>NW_022436955.1:24018870-24142149 GCF_009761245.1 Sapajus apella
GATTCACATTTCACATTCCTGGGAGGCATGATGAATTCTGGATAAAAGGCATTTTGTTCCTCCTCTTCATGCCACTAAAGGTGCCATTTGACATGGAAGAACTGTGTTGGCTACCCTGCCATCATGGGGCAATTTCCCCTCATCTCCTGCATGTATCTCCTGCATGTATGCCCTGGGATTTTAAGACTCTATGACCTTGTGTGGAGCAGGTGCAGGGCAGGAGATAGACACAGGCGCCCTCGGTAAGTGGTAAGACCAACAAGCGCTACCTTAGCAGTGAACACGTACTGCAGGCCAGGTACCCTGCTAGGTGGGTTCCAGCCTTCCCAGCACCAGTGAGTGGGCAGGCACTGTTTTTACTTCCCTCCAGAGACCAGGGAACAGATGCCTTGAGAGGTCATGACACTAGCCCAAGGCTACACAACTGGTAAGTGTTACAGGTAGATGTGAGCCTTGGCCTGGTGCACACAATGCCTAGTCTATGTGCTTTGACACTGCAAAATCCTGCTGTCTGGCCATGGCCTCCATTCACGGAGAAGGAGGGCAGTCAGCTCCAGAGCAAGCAGCCAGGCCAGGGAGGAACAGGTAGGGGTGGGGCCGCTAGGAGAGCCCAGAACTCCCAGTTACGACCCTGCAGCCTTCTTTGAACATCTTGCCTGTGCCAAGCCCATATTCACCTAATTACCTTTGCTTGTGCCAATCTCCCTGCCCCTTGAGATGACCTACTCCATTAACCTCTTTCCGCCCCCCGTTGTCCAGCACCCTAACCAGTTTTCTTCATGTTTCATACGTTTACCTATCTTACCTACCACTTGCTTCCTGCCTTTTATTTGTCCACACTTGCTCAACTGTGATTTTAATAAAGACGAGAATGGCATCTCTCTTATTCCCCACTGCATCCTCAGAGCCTAGCACAGCGCCTGGGGTATGGTGGACACTCCATATCAGCTTGTTTAATCACACAGAAACTCCCTTGTAGCCCTTTTCCTCAATTTCAGAAGAAAATGAGGCAGGCTGCTTCCTCAGACACCTAGAAGCTTTTATAAGGTCAACTCAAAAGGCACCTACGAAAACCCTTTAGAAGACTGGAGAATTTGCCACCAAAAGGCTTGCACTCCATGAAGGCTGTGTTTACCTTCTTTAAAGGCATGCAGCTCGGTTGTTTGGCTCCTCATCATGAGAACCATCTTTGGCTGAACCTGAAGGTTACAGAGAACTTGCCCCTGAGTATTTGCACCCTCAACCCCTTGTGAGGTGGGCATTATTATTACCTCCATTTTACGGAAACGGAAACTGAGTCTCAGGAAGAAAGTGGCTTTCATAAGGCAACACATCAGTAAGCGGTAGAGCCTGTGCTAACAGGCTGGCCGGCTCAGTTTCCTGCTGAGACAATACAGCCTCTGTCCGCCCCAGGCAATTTCAAACTTTGCTGCTCCAAGTGTGGTCCTCAGAACAGCAGCCTCACATCACTCAGGAGGTGGCCAGAAATGCAGCATCTAGGGCCCCAGCCCAGACCTACAGGGGGTTCTAGAAGGTCCCCATGGGACTGTGGGGCTAGACTTGGTCACAAGCTCCACTTCTACCCCACAGTGTCTTGGGTGATCTGGGGTGAAATCATTAGTCTCTCCTGGTCTTCCTATCTGTAAAATTCAGAGCTACCTCAGATTAAGCTAACCAACAAACAAGATGCAAACAGACTGCTTAGTGCAGGGCATGGCACATACCCTGCAAGAGGTCCCCTTTTACTTTTTATTTTTATTTATTTATTTTTTTTGAGGCAGTCTCTCTGTGTTGCTAGGCGCCAGGCTGGAGTGCAGTGGCGCGATTTCAGCTCACTGCAACCTCCTCCTCCTGGGTTCAAGCGATTCTCCTGCCTCAGCCTCCCAAGTAGCTGGGACTACAGGCACGTGCAACCACGCCCAGCTAATTTTTGTATTTTTTAGTAGAGATGGGGTTTCAACATGGTCTCGATCTCTTGACCTTGTGATCCGCCTGCCTCAGCCTCCCAAAGTGCTGGGATTACAGGCGTGAGCCACTGCGCCTGGCCCAGAAGTCCCCTTTTATATACTGACCCTACAGAACAGGTCAGGCTCTGCCCCAGGGGCTTTCAACCCTTACTACTCAAAGTGTGGTCCTCAGACCAGCAGCTCCACATTCTCAGGAGCTGGCTAGACGGGCAGAGTCTTGGGCCCCAGCCCAGATCGAAAGAATGAGTCTCTACATTTTCATGGGACCTGCAGGGAATTCATACACATGTTATTGTTTGAGAAGTGCTGCTTTATGATGTGAACTCACTTAGCCTTATGAGGGCGTCACTTGTTCAAGCCCCATTTTATGAATGAGAGAATCAAAGCACAGTGACTTTGAGAAGTTTCCAAGTATGGGATGGAGCTAGACTAGGACTTGGGAAGTCAGGCTTTGGGGCCCATGTCCTTCACCGCAGGCTAAGCTGCCTCCCAAAGCTTGGGGCTTTTCTTCTGAAGACCTCCACATGATAGCAGTCTGGCTACGGGAGCAGCAGGAAATGAACTCTGTGGTGCTCAAGGGAAAGCAGATCCTTCTCCCCTCCCAGACTGTGGATTTTAGGATGCAGCCAGGGTCTGAAGCTGAGCTCCTGCCACACACATGCTGCATTCTGAGGTCCAAGCATCATCTAGACTCTCAAAGTCTGTACTGGCTGAACCAACCCCCCACAGCCCTGCACACTCCCTGACTCCTAGTCACCATCTTGCAGTAGACACTATGCATCTTGACTACACATTGTCTATTGGGTGCCTGGTTTTCACAAGGACTCACAGCAGTGTGGCCAAGCTGAAAGGGTGCAGTTTCTGGAGACAGAAAGCCTATGATGGAATCCGGCTTTACCATGAACAAGCTCAGCCCCTCTAGTCCTTCTGCTACCTGTTTGCCACACCACAGTTAGGACAAGCCACTCCAAAAAATAATTTATTCTTGCTGTAAGAAAACTCTCCCATGATAAGCTAAAACTCCAAGCCTGCCCTGTATGTGGATTTGAAGTTCTGAGTTACCACACCCGCATGGCGAAGAATCTACAAGATAAAAAAATTAACACAGAAATTGGACACAGGCTAGTAATATCCCTGAGGTATCTGATGGAAATAAATGTAAAAGTACTCTGGAGAGAAACTGCAACCCATACTGCATGGAAATTATACAGGAAAAAAATCCTAGATGAAGATGAGCTCACATTCAAAAATTACAAAACACTTCAGGAAATACAAGTTGGCATACTCAGCAAATGAGAAGATTATGTAACATGACTTCAAGCAATAGAAGAATCCAAAAGGGACTGCAAAATAAGGATGTGTGAAATAATCACAGAGAGGAAAAGAGACATGAACAATAAGGAAAGAACAGGAGAGTATGGGGAAAAATAGATTTGAGGAGAGAAAGAAACTTCTGGAAATGAAAAACCAAGTCATGGACATCTTCTGAGATCAGCAGCAGATTAGGTGGCTCTAAAGGAAGCATGAATTAACCAAAAGACCTGAAGTAACTGACTCAAATGTAGCACAGAAAAACCGAGATGGAAAATGTTAACAGAGAGATTAAAGACAAGAATGATAAAATTTAAAACAGGTGCTGTAGGGATTCTATCAGGAGATCACAGAGAACAGGAGACAGTCACTATCTAAAGAGATAAAGGATGAAAATTTAACAGAATTGATGAAGGACACACTAGTTTCCTATGCCTGCTTAAAAATTACTATAAATTTGGCAGCTTAAAATAACACAAACTTATTATTTTACAGTCCTGTAGGTCAGAAGTCTGATGCAGGTTTACTGGGATAAAATCAAGCCATCAGTAAGGCTGCATTCCTTTGTGGCGGCTCTAAAAGAGAATCACTTTCTTGCCTTTTCTAGCTTGTAGAGGCCCCCACATTCTTTGGCTCATGGCCCCTTCCTCCATCATCAAAGGCAATAATGGCCAGCTGGGTCTCCCCCCTTTCTCTGTGTCATTCTGACAGATTCTTCTGCTTCTCTCATCTACATACATTATATATCCAGGTAGTCTAGAATATTCTTTGTTTTAAGGTTAGTTAACTGGCAGCCTTAATTGCATATCTGAAACCTTAATTCCCCCCTGGCCATGGAACCTAGCATAGTCAAGGTTCTGGGGATTTGGACATGAATATCTTGGGGAGAGGGCATCTATCTACCACAGGCTTGAATCCTAAAATATAAGAACCACAACAAAAAGCTAAGCAATAGAAATAACAACACATGCATGGATAGACATATAATATTTAAACTTCGGAACATCAAGGACAAAGTAAAACCTTAAATACATCCAGAGGAAAAAGAAAACTTATCTACAGAGGGTAAATATTTGACTGGAGGCAAATTCTACATAGCATAAATACATTCCAGAAGGTAGCAGAATACAACTGTCAACAAATTCTTCACTCAGCTAAATTGACTTAAAAGGAAGGGTAAAAATAAGGCGTTTTCAGTAAAAGAATGTTTACCATTTCTAGACCCTCACTAAAAGATCTAAAAAGGAATGTACTTCAAGGAAACGAAACTATATTCAGAAAGAAAAACTTGTGTGCAAGAAATAATAACCAGTAAAGACATTGGTGGTTCATGCCTGTAATCCTGGCACTTTGGGAGGCTGAGGCAGGCAGACTTCCTGAGTTCAGGAGTTCAAAGCCAGCCTGGGCAACATGGTGAAACTCCGACTCTCCTGAAAAAAGGGAGGAAACTGGTGAATATGCTGTTAAAGCAATATAAGAACTTACTCTAAAGATCACAGTACTTACATTGATTAATTTGAAGGCAGATGTTGGTACGGGTTAGAACTGTAGTAACCAGCAATAATATTGTAGAGGATGAGAGGAGGAAGGACTAGAGCTAGAATATCTCAAGGTTATATACAGAAGAGGTGAAGGTAATTACACTTAGCCTTTATTATGTGTATATAATTTAGGGATAACTTCTTAAAAATACATGAATTACAATGAATGGGGAGGAAGATAAAATAAAGAATACCCAATCACTCGATTGCTAAAACAACAGCAGAAAGTACATAGTGACAGAAAACAAGGCAAGGTGTGTGCCTGGGTGAAGCTTAGAGCCTAACAGAGGAGGAGGTAAGTGAGCAAACTTCTAAAGAATCATTATTAAAGACTCCACAGGCATGATCACAGCTTATGGAAGTTAGCGGGATACTAGGAGAATATTGTTTTTTAAGGTTAAACTTTTAAAGGAACTCCCATTTGTGAAGCACCTAGTAGGGCCAGGAATTGCACCAGGTAATTTCCATACAATATTTTATTTCAAACAAAAATCTGGTAAGGTAGGGGATGGTATGTCAATCTTGCAAGTGACAACATGAAGACTCAGAGAGGTGCAGTAAGATGTCCAAGGTCACACCGGCAGTAAGAGGTAGAACCATGATTTAAATCTCATGTTAACAATCCTTTACTTTCTACTACTTCCTACTGTCGGATGATTTTTTTTAAATGGATAGATTTTAGTGGAAAAAAACAGAGCCATGTTTCAATCTGAAGTGAAAATCTCCAGGCCTGTGCCCTGCTGGAAGGAAGGAAAGAATAAGGACATTCCAGCCTATCTGAGTATAAGCAACAGATATTCATTGTGGACATCAAAAAAGCTCACAGGTCGCTATCTTGTGGGTCCATCTGCCTCCAGAAATAGACATACTCTCACCTATACATGAACTCTATTTCTCTGAGAGGCAAATAAAGAAACCCTGCTGTAAAGAGGTGAACTGAAATTCTATAGATGACTCAGGGAGTAGCCTCTCTGGCTAAAGCCATCCTTATTTACTTGCCAATTTGTTAAGAAAAAAAAAAAAAAAAAAAGATGAAACAAAACAGCCATCTCCTTTATGAATTAAATTGAAAACAAATTTGCATTTTATTGATACAAAAGAAGTACAAACTATACTTTTCTTCATTAAAAAAAGTTGGACCTAGTTTATACCTCTTTTCTCTCCTTTTTGGTGTTGGTCATTCAATTTGAACAGATGGCTAAGGTTTGACCTTCTTGAAAGACCCCAAATTTTATAATGTAACTGGTTCATTATAAATAAAGTAACAAATATTCTAAAATTAGTCTACATTTTCTTTCCTTCTTAAACACAACATACTGTATGCATATAATTACTTCTCAATGGTCACCTGCTGGCCTATAACAAATCAATTCCTCTTAGAGGCTTCTGGGATGTGATTCTATAACAAACAGTCCCAGGCTGCTATGCATTTTGAAGTCCTAAATCTGTCCTTCAAATTCATTGCCCTCAGTATGCACTTCCTAGTTGCCACTTGCACATGCTATTGGTCATCTGCTGGAGAGAACAGACTCCTGCTCTACGACTTCTAGCTTCGGATCTGGCATTTACAGCCAGATAACCACGCTCATTAGAATGTGATGTAAAAGAAGAATTAACCAAGATCCCTCTCTGTATACTTCATCTGTACCTGCTGAAATCCAGTCACACCAGGCCCATCTCAAATGCGACCACCTTCTAGGGAGATTTTCCCAAACCCCAGACCAGATGCACACTCTCCCTTCTCCCAAAACTCTGAATGCTTTGAATCCTTCTGATGCTTTTGACAAACTCCCTTGTAGAATGTGCACCTTCTTACTGCATCTTGCCTTCTATGTGATTTAAACTCCTAGTATTCACATCCTTCTGTAACCCACTACCTTCAAGAGAAGACTGGACTTAGTGGCTGGCTTCAAAAACAGAAGATGCCAAAATGATGGCATGTCACCTTCAGTAGGAGATCAGGTGACAAAAGGACCATCCTGTCTTGCTATTTTTCTTGGAGTTCTTGCTCTTGGGGAAGAAAGCTGCCTTGTCATGAGTAGCCCTTAGAAGTGGCTCACATGATAGGAAACAGATGCGACCAGCAACCATATGGGTGAGCTTGGAAGTGAATTCTCCTCCAGGTGAGCCTTCGTGTGAGACTGCAGTCCCAGTCTGCACTTGACAGCAGCCTTGTGAGAGACCCTGAGCTGGACGCATCCAGCTGGGCCATGCCCAGATTCCTGACCCATGGCAATTATGAGACAATAAATGTCTGCTGTCTCAAAATGCTTGGTTTAGAACAACCTGCTACACAGTTATAGATAGCTAATACAATCTCTTAAGAGCTGAAGTAGTACACTTACCACGGCAGTCTTTACCTCCTCAAGAAGTTTATAGTCTAACAGAGGAGGGGGAGGGTATCAGACATTTAACAAGTTACTACACAAACATATGTAGACTAACAAGCGTGATAAGACTCGGGGAAGCGATGGCTGAGCTGAGCCTTGAAGGAAGAGCAAGGGTGAGTGAAGCAAAGAGGAAGAAAGAGGGGGGCATGTATAAAGGCCCTGGAGCAGGTGTGGGCATGAAAGCAAGCCAGGTGACTGGGATACAGGAGGAGAGGTATGTGAGGTGGGGTGCACGATTAGGCAGGAGTGCACCACACTGAGGACTGTGTCAGCTAGGGTAATCAGGAGCCATCACCACATTCGGTTGTGGGGGGGTGTGCATATAAAGGGGTTTCTTGGCTAGAGCTACGTTTCTGGAGGATCATTCTCCCTGCCTTATGCAGAATGGATTATAGGGCAGGAAGCATGAAAGGAGGCAGACTTATGAGAAGGCTAAATCACAGTCGTCCAGACAAAATAGCCTCGTAGTGGACTGTAATGATTTTGGTGGAAACCAAAGTAAACATACTAAAGAGCTATTCAAGAATAAAGGTGAACTGGCCTTCGGACAGGTCTGGACACGGGGGCATGACAAGTAGATGTGAAAGGGGACTCCTGCATGTCTGCTGCATTCCTGGGAGTGGTGGTAGAATCTGGGCTGAGGCCGAGGGCACTGAAGGAAGACCTGGAGTCTTCTCCCAATGGGGAAGTGGATAAGCTTTCAATCAAGGAGACTTTGTGCAATCTGTTTCACTGACTCTTTCCTTAAGGGGCATTTCTGTTCATCTCCCGGCTCTCTGCCGTATCCCAGATAGGAGTAATATTACAGCAAACCCACTAGCTTCAGAATCTACTTAACACATCCAGTAATGTATGAATTTCTACCCAGGAGGCGAATCCAACCAATGTCAACTACACAACTAGGAAAAGCAATTTAATTATTATAGCCATGAAAGTTGTTGCCTTCTGGTTCCTCCATTCACAGGAAAGGCAAGGTCTGCTGGTGAACATTAAATGGCCTCTGCTCCACGTTAACAATGAAAGGAACATGTATTAGATACCTCCTGTCTACCAGGTACTTTGTGGGCCCCTTTGCATACATTATCTCTAAGCTCATCAGTAAAATACTGTAAAATTTCTATAAATGAGGAAGCTCAGAGAAGCAAAATAACTTCCCAAGGTAACGGCATGGTAAGTTGAAGGCAGGATTGGAACCCAGGTCTGCTAGACTGAAAGCTGTATTCTTCCTCTCGTGCCACCTCTTCACTTCAGTAGGACCTGCATTAGGGGCTGGTTTACCCAGTCAGCCAGTCACCCACATGCTCAATCCACTTCAGTTGTTCAGACAGTGGAAAATACCAGATCAATAACTGTTTTCCTCCTGTTCTGTGACCGACCGACACCGATTGGCAACGGAACCCCAATTAACTAAGCCCGCAGCTCAGGAGGTGAGAACCTGTGCACCTTAAATTAGCTGAGCACATGTTTTCCATGATGAGTGGACAACAGCTACCACCCAGGGCTCCTCCAAAGAGAGAATGAACTGGAGACTCCACAAGCATTCAATTTGTTGAAAGAAAATGGTGTGCCTTTTTAGAGCATGCTTTTAGAAAGTAGTTAAGTAGAAAGAATCTAGGAAAAACTGGTCTGGCACATTATTTTACGCAAGATAAGCTTAAAATCATGAGGTTTTCAGGTGTATAAACATGTCAAGAGCTGCTTTCAGGGTAAAGGGCAGGCTCTGAAGTTCTCTGAATCCTGCTCAGAGGTCTACAGGGCAGAGAACTCCAGGGATGCTTCTGTTACAGGCCGAGGAGGGAGAGGCCCCAAAACACCATGCTCAGAGAAGGGGCAGCACACAAGCACCACCCCACAACTCCAAGACTTCAGCCACAGTGCTTCCCTCACCATGTGTCAATCATTCCAGATGGCCGTGCCCACAATCCCATAAAAGAACCAGGGTCTATTTCAACCGTAATATTAAGACATGCAATCGCAAGTTCAAGAGCACAGCACTTTCTTCCCGCCACCCCACTTCCTGTGCCTCCCTGATGGTATGGGATACGCCGGGCAATACCAAGCCATTCTATCATCCCAATGTCACTGAGTGGTCATCCCTTGACTGCATCGCCCAAAGCATACGCTTCTCTTGACCTCCCATTGCCATTATGAAAAAGAGAGTCCAGGATATTGCAAGGACAGAAAAGCGGTCTCAGAGTTCGGTGTCTTCAGTGGGCCTGGCACTGGGATGAACAGAAGAGATAAAAGGGAGGGCAAGAAGAGTAGAACCCCTGCCCTCCTGGCACCTACTTGATTAAGCTGTGAGACCCTAGCCCAGATGGATTGTTTATTTTCTTATCTATACAATGAGCCTAAATTTTTCTCATCTATTCAATATGGATCATAACAATGCTACCTCAGAAGGGAGGTGACGAGATGACACACGATAAAGATGAAATATAAGGAGCCAAGAGCCCCTGTGCACTGGCTGGCACTGCTGTCGCCATTTACCACTCTACTGCCCTACCCCAGGCATCTGGTAGGAGAAGGCTGCTTAGAGGGGCATCTTCCCGCCTTTGTGCCATCAAGTATCTCTTCCCTGCTCCCCCCATGCACCCTGTATTTTGAAGGATGTTGTCAACCTCACTGCATTAAGTATTCATTGCTTCCCTATTTTATCCACCTAAGACACAGAAGCATGATTAATATTCAAAAAGTAATGTAGAAATGGCAGTAAAAAAGACTTCATCAAAATTTAAAAATCTGTCATACGGCACTATCAAAAAAGTAAAAAATCAAACTCTGAGAATGGGAGAACATATTTTCAAGTCATATACCTGAAAAGGGCTAACTATCTAGAGTATATAAAGAATGCTTAAAACTCAACAACAGAAAGAAAATTTTAAAAATAGGCAAAGGATTTGAACAGGAAGAAGAGAGAAAAATGATCAACACACCCATGAAAAGACGCTCAACATGATTCGTCACTAGGGAAATGCAAACCAAAGCCACGATGAGATACCACCTCACATGCACTGCTATAACGAAAGAGACAGACAGTAACAAGTGTTAGCAAGTATACAGAGAAATGATAACCCTCACATACTACTGGTCAGACTGTAAAATGGGGGAGCCACCGTGGAAAACCGTTTTCCAGTCCCGCGAAGAATTCAGTTAGTAATATGACCCAGCAATTCTAAGAACTGAAACAGATTCAAGAAAATTATATTGGAAATTAGAAACATATCCCAAGAAACCTGAAAATATATGTTCACATGAAAACCAGTATGTAACGTATGCAGAAATATTACCCATGAAAGTCAAAAGTAGAAACAACCCAAATGTCCAACAAACAGAAAAGCTGATAGACAAAATACAATCTATTCATACAATGGAATATTATTTAGCCATAAACAGGGATGAAGTATGGATACATGCTACAACATCGATGAAACCTGAAAATGTGCTAAGTGAAAGAAGCCAGACACAAAAGGCTACATACTGCGTGTTTCCATTTACACAAACTGTCCAGAATAGACAAATCTATAGAGACAGAAAGAAGATAAATGGTTTCCACAGGCGTGGGGGAAAGGAGAATGGAAGTTATTATTTCATGTGGGTGAGGTTTCTCCTTGAGGTGATGAAGATGTTCTGGAATTCGATAGGGATGATTCTTGCACAACTTTGTAAATATACTAAAAATCACTGAATTGTACACTTTAAAAGGGTAAAATTTATGGTATGTGAAATCAGTCTGTCTCAGTTATATATAATACATAGTAACATATATTATATATTACAAACTGAGTGAGATGTATTAGCTGAGTGAATTATATCTGCAGCAAACCAGTATGACATGCTGATGACAACAAAGTTTAGCTAGAAGAGCCCAAGATGTGATGTTTGGATTCTGGGTCTGCCCCTTGGCCAAGTCTGTGTCCACGATTAGTTGAGTGAATTCCTCTGCCCCACGGTATTCATCTATAAGATGAGATGGTATCATTACATGGTCATAAAGATCAAATGGAATAATGTACGTAAAATGATGAGCAAATTGCATCCTGCAGTCAGGTTTTTATGCATCCTGGTTACCGTCCTCAGCTCCCTGATGGAAGGAAGGAGAATGCCACTCTCCCATTCAGAGTGAGAAGGAGCCACTGCCCAGCCCGCCCTTCCCTCTGGCTGCCACCCCTTACCTCAGGTGTCAGGGCATTGTTGTCCGAGGTCTGACTGGACAGCAGGATGTGCGTGAACCCTTCTTCCTTCCGCACGACGATGTCTCGAAACCGACAGTTGCTTTCATTCTGGCGGACACTGTACCTGAGCCTCTTGTCAAAGACGTAGTCCTTCTCCGCTTCCAGCTTCCTCTTCACCGGACTGTGCAGGTTCAATCCCCCGTTGGTCAGAGCAGAGCCTTCCAAAACCAGATAAACAATGTAAGAAACTGACACGGGCCACAATCCTAGAAGGATGTGCTCAGAGGACACTGGGATTTTCAACGGAAGGGCTTGTATGTGGCTGGGACACACCACCTCCTCCCCTGTGCCACCCTCTATTCTAGGAAGAGGGAAGATAAAGAGACAGGCGGAATTCCTACATTTCCAAATTCAGAAGAGGGCCTATAGGGCTCTTTGTGAAGGTGCAGTCCTCTGCTCTTTTCTCCCACAACAGATTCTGTTCAGATTCCTTGGCCACAGGGAATCCACTGACCACCCTGAGAGGCAACCCACTCCACTGGTGGATGTCTATGAATGACAGGGAATCACCAAAAAGAGCAAGGCCAGCAGCTAACCTTTATCCAACCCATACTATGTGGTAAGCACATCACAGGCATGATTTTATTTAATATGAGAAACAGAGACGGGGCTCTGGGAACCCCCAGTGCTTTGTTGGGGGCTGCCATGAGATGAGAGAGGTGAGTATCAAGCAGGCAATGTCCTTAGGTCTCTCTCTTCCTCTCCCAAATCAATTACAATGACTTTGCATTTTTCTGTTTTACATATTAGCATTCACAAATGGCCTGAAAGCGCCCCGACGAAAAGGTCTGAAAACTAGTAACAGAATGATCCAGATGTATAACGGTTCCCAGTCTCCAGCCTCACACAGGATTCATCAGGAACTCCGGGATGTTCTAAAGAAAGCAAGGCCAAGCCAACACCCCTAAACCTCCATCGGAAGCAGGTCCAGGAAGACACTCAAATGTGTATTTTCAAAACACTTCCCAACCACCTCTATCCAAAAAAAAAAAGAGCAAGAGAAAAAGAGAGAAGGCAGACACAAATTGCCAGTATCAGAAATGAAAGAGGGGGCGTCACTATTGATCTTGTAGACATTAAAAGGAGAGTAAAGAAATACTAAGAAAAATGGCTCTGCCCATTATTTCATAACTTAGATGAAATTTCTTGGAACAAATTCTAAGCAATTTTCCTTGCATCCACTCAAGTGTTCTGGAATCTTCTGACTGCTCTAAATCAGTGCTGAAGACAGGAAAAGTAACCCCAAGAATGTAGGGCAAAGGAAGCCAAGTGCCCAAGACAGACCGGCAACAGTTCCTGGTTCAGACAGCCCAGGCAGGATCTTCTCTTAACAACGAGACATGCCAGGAAAGAACACCACCAGGTAGTTAGAAGGCCCCTCCGTAGGTGTGAGGCTGTGAGGCAGGGGGAGGGACACCGGTAGGACTGCAGGAGGTTCTCTGGCACTATGGCACAACACACACTCACTAGGACACTATGCTTTCATCACAACCCATTATTGTTGGCTGAGGGTTGTTTAAAAAACTGAGCAGACCTTAATAATTTGTAGACTTCCCTTAAAGTCCAGATTCCCAGATTCTCTTTACAAAAAAATAATAGAACTGGAAATGAGCAGCTCTGGGACTATATTCCAACACGGTGACAACTGGCAGGATTTCAACAGCCACTACCTCTCCTGGGTTTGCCACCATCCCCACTACTCCCTGTTGTGTCCTCAGAGCTGAGGGTTGACTGCTGTTTATCATCACCTGTGTGCTGTCAGCTTTCTTACAGCATAGAAATATCTCTCTGTACTCAAAAGAAAAGCAGCAAAACAAAATAAAACAGAAGATAGAAAGGCACATATTTCGAGAAAATTAGGGAAAGGCCCATTACCTATCCATGTTCCTTGTTTGCACGAACCACCTCATAGTGAGGATCTCAGTGTCTAGCATCTGAAGAGTCTGGGTTCGAATCGCAGCCTGGCTGTTCTCAGCAGTGAGGCCTGGGGTATGTATTTAACCTCTCCAAGCCTCAGACTTCTCATCATTAAAAGGAGAAAACAATACCTATACTTCACAGGGCTGGCGAATGGATTTAAGAAGATATTGAGCCAGGCACGGTGGCTCACGCCTGTAATCCCAGCACTTTGGGAGGCCGAGGCGGGTGGATCACGAGGTCAAGAGATCGAGACCATCCTGGTCAACATGGTGAAAACCCGTCTCTACTAAAAATACAAAACATTAGCTGGGCATGGTGGTGCATGCCTGTAATCCCACCTACTCAGGAGGCTGAGGCAGGAGAATTGCCTGAACCCAGGAGGCGGAGGTTGCGGTGAGCCGAGATTGCGCCATTGCACTCTAGCCTGGGTAACATGAGTGAAACTCCATCTCAAAAAAAAAAAAAAAAAAAAAAAAAAAATTAGCTGGGCGTGGTGGCATGCACCTATAGTCTCAGCTACTCCAGGGGCTGAGTCAGGAGAATTGCTTGAACCTGGGAGGCGGATGTTGCAGTGAGCCGAGACTGTGCCACTGCACTCCAGCCTGGCACCTGGCAACAGAGTGAGACTCTGTCTCAAAAAAAAAAAAAAAAAAAAAGATATTACATACAAACAGCTAGACACAAGGCCTGGACCTATTACACGCTTAATAACTGCTGCGGATTGTCGATACTGAGGCTGTCATGAATAGTAGTAGTGGCGGTGGGTAGTCGCTGGTGGGAACGGGGTGGCAGTTTGCCCCCTGGAGTGTCCTTTCTAGCATCAGGATTGGGCTTTGTTCCCCCACCAACTTCTGAGGCCAGAGAAGCACATGCCAGACAAGAGTCACAGCCACAACCAAAAGCTACCCTTACAGACCACTCTAGAACCACTGAGTAGATGCCCTAGTTTCTTTGCCTTGCAGCCACGTACACCCTGCCGAGTCTCATCTCCGTTTCCCGTACACACCTATTTATGGCTTCCTCTGGTCCTTCTGATTGGAACCCTTTCTACCTCTGCCCACCTGGAAGCCCTTACTCACATATGAAGACTAATTAGACATCAGTATCACAAAACCTTTTCTGAGTTCTCAGGCAGGATTCTTGAATCCATTCTATATTTGCTCATTTTCTCCACTAAACCATGAGCTCTTCAAAACCAGGGCACAGTGAACTCTGTGACTTCAGCCACCACCCTAGTGACCAGCACATTATACACAAAAAACACCAGTTCAACCATGAAGCCAGTTCACACTCACAGGTAATTCTGGGAAGATTAAAAAATAACACAAATAATAACAGAAAAAAGTACAGGCTTAGGAGCCAGAGGCCTAGGTCTCTACCTTGGGTCTGCCTTTTAAAACTCAGGTGTTGCAATGAGATACCATCTCATGCCAGTTAGAATGGCAATCATTTAAAAAATAAGGAGACAACAGATGCTACAGAGGATGTGGAGAAATAGGAATACTTTTACACTGTTGGAGGGAGTGTAAATTAGTTCAACCACTGTGGAAGAGTGTGGCAATTCTTCAAGGATCTAGAAATAGAAATACCATTTGACCCAGCAATCCCATTATTGGGTATATACCTGAAGGATTATAAATCACTGTATTATAAAGACACATGCACACGTATGTTAATTGTGGCACTGTTCACAATAGCAAAGACTGGGAACCAACCCAAATGCCCATCAGTGACAGACTGGATAAAGAAAATGTGGCACATATACACCATGGAATACTACACAGCCATAAAAAGGATGAGTTCGTGTCCTTTGCAGGGACACAGATAAAGCTGGAAACCATCATTCTCAGCAAAGTGACACAAACACAGAAAACCAAACACCACATTTTCTCTCATAAGTGGGTGTTAAACAGTGAGAACACATGAAGAGAGGGAGAGTAACATCACACACAGGGGCCTGTCGGGGGGACTAGGGGAGGGAAAACACCAGTTCAACCATGAAGAAAGTAGGGGAATAGGGGAGAGATAGCATTAAGAGAAATACCTAACATAGATGACGGAGTGATGGGTGCAGCAAACCACCCTGGCATGTGTATACCTGTGTAACAAACCTGCACGTTCTGCACATGTACCCCAGAACTTAAAGTACAGTAATAAAAAGTAAGAAAGAAAAACAACCACTGCTTATCTAATAAGCAAGTACTGCAAGGTCACAGGATACAAGGTTAACAGACCAAAGTCAGTTACTTTTGCACATACCAGCAATGAGCAACTGGAACTTAACGGTTTATTTTTGTAAATACTAAGTTTTAGTATTCAATAGCATAACAGAGAAATCACACTTAACAATACTTTATTGTATATTTCAAAGTAGCTAGAAGAGAAGAACTGGAATGTTCCCAAAACAAAGAAAAGGCAAATGTTTGAGGTGATGGACACCCCAATTACCCTGATTTGATCATTACACATAGTATGCAGTTATCTATCACATGTATTCAAAAAATATGTACAACTATTATATGTAAATTTTAAAACTTTAAAAAATATTGTTTATGGCAGCATCCAAAATATGAAATACTTAGATATGAATCTAACAAAATATGTACAGGATTCATATGTGAAAAATTATAAAACGCTGATGAAACGACTCAAAGAAAATCTAAGTAAATGGATTGCAGCGGTGCTGTCACAGCTCACAGCAGCCTCAACCTCCCAGGCGCAAACTATATTCCCTCCTCAGCCTTCCAAGTAGCTGGGACTACAGGCATGTGCTAACACGCCTGGCTAATTTTATCATTTTTTATAGAGACAGGGTCTCCCTATGTTGCCTAGGCTGTTCTCAAACTCCTAACCCTAAGTAATCCTCCCACCTCAGCCTCCCAAAGTGCTGGGATTGCAGGTGTGTGCCACTACAATTGGCCAAGACTCGGTATTTTTAATATGTCATTTCTTCCCAACTAGATCTATAGACTCAATCTAATCCCAATTCAAATCCCAGCAAGCTATTTTGTAGATACTAGAAAACTGATTCTAAATTCTATTTGGGAAGGCAAAAGACCAAGATAACACTGATGAGTAAGAATCCAGTTGGAGGGCTCTACCACCCAATTCCAAAACTTACTATAAAGCTAAAGTAATCAATACAGTGTGGCGTTGGTGAAAGAACAGATACGTGCATCAGTGGTGTATAAGAGATGACCCAGAAATAGATCCACAGCAAGATACTGAAGTGATCTTTGGCAAAGAAATAAAGATAATTCAATGGATAAAGGATAGCCTTTCTCAAGAAACAGTACTGGAACAAATGCATATCCACTTGAAAAGATCAAAAAAAGAACCTAGACACAAACCTTATACGTTTCAAAAAAAATCAATATGAATCATAGGCCTAAATGTAAAATGCAAAATTATAAAGCTCTTAGAGGATAACATAGGAGAAACCCCAGGGAACTTGGACTTGTAATCAATTTTCAGAAACAACACTAAAAACATGATCCGTGAAATAAAAAATTATTAAATTGGAGGTTACAAAGAACACAATTTAAACAAAATAATTTCAATAATTTTTAAATGGGCAAAAGACCTGAAGAGACACCTCAACAGAGAAGTTATACAGATGACAAGCATTCTGAAAAGACCTTCATCGTCATTTTTCATTAGGGAACTAAAGGAAGGAAATTAAAGTCGGGAGGTACCACTACCCACACATTAGAGTAGCTAACATCCAAAAACCCAAGAACACCAATAGCTGGTGAGGATGCTGAGCGACAGGAATGCTCATTCACTGCTGGTGGGCATATAAAATGGCACAGCTACTTTGAGACAGTTTTGTCTCTTCTTAAAAAGCTAAACATAGTCTTAACCACAACAACCAGTAACCACCATTCTGAGGTGTTCACCCCAGTGATCTGAAATCTTAGAGTCACAAAACAAAACACAGAAAAACTGCAGCTTTACTCAAAGTACCAAAAACTGGAAGCAACCATTATGTCCTTTAATACGTGAAGGGATAGACAAACTGTGGTACCTCCGTAATGTGGAATATTATTCAGCAATGAAAAATTAGTTATGAGAGGCCGGGCGCGGTGGCTCAAGCCTGTAATCCCAGTACTTTGGGAGGCCGAGGCGGGTGGATCACGAGGTCAAGAGATCGAGACCATCATGGTCAACATGGTGAAACCCCGTCTCTACTAAAAATACAAAAAATCAGCTGGGCGTGGTGGCGCGTGCCTGTAATCCCAGCTACTCAGGAGGCTGAGGCAGGAGAATTGCCTGAACCCAGGAGGCGGAGGTTGCGGTGAGCCGAGATCGCGCCATTGCACTCTAGCCTGGGTAACATGAGTGAAACTCCGTCTCAAAAAAAAAAAAAAAAAATTAGTTATGAGGGAATGCAGCAAGATGGCAGAATACAAGGCTCCACGGATTGTCCCCTCCCTGCTGCAAGGACATCAAGTTAACAACTATCTACACATACAAAAATACCTTCATAAGAATAAAAAGTCAGGTGAGCATTCACAGTATGTGGTTTTAACTCTACATTGCTTAAAGAAGCACCGAAGAGGTAAGAAAAATCACCCATGTCACCCTTCCCCCACCCCCCTGAAGCAGTAGTGTGGTATGGAAAGCACATTTGTGCACCGTGGAAGCCAGAGTACAGCGTTTTCGAGGCACTGAACTCACTGCTGCCCCGTTACAGCAGAAAGCAAAACCATACCAAACTCAGCTGAGGCCCACCCATGGAGGGAGCATTTAAACCGGCCCTAGACAGAAGAGAATCACGGATATCAAAGTGGTCAGCACTTGAGTTCTTGCAAGCCTTGCCTCCATGGGATAACGTGCTCTGGGGCCCTAAATAAACCTGAAAGGCAGTCTAGGCCACAACGGCTAGAACTCCTAGGCCAATCCTAGTCCTGAACTGGGCCCAGAGTCAGTAGACTCAGGGAGCACACAACCCACTGAGGCACCAGCTGGGGTGGCTAAGGGAGTGCTGGTATCACTGCTGTCCTAAAGCCAGACTGCACACCTCAAGTCTCCAAAAGAAATCCCTCCTTTCCAAGTGAGGAGAGGAGAGGAGGAGTGGGGAGGACTTTGTCTTGCATTTTGGCTAAGAGCTCAGTCAGGGCAGGGTACTGGTCAGAGTCCTAA
This sequence comes from Sapajus apella, assembly GCF_009761245.1. Lineage (NCBI taxonomy): Eukaryota > Metazoa > Chordata > Mammalia > Primates > Cebidae > Sapajus > Sapajus apella. The sequence goes on from NW_022436955.1 coordinate 24,037,380, forward strand.
AGCCCTGTTTCCAGGCCCTAGCTCCCAGATGATATTTCTGAACACAGGCTGGGCCAGAAGGGAACCTGTTGCCTTCAAGGGAAGGATCCCATCTTGAAAGGATTCATCACCTGCTATCTGAAAAGCCCTTGGGCCCTGAATAACCAGCAGCAATACACAGGTACCACGTCAAGGCCCTTGGGAAAAAGACTATGAGACTTGCTGGCTTCAGGTGCGACTCAGCACACTCCCACCTATGGTGGCTAGAGGAAGAGAAAAATACCTAACTCTTCATTTCCCAGACATAAACAAGCATCTACAAGAATCAAGACCATCCAGGAAAAACACAACCTCACCAAATGAACTAAATAAGGCAACAGGGACTAATCTTGGAGAAAGGGAGATATATGTGACCTTTCAGGGAGAGAATTCAAAATAGTTGTTTTGAGGAAACTCAAAGAAATTCAAAATAACACAGAGAAGGAACTCAGACTTCTATCAGATAAGCTTAACAAAGAGACTGAAATAATTAAAAAGAAGCAAGCAGAAATTCTGTAGCTAAAAAATGTAACTGGCATACTGAAGAATGCATCAGACTCTGAACAGCAGAACTGAACAAGCACAGAAAGAATTAATGAGCTTGAAGACAGGCTATTTGAAAATACACAGTCCGAGGAGACAAAAGGAAAAAAAAAATCAAAAACAATGAAGCATCCCGACAGGATCTAGAAAACAGCCTCAAAAGGGCAAATCTAAGAGTTACACTGGCCTTAAAGAGGAGGTAGAGAAAAAGACAGGGGCGGAAAGTTTATTCAAAGGGATAACAACAGAGAACTTCTCAAGCCTAGAAAAAGATATCAATATCCAAGTACAAGAACGTTACAGAACACCAAGCAGATTTAACCCAAATAAGGCTATCTCAGGGCATTTAATAAGTAAACGCACAAAGCTCGAAGATAAAGAAAAAATCCTAAAAGCAGCAAGAAAAAAGAAACAAATAACATAAAATAGAGCTTTAAGACATCTGGCAGCAGACTTTTCAGTGGAAACTTTACAGGCCAGGAGAGAGTGGCATGGCATATTTAAAGTGCTGAAGGAAAAAAAAAATTCTCTACCCTGGGATAGCATAGCTGGCGAAAATATCCTTCAAACATGAAGGAGGAATAAAAACTTTCCCAGACAAACAAAAGCTGAGAAATTTCATCCACACTGGATCGCTCCTATAAGAAAGCCTAAAGGAAGTACTTCATTGAGAAAGAAAAGGACGTTAATGAGCAATAAGAAATCATCTGAAGGTATAAAACCCATTGGCAATAGAAAGTTCACAGAAAAAAAAAAAAAAAAAACAGAGTAACACTGTAACTGTGGGATGGAAACTCCTCTTATCAAGTAGAAAGACTAAACAATGAACCAGTCAAAAATAACTTTCCAAGACATAGTACAATCATATATAAATAGAAACAACAAGTTAAAAAGCAGGGAATGAAGTCAAGATATAACATATTTATTAGTGGCCAGGTGCGGTGGCTCACACCTGTAATCCCAGCACTTTGGGAGGCCAAGGTAGGTGGATCACCTGAGGTCAGAAGTTCGTGACCAGACTGGCCAACATGGTGAAACCCCATCTCTATCAAAAATGCAAAAGTTAGCCGGGTGTGGTGGTGTCCCCCTGTAATCCCAGCTACTTGGGAGGCTGAGGAGGGAGAATTGCTTGAACCAGGAGGTGGAGGTTGCAGTAAGCCAAGATATCGCTATTGCACTCCAGCCTGGGCAACAGAGCAAGATCCCATCTCAATAATACATATATATTTATTAATTTCTTATTGTTTCTTTATACAAATAGTGTTGTTATAAGCTTAAAATAATGAGATACAAGATATTATTTGCAAACCTCATTGTATTAATCCGTTTTCACGCTGCTGATAAAGACATCAGGTAGACTGGGAAGAAAAAGAGGTTTAATTGGACTTCCACATGTCTGCAGAGGCCTCAGAATCAGGGTGGGAGGCAAAAATGGACTTCTTACATGGTGGTGGCAAGAGAAAATGAGGAAGATGCAAAAGTGGAAATCCCTGATAAACCCATTAGATCTCATGAGACTTACTACCATGAGAACAGTATGGGGGAAACTGCCCCCATGACCAAATTATCTCCTACTGGATTCCTCCCACAATACATGGGAATTATGGAGTACAATTCAAGATGAGATTTGAGCGGGGACACAGAGCGGAACCATATAATTCCACCCCTGGCGCCTCCAAATCTCATATCCTTATATTTCAAAACCAATTGTACCTTCCAAACAGTCCCCCAAAGTCTTAACTCATTTCACCATTAACCCAAAAGTCCATAGTCCAAAGTCTCACCTGAGACAAGGGAAGTCCCTTCCATCTATGAGCCTGTAAATTCAAAAGCAAGCTAGTTACTTCCTGTATACAATGGGGATACAGGTATTGGATAAATACAGCCATTCCAAATGGGAGAAATTGGCCAAAACAAAAGGGTTATAAGACCGATCCACGCAAGTCCAAAACCCAGGGGGGCAGTCAAATTTTAAAGCTCCAAATGATCTCCTCTGACGTCAGGTCTCACGTTCATATCATGCTGATGGAAGAGGTTGGTTCCTACAGTCTTGGGCAGCTTTGCCCCTATGGCTTTGCTGGGTTCAGCCTCCCTTCTGACTGCTTTCACAGGCTGGCACTGAGTGTCTGTGACTCTTCCAGGTGCACAGTGCATGCTGTCGGTGGATCTACCATTGTGGGGTCTGGAGGATGGTGGCCCTTTGCTCACAGCTCTACTAGGCAATGCCCCAGTAGGGGCTCTGTGTGGGTCTCCACATCCATGTTTCCCTTCCACACTGCCCTAGCAGAGGTTCTCCATGAGCACCCTGCCCCTGCAGCAAACTTCTGCATGGGCACCCAGGCATTTCCATACATCTTCTGAAATCTAGGCAGAGGTTCCCAAACTCTAATTTGTGACTTCTGTGCACGCACAGGCTCAACACCACATGGAAGCTGCCAAGGCTTGGGGCTTGCGACCTCTGAAGCCATGGCCCAGCTGTATATTTGCCCCTTTCAGCCATAGCAGGAACAGCTGGGACACAGGGCACCAATCCCTAGGCTGTACACAATAAGGAGACCCTGGGCCCAGCCCACAAGACCATTTTCTCCTAGGCCTCTGGGCCTATGATGGAAGGGGCTGCTGTGAAGCCGTCTGATACCCTGCAGACATTGTCCCCACTGTCTTGGGGATTAACATTTGGCTCCTTGTTACTTACACAAATTTCTGCAGCTGGCTTCAATCTCTCCTCAAAAAAAAAAAAAAATGAGTTTTCTTGTCTATGATACTTTCAGGCTGCAAATTTTCCAATGTTTATGCTGTTTCCCTTTTAAAACTGAATGCTTTAACAGCACCCAAGTCACCTCTTGAACGCTTTGCTGCTTAGAAATTTCTTTCACCAGATACCCAAAATCATCTCTCTAAAGTTCAAAGTTCCACAAATCTCTAAGGCAGGGGCAAAATGCCATCAGTCCGTTTGCTAAACATAAAAAGTGTCACCTTTGCTCCAGTTCCCAACAAGTTCCTCATCTCCATCTGAGACCACCCCAGCCTGGACTTTATTATCCATATCACTATCAGGCTTTTAGTCAAAGACATTCAACAAGTCTCTAGGAAGTTCCAAAGTTTCCCACATTTTCTTGTCTTCTTCTGAGCCCTCCAAACTGTTCCAACCTCTGCCTCTTACCCAGTTCCAAAGTCACTTCCACATTTTCAGGTATCTTTTCAGCAACGCCCCACTCTGCTTGTACCAATTTCACACTGCTGATAAAGACACTGGGTAGACTGGGGGAAAAAAGAGGTTTAATTGGACTTAATAGTTCCACATGGCTGGGGAGGCCTCAGAATCATGGCAGGAGGTGAAAGGTACTTCTTACATGGCGGGGGCAAGAGAAAATGAGAAAAATGCAAAAGCAGAAACCCCTGATATAACCATCAGGTCTCATGAGACTTATTCACTACCATGAGAACAATATGGGGGAAACCGTCCCCATGATCAAATTATCTCCCACCAGGTCCCTCCCACAACACATGGGAATTATGAAAGTACAATTCAAAATGTGGTTTGGGTGGAGACACAGAGCTACATCATATCATTCATGGTAATCTCAAGCCAAAACATATATAATAAATACACAAAAAATAACAACAAACCAAATCATATCGCCAGACAAAATCATGTTCAAATAAAAGGAAGACAGGAAGGAAAGAAAGAAGGAAAAGACGGGCACAAAATAACCAGAAAACAAATAACAAAATGGCAGAAGTAAGTCTTTACTTATCAATAATAACACTGAATGTGAAAGTACTAAACTCTTTAATTAAAAGACAGAATGGGTGAATGAATTGAAAAACAAGACCCAATAATCTGCTGCCTACAATAAATACACTTCACCCTTAAAGACAAATAGACAAAAACAAAAAAAAAAAGAAAAAACAAAGATGGAAAAAGACATTTCTTGCCAATGGATTTCAAAAACGAGCAGCAGTAGTTATACTGATGTCAGACAAAATACACTTCATGACTAAAACTATAAGAAGAGACAAAGAGGGTCATTATATAATGATAAAGGGGTCAATTCAGCAAGAGGATTTAACAATTCTAAATATGCACCCAACACTGGATCACCCAGATATATAAAGCAAATATTATTAGAGCTAAGAGATAGAACCCAATACAATAAGAGCTGGAGACTTGAGGATTCCACTTTCAGTATTGAACAGATCTTCCAGACAGAAAATCAAAAAAGCAAGATTGGATTTAATCTGCACTATAGGCCAAATGGACCTAATATTTATAAAATATCTCATCCAATGGCTGCAGAATTCATTTCCTTAGCATGTGGATCATTCTCTAGCATAGACTACATTTTAGGTCACAAAACAAGTCTTAACACATTAAAAAATGGAAATATCAAGCATCTTCTTCTCTAATCACAACAGAAGAAAACTAGAAATCAATAACAGGAATTTTGGAAACTATACAAGTACAAAGAAATTAAACAACAAGCTCCTGAAGAAGTTAAGGAAGAAATCGAAAAATGTCTTGAAACAAATGATAATGGAAGCACAACATACCAAAACCTACAGGACACAGCAAAAGCAGTACTAAGAGGAGACTGTATAGCTTTAAGTGCCTACATCAAAAAAGAAGACAAACTTCAAATAAACAACCTAACAATGAATCTTAGAGAACTAGAAAAGCAAGAGCAAACCAAACCCAAAATTAGTAGCTGAAAAGAAATAATAAAGATCAGAGCAGAAATAAATAAAATTGAAACAAAGAAAACAATATGAAAGATAAATAAATCAAAAAGTTGGTTTTTCGAAAAGTTAAAATTGACAAACCTTTGGCCAAAGTAAGAAAAAAAGAGAGAAGATCCAAATTAATAAAATCAGAGATGAAAATGGAGACTTTTAAACTGATACTGCAGAAATTCAAAGGATCATCAGTGGCTACTATGAGCAATTATATGGAATAAGCTGGAAAATCTAGAGGACACAGACAAATTCCAAGACACAAACAACCTACTAAGATTGAACTATGAAGAAATCCAAAACCTGAACAGATCAATAACAAGTAGTGATATCGCGGCCCATAATGAAACTCTCCCAGTAAAGAAAATTCCAGGACCCAATGGCTTCACTGATGAATTCTGCCAAAGATTTAAAGAACTAATACCAATACTACTCAAACTATTCTAAAAAACAGAGAAGGAGGGAATCCTTCCAATCTCATTCTACAAGGTCCATATTACTCCGATACCAGAATCAGAAAGAGAAAAAAGAAATCAAAGAAGGAAAACTGCTGAAAAACTGGCCAGTATCTCTCATGAATATTGATATAAAAATCCACAACAAAATACTAGCAAACTTAATTCAACAATACATCAAAAAGATGAGGACCAAGTGGGATTTATCCTTGGGATGCAAGCATGGTTCAACATATACAAATCAATCCATGTGATACTTTTATATCAACACAATGATGGACAAAACCATATGACTATTTCAACTTATGCTGAGAAAGTATTTGATATAATTCAACATCCCTTCATGATAAAAACCCTCAAAGACTGGTATAGAAGGAATATACCTCAACATAACAAAAGCCACATATGACAGACCCACAGCAAGTATCCTACTGAATGGGGAAAAACTGAAAGCCTTTCCTCTAAGATCCAGAGCACAACAAGGATGTCCATTTTCACCGCTATTATTCAACACAGAATTGAAAGTCCTTGCTAGAGTAACTGGAGAACAGAAAGAAATAAAGGGCTTCCAAAGTGGAAAAGAATAAGTCAATTTATTCTTGTTTGTAGATGATATGATCTTACATTTGGAAAAACTAAAGACTCCACACCAAAAAAACTATTAGAATCAATAATTTCAGTGAAGTGGCAGGATATAAGACCAACATATAAAAATCAATAGCATTTCTACATGCCAACAGTAAACAATCTGAAAAAGCAATCAAAAAAGTTATCTCATTTACAATACCCACAAATAAAATTAAATACCTGGGAATTAACTTAACCAATGAAGTGAAAGATCTCTACAATATAAACTATAAAACACTGACAAAATAAATTGAATAGGATACCAAAAATGCAAAGATGTTCTATGTTCATGGATTGAAAATATCAATATTGTTAAAATGGTCATAGTATCCAAAGTAATCTATAGATTCAATGTAATCCCTATCAAAATACCAATGATATTCTTCACAGAAATAGAAAAAGACAAAATATATATGGAACCATGAAAGACCCAGAATAGCCAAAGCTATCCTAAGCAAAAAGAACAAAACTGCAGGAATCACATTACCTGACTTCAAATTACACTACAAAGCTACAGTAACCAAAACGGCATGATACTGGCATAAAAACAGACACAGAGATCAATGAAAAAGAATATAGAACCCAGAAACAAATCCACACACCTAGAGTAAACCCATTTTAGACAAAGGTGTCAAGAACATACACTGGGGAAAAGACAGTCTCTTCAATAAATGATGCTAGGAAAACTGAATATCCATATTCAGGAGAATGAAACTAGGCTCCTATCCTATCTCCCGCCATATATAAAAATCAAATCAAAATTGAAAAGACTTAAATCTAAGACCTCAAACTATGAAACTACTACAAGAAAACATTGGGGGAAATCTCCAGGATTACTGGTCTGGGCAAAAATTTCCTGAGCAATACCCCACAAGCACAGGCAACCAAAGCAAAAATGGACAAATGGGATCACAGTAAGTTAAAAACCCTCCATAAAGCAAAGAAAACCATCAACGAAGTGAAAAGACAATCCATAGAATGGGAGAAAACATGTATAAACTATCCATCTGAAAAGAAATTAATAACCAGAATACATAAGGAGCTCAAACAACTCTACAGGAAAAAAATTTAATTAAAAAATTGGCAAAAGATTTGAATAGACATTTCTCAAAAACCGAGACACAAATGGCAAACAGGGATATGAAAAGGTGCTCAACATCACAGATCATCAGAGAAATGAAAATCAAAACTACAATGAGATTTCATCTCACCACATTTTAAGTAAAATGGTTTATACCCACAAGACAGGCAGCAACAAATTCAGGCGAGGATGTGGAGAAAATGAAACTCTCACACGCTGTTGGTGGGAATGTAAATTTGTACAACCGCTATGCAGAACAGCTGGGTGGTTCATCAATAAACTGTAAGTAGAGCTATGATGTGATCCAGCAATCCCACTGCTGGGTGTATACCCCAAGGAAAGGAAATCAGTGCTATCGAAGAGATATCTGCACTTCCATATTTGTTGTAGCACTGTTCACAATAGCCAAGATTTGGAAGCAAACTAAGCGTCCATCAACAGAAGAATGGATAAAGAAAATGTGGTATTTATACACAATGGAGTACTATTCAGACATACAAAAATGCGATCCTGTCATCTGCAACAACGTGGATGGAAATGGATGTCATTATACTATGTAAAATAAGCCAAGCATAAAAAGATAGACATTACCTGTTCTCATTTATTTGTGGGATCTAAAAACCAAAACAATCGAGCTCATAGAGACAGAGAGTTGAATAGTTACCAGGAGTTGGGAAGGGTTGGGGGAGGTGGGCTGGTTAATGAGTAGAAAAACAGAAAGTATAAGACCTAGTGTATATGACAGCACAACAGGGTAACTGCAGTCAATAAATTATTTAATTTACACTTTAAAATAACTACAAGAGTGTAACTGGATTGTAACACTAAAGATAAATGCTTGAGGGGGTGCATACCCCATTTTCCATGATGTGATTATTAAGCATTGTATCAAAACATCCCACGTACCTCATTCATTTATATACCTACTATGTAGCCACAAAAATTGAATTTTTTTAAAAATTTTTTAAGCATAAAAAGACAGATACTACCTGCTCTCACTTATTTGTGGGATCTAAAAACCAAAACAATCAAGCTCATAGACAGAGTGAGTAGGACAGTTACCAGTGGCTGGGAAGGGTAGGGGGTGGAGGAGGTGGGGTGGTTAATGAATACAAAAAATAGAATGAATAAAACCCAGTGTATATGATAGCACAACAGGGTGACTCTGGTCAATAATTAGTAAGATACATTTATTATTTATGCTTTACATTTACTATTTATCAAACCACATGATAGCCACAAAAAAAGAATGAATAGTAAATGCATATTACTAAGTTAAGAAGGCCCGTCTGAAAAATCTATGTATTATATGATTCCAATTATAAATCAGTCTAGTAAAAACTAAAGTATGAAAAGGTAAAAAGATCAGTGGTTGCTAGAAGTTCCAGTCGAATAAGGGGAGGGTTGAATAGGTGAAGCAGAGGAGATTTTTTTTAGGGCAGTGAAACTACTCTTTATGATACTGCAATGGAGAATACAAGACATTAAGCACTTGTCAAATACCAAAGAACTTTACAGCACAGAGAGCAAATTTTAAAGCATGCAAATTAAAAACATCACTTAGGAGATCAGGGGATCCCAGGATACAATGCAGAATGTGACAAAATAATCCACCCTGAATAACATATATATAAAGCAACCTTACTGAAAGGGGTAGGGGAAAATGGTGCATATATAACTTTAGAAATGAGCAGAGTCTGTGAAACTAAAGGCAAAATAAACTCTACACAGCACTGTGCTCCAGTTGATAAAGTTGATTCCCATGGAGGTAGGGGCTAACAATTCTGACACTGCTATACTTGGGTACTCAATTTGTATGATTAAGGAAATGGACTGCAGACGGTGGGACTTAGATTTTCACTGTGGGAGCTGGAGTTTACAGATAAGCAAACAGAGAAGGCTAGAATAATCCATGTGACCACGGGTTAAAGTTGTAAACACCATTATGAACTCATTTTCAGTTTGATACAGATAAAGATGGTTGCATACAGAAATACCTACACATAAGTGTACATACATAGGTCAGTATACCCATGTGTATTCCCATGCTGTCTCAGCTGAGAGGGCCCATAATCAATGACATCCTAAGAGCAAAGGACATATCTGGGGCCCAGATACTAGTTTCTAACATGATTCTCAACAAAAGGACCTAGGAAACTCTGGAGCATGGCTGACTCTACAAGTTTATGAGTGCCAGAATAGAAGAAAGTGCTCCAACAAAACAGAACCACAACAAAAATCTGCCACGATGATGGGGGTGTGTCAAAAGGATCCATGAGCCAACTGAAAGAGCTGTTAATGGCCAAAGAAGGAACAATTTAAGCAACAAAATATATTAGTATTGGATTATATCTGAGAATATGTAACTATCCATGAGTCCACACTGCTTTAAATAAATAATTGAATAAATGCAGAAGAGACAAATCTTCCATGCAGAATTCCTGAGAGTTTATGTAAGTATTCCAACCTCAAAGCAATGGAATATAACTTCCCATTCCTGAGTGAGGGCTAGGCACAGTGACTTTCATTCCAGGAGCACAGGGTGGCGACGGGGAGGTGAAGTAACTGTACAGTGGAGAAACCTGACAGGCATACATCAGGCAGGTGATCACAGTCAACATCAACAGTGACAGGTCATGTTCATGGTCTTTATGAACTATAGATCCGATAGGATGCGATGAGAATGGCACTTACGCTCTGGGGTCCCTCCTTCCCAACACTCACAGCCCCACTCTAATCATGAAAAAAACATCAAGCAAATCCCCACTGAGGGACATTCTACAAAATACCGAGCAGCCCTCCTCAAAACTCTTTTTATGACCATCAAAAAGAAGGAAAGCCTGAAAAACTGACCGCCCAGAAGGTCTAAGGAGACATGATAATTAAACATAATATTCCCTGAATGGGACTCTGGAAGAGATACTAGGTAAAAACTAGGGAAATCTGAATAAAGCCTGAACTTCAGTTCATAATAACAGTTGAATGCCGGTTCACCAGTTTTTACAAAAAATCATACTAATGTAAGATGTTAGAAGGAGAAACTAGAAGTGGACTATATAGAAACTCACGGTGTCTGTGTTCCAATTTTTCTGTGAATCTAAAACTGTTTTAAAAGTGACATTTATTTTGGCCAGGCATGGTGGCTCACACCTGTAATACCAGCACTTTGGGAGGCTGAAGCAGGTGAATCACCTAAGGTCAGGAGTTCTAGACTAACCTGGCCAACATGGCAAAACATCGTCTCTACTAAAAATACAAAAATTAGCTAGGCATGGTAGCATGCACCTGTAATTCCAGCTACTCAGGAGGTGGCGGTGGGAGAATCGCTTGAACATGGGAGGCAGAGGTTGCCGTGAGCCAAGATCATGCCACTGTACTACAGCCTGGGAGACAGAGCAAGACTCCATCTCAAAAATAAATAAATAAACGTGTGTGTGTGTGTGTGTGTGTGTGTGACATTTATTTTAAAGAATATTTTATTATTTGTCTTCTTTTTTATTTTTGTGAGTACATAGCAGGTGTATATATGTATGGGGTACATGAGACGTCCTGATACAGGCATGCGATGTGAAATAAGCACATCATGGAGAATGGGGCCTCCATCCCCTCAAGCATGTATTCTTTGAGTTACAAACAATCCAATTACACTCTTTAAGCTGTTATCTTAAAGAATATGTTTGAGAAATTAAGTTCATTGAAACAACAATGCTGCCCATTGACTCAGACATGCAAGCACGCTTGCAAACTTTGAGCCACGGTTTTACACTTGTGCGTACATCGGGATCACGGGAAGATTATGAAAAATCAGTGTGCTCCAGGGTCCAGGCTTTGAGAGCTGGGATCCAGACAACCCAAGAATCCCTCCATCCCCAGGAGCCACTGTGTTGTCAAGCATGAGCCGTCTTCCTCATGCACGGCACTGCCACAAGCTGGCATGCCGACGGAAGTCGGAAAATCTCCTCAACTGTCACCATTTCTGCGGATGGGGTGACTGACCACCCCATGCAGGATGGAGCCACATCTCACAACGACTCTGCTCAGCTGCAGTGATTTGGGAAAGAAGGGTACAAGGAGACCCAATGGGCACACAGCATTCTGTTGGGCTGGGATGGGAAAAAGTCACTGCAGAGGCTGAGACTTCGGAATCCAATCAGAAGCCAGGCCCCAGAAGCCAACCTGCCCCATGCCCCTCCTAAAGAAGAATACTATGTGTACACAGCCTGCACAGGCTCCATGTCCTGATCCTCAGCAAGCAGGATATGGGGATCAAGAAAGATGACATTTAAAGAACCAGCACACGGTAAACCAGGAATAAATGGTGGCTCCTATTTGCTTTATAATCATCATGCCCAGCTTAAGCCAACATCATTCTTGTAATGTATGGTGTGTGAGTCCTATCTCTCTAACAACATAGTGTCTGAAGGCAAGGCCTGGCACGCTCACGGCCTGGTGCTGCATAACACCCATGGCACCTAGAGGCCCACAGGAATTGCTCCTCCACATACCGAGCCTTGGGTCCACCTCTGCGTGGGCTCAGGCTCATAACTGGCACTTGGAAGTCTTGGGATCTCAAGGACCAGGCCTAAGGCAGGGACCAGCAAACACTCCACTGGACCCTCCTACATGTGAGGGGATGCTCCAGACATCAGAGCTGCCTGGTACAGAGGTGGGCCTGTGGCACCCATGGCTTCCATGAAGCCCTGATTTTGTACTAATCCCTTACCCAAAGCAATTAGGCTTTGTCAGACATCAAGATGCAGCGCCTGGCACCAGGTAAAATGATTCAGTGAACTTCGGAAAGTAAACACGAGTGTCTAATTAAACGGCTGTGTAGAGGGAGTTGTTTCTTCAGGGTTCATCTCAAACCCTCAGCAACTCAGAAGGGCTTCCTAATCAGACAGAACGGCCACAGTTTCCACAGCGGCCGAGGCAGATCCAGGCCAAGGTCCCATTTACGGAGGCTTCTCCCCACGGGAGCTGCTCTCAGCGGACGCAGGCTCTCACCAGACGCCCAGAGCCTGGGGACATCTGTGCCTTCCAGAGCCAGACCAGGATGGCATAAACTCCTCCTGCCTCCCAGCCAAGTCAAAGTGCTTATGAACAACTGTCATCAGAAGCAGGATTCGAGGGTTACCTGTTTGGAGCAGCTCTAAGGCTGGGTGTCAATGACTGAACAGTCTTACGAATCTGCCATTCTAGTTAGTCCCTTTCACAGATAAGGAAAAGGGAGTACCTTGCTGGAAGTCACAGAGATTTTAAATGCAAGAGCCTCGATTGGAGCCACCCATCTCTCACTTTATTCAATCGTTCAAAATCTAGTTTCGTGCCACCTCCTATGGGGCAGGTATCTACCAGGTGATGGGAATAAAAAAAAAAAGGTAGAGAAATAGGGTCTGTGCCCTCATGGAGCTAGCTGTGGGTGGCGGAGATGAAAAGCTAACAAGTAACTAATATCTAAAAAAAATTAGATTGCAAAACAGTAGGGTGATGTGATAAACAGTGATGCAGGGATGGGGGGGTTTATGAATTCAAATCTCATAGTCTTTCCATTAGCACACAGGATGGAGCACCACCCAAAGACGGTCCCACCTGGGACCATCTCACCAAATAAGCTATAAAACTATCAGAGGCACAAAGACCTTCCTACCCTCTGCTAGGATGCTGGGTTTGTCTCTCCAATAAACTTAGAAAGATGCAACACCTGTGAGCCAAGCAGGGCTCAGAGCCTCTATGAGTGCTGGATTCGTATTGCATGCCGTTCCGGATGTGGGTGGCTGAAACAGGCCCTCTCCCCAGGAGACACAGAGGATGGTGCCTTCAGAGCACCTCAGACTCTGCCCTCTCACCAAGCAGTCCTCGAGGCCTCTCTCCTTCAGGGGCATCGTGCCTCCTGAGAAACTGCAAAAAGCTGTCAGGGAAGATACTGTGAAAAAAAAAGCACATGCTAGAACTGTGGGTGCTTAGGGCTCTGCGGTCAGACATGGAAATCCAGCACTGCATTTGCTAACGGTAGAAGCATGGAAGCCACATGAGCTTTTAAGCATTGGTCTCCTTGTTCCCACAAAATATGAGAAACGAGATTCAATCTTTCTTAGTAATTTAAAAGGCAGGAGCTGAAAGTACCCACTTTTCAGGGTTGTTTTGAACTCAGCCAATTAAACAACGGACATGGGGTCAACAAGTACCCAGCATACTGCAGGCACTTCTCCAATGTCAGCTGGAGGACAGCAAGGCATTGAAAAAGGAGGAACTAATTGGTGAGTATTCCTAATCATGTTTCTCCTACTCCCAACCCCACACCCAGGCCTAGGCCAAAGATTAGCCATTCCAGGCACAGAGGGGACTAATCACCTGCTGAGCCCAGCAGTCAGGGTGACGCCCAGTCGGGGGACTGCTTACATTCAGATTCCACATCCCCCTCAAGGGCTGCAGTTCTGGGCAACTTGCTCACCTGTTCTGTGCGCACACTGCCCTGCATGTGAAATGGAAGGATCGCTGAGAAGTTAAGGAAATGGTGCGTGCTTCATTTCTGGAAAATAGGAAAGTCCCCATTATGCTAGTTTCCTTCCTTCTATTCCCCTCTAGACTGCCAACATTCCCTCCTTTAGAGTACAAAGGATTATTTCCCATTAAGAAGGCTCCATAAACTCACGCGCTGACACCGTGCCCTGTTCCAAACACACAGAAGCGACAGATAAAATACAAAAGGAGAAAGTCAATAAAATGAAGCTGGGCTCACAAATGAGATAATCATCTCTGTGTATGGGAGGCAGAACACTGACACAAAGCAGTCAGTGGGGTGGAGGGAGCAGGAGGGAAGACGCAGACTCTTCAAAGGCAACAGGACTAAAAGTCTTCCCTGAAAGATGGGAGGGGGAGTCCAGGCTCATAACTGGAAGCCAGGAGATGGAGTGAGCTGCCCCCACCCCATGAAGGCAGGAAAACAGTAACAAAGGGATGTGATATCCACCGCTAAGGCTTTATTAGGATCTCAGGACCAGGTCGGGGTGAATACAAAACTATTAGAGAGGGAGGGAGGGAGAAAGGAAAACAAAACAGAAATTTCTCTCTTGAAATGAGCCTACACACCAAAATTCCAAAACATGTAGAGAACCCAGGCTTAGAAAACAAGCCAGCAAAATCAACACTCAAAACATGAATTACCCCAAATAAAATTAAATGAGTATCATGAAACAATCTGACAAGGACTTTAAAATAGGAACATTTCAAATGCTCAGATGCGAGAAAAACATTCATTTAAAATAAACAAGAAATTTTCAAACAAAAGCAGATAGAAAGGAAACAAGGACAGTGAATAGGATAAGGAACTAATTAAAAAGCAAATGACAAATGGGGAAAAACAGTTGTGTATCACAGATAAAAGGCTAATGACCCCAATTGTAAAGAACTTTTAAACACTGAAGATAAGAAGACCAAAAAGTCCTTCAGGAAAGAAATGGACAAAAGACAGGACAAACTATCCACAAGTATTACATAAAAATGGACCTTAAAAGCAGAACTGGCTCCAAAATCACCCAAAAGAATACTGCACATTAAGACTCATAACAAAGAAAAATAAAGCTACACTGAAATACCATTTCTTACACATCTTATGCTTGGCAAAAATGCAAGACCCTGACAATACACTCTGCTGCAGAGAATGTGGGCTGTCAGGCATTCTCTTCATTGTGTGTGAGATACAGAAAGGTACAGCTGCTAATGGAAAGGAATTTAGCAATATCTGACTTCACTGCTTATACACTTACTCTCACGAACCCCAGCAATCCCACTTCTAGAAATTTCACAGGAAAACTGAACCTCCAATGGTTCAAAAACATATATGCATAAGATTATTGCAGCATTATTCATAACTGCAAAATATTGAAAACTACCTAAATGTGCAAGCATAGATTGGTGAAATAAACTACAATGCATCCACAAAATAGAATACTGTGCCACTCTAAAAAAGCAAGAGCTATATCTCTATGAATATGGAGGGATTTCCACAATAGGCAGTCCAATAAAGAGAAGAAAGGTGCAAAAGTAATTTACCTTTAACATACGAAAAGATGAGAAAATAACATAAATTTGCTTATTTTTTCCAAAAAAAAAAAAAAGAAAGAAAAAAAAATCACAAGCAGAACAAAACAGAAAACAAAGAAATTAATGATCACAAGTGGTTGGCAGGGAAAATGGAGTAAAAGGGATGGGGAAAAGTGACCCTTCTTTGAGGACAGCTTTTTGTTTTAATTTTTTGAGGTATGTTAAAACATGTTAAGATATAAAATAAAATCAATACAGATGGGTGGGTGGAAATAAACTAAATGAAAAGAGAAGGACATAAACCTAATCGTCTTTCAAAGGAATAACATAACCACTAACCACATCAAAAGGGGAGAGGGGAAAAACCTCTACAAACAATTTTGGATACAATATTATGACTATACAACAGATAAATCTTGAACCCTTCTTAGTGGGTTTGCTTTTCACTGTGGTAAGAATGAACCAATTCTAAGATTTTATGAGTAGTGCAGGATTTAGAAAATGAGTAAATATATTCTGGATAGAATTCCCTCTATAGAAGAGAAACATACAAATGTCTTCTTTGTATGAAAGAAGACACACCAACATGGGATGCAGAAAGGCAAGAAAGAATCCAGTGAGGTTAGAATGAATCACAGATATGGATATGAATTCATGATTTTAAAAATTATATGTATTTCTGAGTTCTGTCAGCCAAAAGGGCTTAGAAGAAATGAAACCCAAACAGCAATGGGCAACCCAGATCCCCCATGTTGATTTCTGAATAACAATCCCACTAAAATAAACCAGGGCTCCTAGATAAATGGCTGCTTCTAGTGCTTGGACAGGTAAGGTATAGATTGGGCTAGAAAATCTTACTGTACCTAGGAGTAGAAAGTGGTCAAAAGAATAGCCAGGCATTCCAAAAGGGCATACAATAAGGTAGCTTGAAGCAGCTCCCACTGGCCAAATCTTGAATGTTTTCAATATTAAAATAAATAATAGCAGTAATGGATTATAAACTGTCACATAAAATAAGATACCTGGAATTTATAATCATGATAGAGGGGATGGATGGATGGATGGATGGATGGACAGATGGACACAAAGACAGATGGGATGGATAAAAGAGAAGGAATACCATCATATCAAGTAGTTGAGTACATAACCTAAATCTAATCTTGAAGAAAAATTAGACAAACTCAGTAAAATAACTGGCTTGTATTCTTGAAAAATGTTGGTGTCATTAAAGACAATGGCAGACTGAAGAACTGTTCCAGATTAAAAGAAACTACAGAGGCATGGCAACTGAAGGCATCATGGAATTCTAGACTGGATTCTATATTGGAAAAAATAAACATATAAAGACACTATTGGGGTAACAGCAAAAAAAAAAAAAAACTGAATATGGACTAAAATTAGATCAATGCAAAATTTCTTGCACTTCTTTACTATATTTTGTTTACTTAAAAGAACATCCTTTTGAAAAATAACCACACTAGATATTAAGGTGTAAGGAGGCATATAGTCTACATTCAGATGGTTCAGAAAAAGAATAATTTGTATATAGTTTATATAATAATGCATATATATTATAAATGTCTCTCTCTATATATATGTATATATACATGTACATATACATACATACACAGAAAGAGAGACAATGTTAAAAAAAAAAACTGGTTAATCAGAAAATGGGTCCTTCATAGTTTTCGGTAAGTTTGAAATTATTTCAAACTAAAAAGTTAAACAAATTTTAAACACAAATATCCTGCAAATAACATTCAAAGTTCTATATAAGGGATAACTCTAAAAAAAGAAGGCTCAACGAGACAATAGCTGAATAGCTGCACATTTTGTAGAACTCAAAAAGAAAGTCTTCCCAGTTCAAAAGAGCACTCTAAGTACCAAGGAGGATAAACGGACATATAATATTAATAAGAAACTGTAGAATTTCATGGGTAAAGAGTTCTTAAAATATAGTATACGAAGAAAAATCATACTGTCAGAAAGGAATGGCAGACTGAAAACAGCAATAACAGAGGCTTGTAAAAAATGAGCTACTATTCATTAAAATGCTGAGAGAAAATAACTGTCAACCAATTTTATACCCAGCTAAAGCAGCATTTAGAGGACTACATAAATGGGCATTTTCAGGTACTCTAACACTAAGAACATTTATCCACCACAGACTCTAAAAAAAATTAAGAGAAATTTAGCAAATCAAAAATTTAATTCAAAGGAAGACATCGGTTAAGAAAACAAGGTAGATTTTTAAAATTTTAGTAAATGTAATTACTGACTGAAAATAATAATCAATGATGTTTAATAATGTTGGGTGTAGAAAACAGTAAGATGTGGAAGAGACATATTTAAAGACAACTGAAACTCAAGCAGAGGCAGGCATCTTGCTATATTCAGTAAGAGGACATCACATTTGTTACAAAAAGATCATACTTTAATACGATCTTTTTGTAACAAATTTTTGCTAAATTTTGCTAAAATTTGAAAATACAACCTACAGCTAGCTACTGAGTCAGCCCAAGGAGAAGGAATGTATAAAATGTATCAATCTAATGAAAAGCATTAAAAGGTTGGAAAACAGGAAGGAGAGAGGGAAGAGAGGACAAGAATGGATAAAAAGAAAATGCTACCTAAAATAGAAATAATTCAAATATCTCAATAATTACATTATTGTCTGAACAGATAAAACTCATATTAAAAGATAGAGATAACCCACTCAATAAAATAATAAAGGTGGGTGTAAGATTTCCTGAGGAGAAACTCTGAGACAGAAAGAGGGACCTCAACTCAGCTAAGACGGGAAGAAAATCCACCCAGTCAATACAGAAATGACAGAAGGATCCCAGGGGCATCAAGAAACGGTGCACAGTGGTCAACATGCAGCAACAAAAGGTGTCAGGGAATCACTGCAGTTTGCAAGATACAGAAGGAAAGACAGAAACTTGTCATCAAAAGAGACAGGAGCAGCTGCCCCTGAGCTAGGGGTGAGCTGTCTGAGAGGGCAGAAAGTGGAGGGCTGGGGTTGGGGTGAGCCCACAGAGCATGAGATAGACAGGGACAGACTGCAGGACACCTCTACCATGCAAATCAGTTTTCAGGAAACACAGCCACTCCTGGCAGGATACAGGAACCATGCCCAAGTTCTCCACCAAGAACATTTCCAACCCCAGGTAGAAAAGAGCACTGCATTCCTTTCAGGCAGGGAGGAAGGGAGGAAAAGTTTAGACAGATCACCAAAGGATGCTATCCCCAGTTGAAGGATGCATTAGCCATTCTGGTTCCTCATTCAACACAGCCATCCTTAGAAACTAGGTAGGCTCAAGATAGACAAATGGGATCTAATTAAAATTCAGAGCTTCCGTACAGCAAAAGAAGCCATCATTAGAGCGAACCAGCAACCAACAGAATGGAAAAAATTTTTGCAATCTACCCATCTGACAGAGGGCTAATATCCAGAATCTACAAAGAACTAAAACAGATATACAAGAAAAAAACAACCCCATTCAAAAGTGGGCGAAGGATATGAACAGACACTTGTCAAAAGAAGACACATATGAGGCCCACAAACATATGAAAAAATGCTCATCATCACTGGTCTTAGAGAAAGGTAAATCAAAACCACATTGAGATACCATCTCACGCCAGTTAGAATGGCGATCATTAAAAAATCTGGAGACAACAGATGCTGGAGACGATGTGGAGAAATAGGAACACTATTACACAGTTGGTGGGAGCATAAATTAGTTCAATCATTGTGGAAGACAGTGTGGTGATTTCTCAAGGATCTAGAAATAGAAATTCCATTTGACCCAGCAATCCCATTACTGGGTATATACCCAAAGGATTATAAATCATTCTGTTTTAAAGACACATGCACATGTATGTTCATTGTGGTACTGTTTACCACAGCAAAGACCTGGAACCACCCCAAATGCCCGTCACTGACAGACTGGACAAAGAAAATGTGGCACATATACACCATGGAATACTACGCAGCCATAAAAAAAGATGAGTTCGTTTCCTTTGTAGGGACTTGCATTAATCTGGAAACCATCATTCTCAGCAAACTGACACAAGAACAGAAAGCCAAACCCTTCATGTTCTCACACATAGGTGGGTGTCGAACAATGAGAATATGTGGACTCAGGGAGAGGAGCATCACACACTAGGGGCAGTTGGGGGGGTAGGGGAGAGACCGTGGGGGGTATGGAGGGAAGGGAGGGTGGGGAGGGATAACATGGGGAGAAATACCATATATAGTATGCACCTAAAGTAAAATAAAATTTTAAAAAGACAAAAAAAAAAAAGAATCCCTTGTCTATGTATCAGCTTGGCTTTTTTGTAAATTTTATTTAATTACAATAATAAATGCAATTGTTACATCTTTAAAAAAAAATAGGGAGGCTCCTGGATTATCATGGGCAGCTGAAGTAGAAGCGATCTACACCTGCCCCCAAAACAGTCTGAAATGGAGACTCTCAGTGTCACTTTGTTATCTTCCCTAGAATCCAACCTTGCAAATGTGCAATACTCACAAGCTGCTGAGTGCCTACTATGGGATTCACACAGGTTGTTTCATTCCATCCTCATCACTACCCTACAGGACACTGTTTGTATCCCCATTTTACGGATGAGAAAACCAAAACCCAAGGTCATGCCACTGGAATCCGCCAGGATGAGGGTCAAACTGCAGCATCCTGACCAAGCTTGATGCTCGATTCAAGCATTAAGACACTGAAACTAACCCTAGTCTCTGGCCCTCCTCATGATGTTGGCTCTAATCGATGTTCTGCTTTTCTTATTCAGAGCCCAGACTTTGCTAAAGGAGAAAAGAAAATGTGGACGCTACACCTGATTCCTGCATCATGTGATGTTTTACCAAGCAGAGCTCATTTCATTATGTTATCATCATCCATACACCTGCCTGAAGTCCCCACCAGACTGTGGCCTCTTTACGGATAAGCCTGAGATGTATTCACCTTTGTGTCTATAGCACAGAGCACAGTGCCTAGAAAATAGCACCTGCTTAACCAGGTGTTCATCTAATGGCTGGACAAGCAAACAATCAGGCAGGGAAACTCACTCCTGCAATCACAACATACCCCACACCAAATTCTTAATAACCTTCCTAATGGTGCATTTCATATTCACCTCACTCACAGATCACGAAGCCTCCATGTGTCAGACACGCTTGCAAAGCTTTGTATTGGCCTCATGCATGAAAACATTTGTTTTCTACAATCCAGTTGATCTCACACCTAGGTGACTAACTCGTATTTATATCACATCTGGCCCTCCGAGTGAGATCTCACCTCTCAAAGATGCCCAAGGAGAGAACACAGCATGAGTGCTACGAATTTTCCTTCCCTTGCAAAGAAAATAGTAACACCTTGTGTCGCTTGAGATATCAGAACACAGAAAGAAGTTAGTGAGACCACAATCATTCTCCCTTCTGGAGCAAGCACCCTTCCTCCCTCCTTTTTGACGGAACTTAAGGGATACCTCTTCTGGACATTCTTCTAGAGCAGTGTACCTCTCTTCTGGTTGTTTGTACATTCTTCTTCTACACTCCTTATTATCCTCTCCCATGGTCATTCAGCACATACTTACTGAGTGGTCACCAGATGCTTGGCACCTAGGGTACACTGATGGGCAGAGGCAGACATGGATCTGCCTTCAAGGAGCTTACAGTCTGATTCGGAACATCCTGCAATGATGAAAAAGTTCAGTATCTGCACTGTCTAATACAGTAGCCGGAATCCACATAAGGCTATTGAAATTTTAATTTTCTGTTTAATTTTACCTAATTGAAATATAAACCTAACCATCTGTGGCTGGTGGCTACTGTACTGGACAGTGAAGGGAATCACACTGTAGAAAATTAGCATGCATACCTTCCAGATCTTGACAAGGCTCTTCTCAAATCTCTGGCTCCCTGCTCGACTCCAGATGGATTCTTAAAGGCAAGGGCTCTTTTAGTTATTCGTATACATTCAGAACCAGTGGGGGTCCACCACAAAGAAGGGCACAAGTCATTGTTTGTTGAATAAATGAATGAACGAATAAATGAATAAACACTAGACTTATAATGGAGGGCCTATAGAAGTTCTGATGATCAAATTTCTTGATCAAAAGACACAGGGGGCTAGGCGCTGGGGCTCACGCCTGTAATCCTAGCACTTTGGGAGGCTGAGGCGGGCGCAGTGCCTCATGCCTGTAATCCCTCCATCTCATGAGGTCAGGAGATGGAGACCATCCTGGCTGACATAGTGAAACCTTGTCTCTACTAATTAGCTGGGTGTGGTGGCACGCGACTGTCATCCCAGCTACTCAGGAGGCTGAGGCAGCCTGAACCTGGGAGGTGGAGGTTGCAGTGCACTGAGATCGCGCCACTGCACTCCAGCCTGGTGACAGAGTAAGACTCCATCTCAAAAAAGGAAAAAAAAAAAAACAAACACATAGGGGAAAAAAAAAGTAAGAGGTTGGAAGGTAGGTCAAAGAAATTGTGGTGTTGGGTCTCCTTCTAGCCCCCCTAAAAGACACAACTACGAAGAACTTTCCCTTCAGTCCATTCTCCCCAGTGTTCCAATAACTCTTACATTTTGGGAGGTGGATACAATTAATAGAGAGGACAGACCAACCCAGGGGTGGTTCAAGCTTGAGCACTTCTAGTCGTCAATGGTGTCAGGGAGTGGGGTGTCGGGAAGAGCTGAAAAAAAGAGAAGACTCATCAGTTCCACAGTTGAGTGAAGCCAAAAAGCAGATGCAGGGTGAAGGTTTTCCAGCTGCAGTTCTAAGAAGAGAAAGTGAAAGTTCTTATGCATAAGCCCTGTTTCCTGGGCTGTGGCTGACTTGCAAGAGATCTGTCAAGCATTGGGGAGTGTTCTGGGCATGTGAGGAGAGCAGTACAATGGCGCAAAGTTAAAGTGGCGAGATCTGGTTTTGTGGTAGCACATCAGAAGGAAATAATGTACTGCCATCAGAGGTAGAAGTTCAGGACAGCAGTTAGGTTCAGTAAGAGTAGGGCAGGGGGGCCGAGCACGGTGGCTCACGCCTGTCATCCTAACACTTGAGGCAGGCAGATCAGTTGAGGTCAGGAGTTCCAGACCAGCCTGGCCAACATGGTGAAACCCAATCTCTACTAAAAATACAAAAATTAGCCAGGCGGGTGGTGCACGCCTGTAATCCTGGCTACTTGGGAGGCTAAGGCAAGAGAAACACTTGAACCCAGGAGGCGGAGGTTGCAGTGAGCCAAGATCCTGCCACTGCACTCCAGCCTGGGTGACAGAGTGAGACTCCATCTCGAAGAAGAAAAAAACAGTGGGGGCAAGGAGGTTAGAATCTTTAAAGAGGGGGAGGAGAAGGGCTGGCGTTGGAAAACCCCTCCGATCACTTCCCTACTCGTGCTTAGAGATGTGAGGCCAAAGTGCACCCTGAACTCTGCAGGTGTATCAGAATCTCACAGCCAGTCACTGTCTCCCTACCTAGTCCCATGTACAGAATCCTTGCTCTCACGGCCTGAATGCAACAGCAGAGCTCAAATTCACAGGTGCATTCAAGAAAAAAAATCTTAGCCACAGTTACCCATCATAAGGCATGTTATAATTACACCCAATAAAATCCATACACTTTGAATTTTAAGAAAGTTTAGGTTTTCAGATTACTTAGATGTGCTGGATGTGGTGATTAGACACATGATGTTCATTGTCAGATGTTTAAAAAAAATTTTTTTTTGAGATGGAGTTTCATGCTTGTTGCCCAGACTGGAGTGTAATGGTGTGATCTTGGCTCACTGCAACCTCCGTGTCCTGTGAATGTGATTCTCCTGCCTCAGCCTCCCAGGTAGGTAGGATTACAGGCACCCGCCACCATGCCCAGCTAACTTTTGTATTTCTAGTAGAGATGGGGTTTCATCATGTCACCCAGGCTGGTCTCAAACCCCTGAGCTCATGCAATCCACCCACCTCGGCCTCCCAAAGGGCTGTGATTACAGGCGTGAGCCACCTCACCCCAACTAAATGTTTTAAACAGCAGTGTAAAGCATGAATTCAAAATGCAAAAAAAAAAACCTGATTAAAAAGAACTTTTTCTACAGATCAACTCACGTCTTCTCCATGAAAACCCTCCAAGTCCATGCTGACTCCAAAAGCTCAATTATGCCAGGATCCCGGTACGTGGCAAAATATTCTATAGGGTCTGAAGGTATAAAGTGACTTCCTTTAATATTCATTTTTATCACCTTTTCTTGCAACTCCTCTGCTCAAAAGCTCACATGCCTCCACCTTCTGGCTTCATCCTGTTTTCTGGCATTAGCTCCCACTCTTGCCCCTTAAACACCTTAATTTCCAGGACTGTCTGAGGTTCTCAGAAACTGAGTTTTCCAGTCTCTGAGCCATTACTTCCACTGTCCCCTTGGCCAGGAATGTTGCTTCCAACCATCTTCACACATCTAATCCTCCAGGGCCATTTAGAATGCTTCTCTTCCAGACAGCTGTCTCTTTCTCCCCAAGTGCTGGGAACAGCCCATTCCCAGGGCTCCCGTGGCCTGGGCCTTCCTGAGTTCGCATGCTCAGCTTTGCAGCATGGTCACTGGGACCAGCTGATCCCTTAATCAGCTTAATAAGCCTAGAGTTCTTTGGAATACAGTGCTGGTCATCTCCACAGCCTTAGTCCCCACCACGTAGTGAGTGCAAAATGAATGTCTCTTTAATAGAATTGTAGAGGAGAAAATGATCTTAAAAGGCCACAAAATTTTAAAAAGTTTTCCAAATATGATGCAGTCCTCTTCTGGCCTCCCAGATAGCCCTATCTCTAAAGAAGTAGAAAAGCAGCATTTAAGAGTGTCGGTCTCAAGCCAGGACAACTAGATCTGAATCCTGCAACAGCCACCTACTGACTAATAGACTGTAGGCAAGCTATCATACCTGCGTATACCTCAGTTTTCATAGCTGTGAAATGGGAAGGGTAATGAACCTTCCCGCTAGGATTAACTGGGTTACTGCCAGGGCTTCCAAGAGGGGTTGGCTTGGCAAGGGCTCAGTAAATATTGGCTATTTTGACATGGTATGGAAATTATCACTTTGTTATTTCCCTATTTATCTGTCTTCTTTCCTAAACCATGAATGTCTTGTCTTACTCATCATACCCCCAGAACAAGGCACGGTGGGACCTGCTTCTAGCTATGCAATGCTAGCTCACAGCAGTCATTTAATAAATATCACAAATGGCATTTATTAATGATGCTTGAAATAAATGTTACATGCTTTCTACAAATCTTCTCAATTAAAATATAGTTCCTATTGTCCAGAACACTCTCCCCTCTCCCCTTTGCCTGACCAACCTCTGTGGATCCTTCAGGTGGAAGCTGTGTCTATAATCTTGTTTCGGTGGGATCCATGTTCATGCAGGGCACTCCCATATCCCAGTTCACAGTAATATTTGGCTCTTTCCTCAGTTCTTCCCACAGGAATGTAAGCTGGGCTGTATCCTCAGCATCCAACGCCATGCCTGGCACACACAGCAGCTCAACAGATCTCGTGGCCAGTTGTTTCTCATTCGCCATCACCAAGTATTAGGTCGGTGCAAAAGTAAATGAGGTTTCTGCCATTGGAAAAAAAAAAAAAAAAAAACCCAGCAAAAACCGCAATTACTTTTGCACCAATCTAATAATACGAGGAGTCGCCGGTGGAAGCCAAGCCGGAGATGGAGATGTCTTGTTAAAGCTCCAGGAACTCAGGACAGATCCTCTTTCTGCCAGGGTGGTGAAGTGGAAGGGAATTGGGAAAGGGGCTGAAGGTGGGAAAAGCTCCCAGAGTTCCACAGCGGAGCAGAAGAAGAAAGAACAAACTGGGAGGCAGAACCTCTGACTCAGTGGCACTGTCTCAAAGATGGTAGGCGGAAAACTCAGGGCTCTAAGTTCCACGGAGAAGTCACAAAAGTGACAGAGTCCACTGTCCCGTGACCCATTCCTTGTGATGTGACAGCAGGCACCCAGAGGCTTTCCTTCCTGAATTCGCCTTGCTGACTCACGCAACAGAATAAAACTTAGTATCCTCAGATCAATGAGAAAGCGACACGGCTGAGGTAGAAAAGCATAATCTTGAGCAAAGCAGGAAGTGCCACGTGAATCGGGTTCTGACAAAGGAGAAGAGAAATGAAAACTCAAGAGGCACCAACCGCCTGCTAGGACCCACAGCTTCGTCCTTTCTGGCAGGCTTGTGATTCCCCTACTACCGAGGTGAAAACTGACGCTCAAAAGCTGCTAAGACCTGCCTGGAGATGCTCAGCAAGAGGCAGTGTTTGTATTTGAACACTCGGAGCCTCTGTCTCCAAAGCCCGTGCCTTCTCTTTCCAGTTTCTTCCACTCTACGCTACCTGCAAAGTGAGACCAATTTTAAGGGTGAAATCTTACAATCCTTCCTGTAACTGTCACTTCTATTAAGAAGTCCACCAATTTCATGTCCTACGTTACCATCAAGGCAGGTCATGAATTGCATGAGTTGGGCACTTGCTCTCTCATAGCAAAGAACTGGCACAAAATACAGAGACAGCAGCCCAAATGAGATGTACTCTGCTGAAAAGGCCTCACAATGTCCCTGATAGTGGAGGAGCTCAGCTCTTTATTATCCACTGTGACTTCGTCCTTGATGGGGGAGGGAGCCTGGCACTTTATTAAGAGTCCACTGTGACTTCGTGAATATGAAAGGAAGAGGAGCATGGCATGTAGGCCATCATGGCAGATGGCAACAACAGTCACCAGATGAGCCAATGTGAAGAGAATCCTGTCATTGCTGTGAAGAATGAAACACAAGCTCTCAGGACATGTCACCATGAGCAGGGGCTGTGAAGCCAGCACCCAGGACAACTCGAGGAGACAGGGCAAGACTGGGACAGGGGATGGGCAGCTTGGATATTTGTCAGAAGGGTTTGCAGTGAGTGGAACCGGCCCCAGGACCCCCATCTTAAAGCAAAAAATTCTTGCCTCCTCTCTTTCATCTATTCACTCACTCACTCCTTCATTTCTTAAGCACCTGCTAAGGGCCCAGCATTGTTAGGTGTTGAAGATACAGCTGTGAGCAAAAACAGAGGCTATCCCTCCCCTAGTGGAGCTTCTGATCAAGTGAGAGAGGAAAAGATTATTCGAATAATCAGTGGGAGCAGTACACACCGAGGTCAGTGCTGTCAACCAAGAAACACCATTCCATGTGTGAAAATAAAAACGGAAATGGAGCTACGCTGGCAGTCAGCGAAGGTTCCCATGGGGGAATCGCCGCTTGAGCCAGACCTGCAGGATGAGTAAAGGTTACTGCTCAAGTGTGGGCTCACAACGGGAGGCTCTCGGGCAGAGGGAGGCCCACATGCAGAACACAGAGAGATAGGGTGGGCTTCCATCCATCTGGTTCTTAGGACAATCCTGACCATATGAGGAATTCCCTGGAGCTCAGTTGCCCGCGCAGGATGCCCTAGAATTGGTCGGACTGCTGTATTCTTTGTGATGTGTCGACAGGCACCCAGAACCTGTCCCTCAGCTGTATGCCCCTGTACCTGCTGTCATCATCTCCTGACATCCCTGCCTTTTTCCTCAGTCATTCCGGCACATTTTATCAGATTCCACTTATGCATCACCTCTTCCATGAAGCCCTCAATAATTCCTTCCCCTAAGCTGGCTTCGGCGCCCTTAGCTATGGCCCCACAGTATCTTTGCATGTCTCCATCACGGTATGAGGTATTGCAGTTATTTGTCTAAACAGTTCCTGGTATATGGCAGCCATTTTATGAGTACTGGTTAGCATACTTAAGAAAGGACTCACATATGTGTACCACACGTAAAGTTATCTAAAAAACAAATAGAGAAATATAAAGACCCAGTCAGAAAAAGGGGGAAAAATGGAAATAATGGCTAATATTTATCAAATGTCTAACACAAGCCAACTAATATGTTAAGGGCTTCCTATACACTAATTCACTTATTCTTTACCCCCAACCCATGAGGTATGAATATCTGCATCTTACAAATGAAGACTCTGGCCCAGTGAGGCTAGGTCATTTGTTGGAGGTCATGTGGCTGAATGTCCCTACGTCACCACCATTGCTTCTGCAGCAAGACGGCACCTGGGCAACGCCCAGGGAGAGACACAAGTGGCAAGAACAGGAGAAGATGCTCACCCTCATTTAGAAACTAAAATTAAAACAACAGGGCCTGGAAAAGCACTACAGAGACTGGCCCTAGCCAGGTTTGCCAGGAGCGGGTCTTTCTGTAGGCAGCCCAGATGGCCATCAGAGAGGAACAGTTAAGTCCCTGCACATCATAAATCCCATCCAGCTACAAACAGGGAGGCCGCTCCACACATCCTGACTCGGACAGAGTTCCAAGACGGGTTTTAAGTTAAAAGAGAAATTAATAACAAGGTGTTCTTACCACCTTCAGTCTCCACTCAGGTGTCAACTTGGTAAGGCCTTGGATAACAGATAAATAATGGATAAATGAATACACAGACAGACAGATGATAGACAGACAGACTCATACATACCAATACATATGTACATGGAGAGAGAAAGAAATGGGATAATTCCTGTTCATCACTCAACAAGCAAATACTTAAATAGGTGATATACATCACATATATAATATTTGGTATGTAATAAATTACATATATTTAATATATATAAATACATATACATATATATAAACTTAGAGAATAGTCCAAAAGATCCATGAGCAAACATGAACAGAAGTCACCTCTAAATGTGATTTGGGAAGGGAGAATATGGAGACTTTAACTTTTTAAAAGCTTATATTTTCCCCAGCACTTCGGGAGACCAAGGCAGGCATTTCCCTTGAGGTCAGGAGTTCAAAACCAGCCTGGCCAACATGGCGAAACCCTGCCTCTACTAAAAATACAAAAATTGGGAGGACGATCCAAGATGGCCGTTTAGGAACAGCTCAGGATTGCAGCTCCCAGTGAAAGCGCAGAGGGTGTGTGGACGCCGCGTTTTTATTGCCCACAGACTAGGAAATTCCCGGGCAGAGGTGCTCCATGGTCGCCAGCGCGGCTGTTTCGGCCAGCGCCGCTGCTTTGCCCCGCGCGGCTGCTTTGTCGGCGCCCCGGAGCCGCGGTTCTCCGTACAAAATACACCGGTCCGGGTGCCCTTTAGGTTGGCGATTGGAGCCACGGGAAGTCGCCCATACACTGGTTCAAAAAGGGGACTGAGCAGAGAACCAGGATAGTAGATTCCAGGGCAAAAAAAAAAAAAAAAAAGCGCCACAAACCTCAGTCCCGCTGTTTAAGCCGTCCCAGTGAGTGGCCGCAGGGGAAAACAAACAGACCCCGGCGCCTCTTCAACAGGCGACTGGAACACCAACTTAAAAAAGGCTCTGAGGCAGGGAGCCAGGCGATCAGGCTCGGCTGGCCCCACCCCCACAAAAGAACAGCAACCAGAAACTCTGGATTGAGAGTTCCACAGCAAGCGCAGCTGAACCCGGGACGGTCCAGCTCTGTGGGGGAGGGGCGTCCGCCATTACCCAGGCAGCCCGCCGTTGCCAAGGCAACCCGCCATTGCTGAGGCAGCCCGCCGTTGCCAAGGCAACCCGCCACAGCAGAGACTCCGCCCCAACAGAGGCGGGCCACCATCGCCAAAGCAGTTCTAACTACACCCATATAAACAGGACTGCAGGGAAGTCCACTCGGCAGCGGGGCGGAGCCCACAGCAGCTCAGCAAAGCTGCTATAGGCCGACAGTGACTAGGCTGCCTCCTTGCTGGGCTGGGCAGGTCTGAAGGAAAAAAAAAAAAAAAAGAAGGCGGCAGCATAACGGAAACTCATAAATAAAGCCCTAAATCCCTGGGACAGAGCACCTGGGAACAAAAAGCAGTTTATGAGTTCTGCTGCAGCAGACCTAGAAGTACCTGCCCAGCAGCTCTGAATGAACAACAACAGAGCTCACAGCTCACCATTTGAACTCCTATAAAGAAGAGACCGTCTCCTCAAGCAGCTCCCTGACCCCTATATATCCAAAAAGACACCTCATAAAAGAGAGATCAGATTGACACTAGGCAGGTATCCATCTGGGACAAAGATACCAGAAGAAGAAAACTGGTAACAACCCTTACTGTTCAGCAGCTGCTGCAGGTGAACCCCAGACATGCAGGGCCTGGAGTGAACCTCAGCAGACCTACAGCAGAGGGGCCAGACTGTCAGAAGGAAAACCAAGAAACAGAAATAACCTCATCATCAACAAACAGAACGTCAATCTGAAAGATTTGAGACCCAATCTGAAAGCCAGCAACTACAAAGTCGACAGGTGGATAAATCCTTAAAGATGGGAAGAAACCAGCGCAAAAAGGATGAAAACACCCGAAACCAGAACACCTCTCCTCCTAAAAGGGATCACAACTCCTCACCAGCAAGGGAACAAGGTTGGATGGAGAACGAGTGTGATGAAATGACAGAATCAGACTTCAGAAGGTGGGTAGTAAGAAACTTCTGTGAACTTAAAGAACATGTTCTAACCAAATGCAAAGAAACTAAGAACCTTGAAAAAAGATTTGATGAAATGCTAACGAGAATGGACAAAATAGAAAGGAATATAAGTGAATTGATGGAGCTGAAAAACGCAACACGAGAACTTCGTGAAGCATGCACAAGTATCAACAGCCGAATTGACCAAGCAGAAGAAAGGATATCAGAGGTCGAAGATCAACTCAATGAAATAAAACGGGAAGGCAAGACTGGAGAAAAAAGGGTAAAAAGGAATGAACAAAGTCTCCAAGAAATGTGGGACTATGTGAAAAGACCTAATCTACATCTGATAGGCGTACCCGAATGCGACAAAGAGAATGAATCCAAGCTGGAAAATACTCTTCAGGATATTATCCAGGAAAACTTCCCCAACCTAGCAAGGCAGGCAAACATTCAAGTCCAGGAAATACAGAGAACACCACAAAGATATTCGTCAAGAAGAGCAACCCCAAGGCACATAATCGTCAGATTCACCAGGGTCGAAACGAAAGAGAAAATACTAAGGGCAGCCAGAGAGAAAGGTCGGGTTACCCACAAAGGGAAGCCCATCAGACTCACAGCAGATCTCTCAGCAGAAACCCTACAAGCCAGAAGAGAGTGGGGGCCAATATTCAACATCCTTAAAGAAAAGAACTTTCAACCCGGAATCTCCTATCCAGCCAAACTAAGCTTCATAAGTGAAGGAAAAATAAAATCCTTTGGGAACATGCAAGTACTCAGAGATTTCATCACCACCAGGCCAGCTCTACAAGAGCTCCTGAAAGAGGCTCTACACATATAAAGGAACAGCAAGTACCAGCTCAACTAAAGGGCAAAACAGCCAGCTAGCACCAAAATGGCAGTATCAAATTCACACATAACAATATTAACCCTAAATGTAAATGGACTAAATGCCCCAATCAAAAGACACAGACTGGCAAATTGGATAAAAAGACAAAACCCATCGGTGTGCTGTATCCAGGAAACCCATCTCACATGCCAGGATACACAAAGGCTGAAAATAAAGGGATGGAGGAAGATTTACCAAGCAAATGGAGAGCAAAAAAAAGCAGGAGTTGCAATTCTTATCTCTGATAAATTAGACTTTAAAGCAACAAAGATCATAAGAGACAAAGAGGGACATTACATAATGGTAAAAGGATCAATGCAACAAGAAGAGCTAACGATCCTAAATATATACGCACCCAATACAGGAGCACCCAGATACATAAGGCAAGTTCTTAATGACTTACAAAGAGACTTAGACTCCCACACAATAATAGTGGGAGACTTTAACACCCCATTGTCAACATTAGACAGATCAACCAGACAGAAAATTAACAAGCATATCCAGGACTTGAACTCAGACCTGGACCAAGCAAACCTAATAGACATTTACAGAACTCTCCACCCCAAATCCACAGAATATACATTCTTCTCAGCACCACATCATACCTACTCTAAAATTGACCACATAATTGGGAGTAAATCACTCCTCAGCAAATGCAAAAGAACGGAAATCATAACAAACAGTCTCTCAGACCACAGTGCAATCAAGTTAGAACTCAGAATTCAAAAACTAACCCAGAACCGCACAGCTTCATGGAAACTGAACAACTTGCTCTTGAATGTTGACTGAATAAACAATGAAATGAAGGCAGAAATAAAGATGTTCTTCGAAACCAACGAGAATGAAGATACAACATACCAGAATCTCTGGGACACATTTAAAGCAGTCTCTAGAGGAAAATACATAGCAATAAGTGCCCACATGAGAAGCAAGGAGAGATCAAAAATTGACACCCTATCGTCAAAACTGAAAGAGCTAGAGGAGCAAGATCAAAGAAACTCAAACTCTAGCAGAAGACAAGAAATAGCTAAGATCAGAGCAGAACTGAAGGAGACAGAGACACAAAAAACCCTTCAAAAAATCAATAAATCCAGGAGCTGGTTTTTTGAAAAGATCAACAAAATAGACAGACCACTAGCCAGATTAATAAAAAAGAAAAGAGAGAATAACCAAATTGATGCAATAAAAAACGATAAAGGGGATATCACCACAGATTCCACAGAAATTCAAACCATCATCAGAGATTATTACAAACAACTCTATGCACACAAACTAATAAACCTGGAAGAAATGGATAAATTCCTGGACACTTGCCTCCTGCCAAGTCTAAACCAGGAAGAAGCCGAAACCCTGAACAGACCCATAACAAGGTCTGAAGTTGAGGCAGCAATTAAGAGCTTACCACCCAAAAAAAGCCCAGGTCCAGATGGGTTCACAGCTGAATTCTACCAGACATACAAAGAGGAGCTGGTACCATTTCTACTGAAACTATTCCAAACAATAAAAAAAGAGGGAATTCTTCCCAAATCATTTTATGACACCAACATCATCCTGATTCCAAAACCCGGCAGAGACTCAACAAGAAAAGAAAACTTCAGGCCAATATCCATGATGAACATAGATGCAAAAATCTTCAATAAAATACTGACAAGCTGATTGCAACGGCACATCAAAAAGCTTATCCACCATGATCAAGTAAGCTTCATCCCGGGGATGCAAGGCTGGTTCAACATACGCAAGTCTATAAATGTAATTCACCACATAAACAGAACCAAAGACAAAAACCACATGATTATCTCAATTGATGCAGAGAAGGCCTTTGACAAAATTCAACAGCCCTTTATGCTAAAAACCCTCAATAAGCTAGGTATTGATGGAACGTATCTCAAAATAATAAAAGCTATTTATGACAAACCAACAGCCAATATCATACTGAATGGGCAAAAACTGGAAGCATTCCCCTTGAAATGTGGCACCAGACAAGGATGCCCTCTCTCACCACTGCTATTCAATATAGTATTAGAAGTTCTAGCCAGAGCAATCAGGCAAGAAAAAGAAATAAAGGGCATTCAAATAGGAAAGGAGGAAGTCAAATTGTCTCTATTTGTAGACGACATGATTGTATATCTAGAAGACCCCATCGTCTCAGCCCCAAACCTCCTGAAACTGATAAGGAAGTTCAGCAAAGTCTCAGGATACAAAATCAATGTGCAAAAATCACATACATTCCTATACACCAATAACAGACTTAAAGAGAGCCAAATCAAGAACAAACTTCCGTTCACAATTGCCACAAACAGAATAAAATACCTAGGAATACAACTAACAAGGAATGTAAAGGACCTCTTCAAGGAGAACTACAAGCCACTGCTCAATGAAATAAGAGAGGACACAAACAGATGGAGAAACATTCCATGTTCATGGTTAGGAAGAATCAATATCGTGAAAATGGCCATACTGCCCAAAGTAATTTACAGATTCAATGCTATCCCCATCAAGCTACCAATGACCTTCTTCGCAGAACTGGAAAAAACCACCTTAAACTTCATATGGAACCAAAAGAGAGCCCGCATAGCCAAGTCAATTCTAAGCAAAAAGAACAAAGCGGGGGGCATCACACTACCAGACTTCAAACTATACTACAAGGCTACGGTAATCAAAACAGCATGGTACTGGTACCAAAACAGAGATATAGACCAATGGAACAGAACAGAGGTTTCGGAGGCAACACAACATATCTACAACCATCTGATCTTTGACAAACCAGACAAAAACAAGCAATGGGGAAAGGATTCCCTGTTCAATAAATGGTGTTGGGAAAGCTGGCTAGCCATGTGCAGAAAGCAGAAACTGGACCCCTTCCTGACACCTTACACTAAAATTAACTCCAGATGGATTAAAGACTTAAACATAAGACCTAACACCATAAAAACCCTAGAAGAAAATCTAGGCAAAACCATTCAGGATGTAGGTGTAGGCAAGGACTTCATGGCCAAAACACCAAAAGCATTGACAACAAAAGCCAAAATAGACAAATAAAAACAGCAAAATAAACAATCATTAGAGTGAATTGGCAACCAACAGATTAGGAAAAAATTTTTGCAGTTTACCCATCTGACAAAGGGCTGATATCCAGAATTTACAAAGAACTAAAACAGATATACAAGAAAAAAACTAACAAGCCCATTCAAAAGTGGGCAAAGGATATGAACAGACACTTTACAAAAGAAGACATACATGAGGCCAACAAACATATGAAAAAATGCTCATCATCACTGGTCATCAGAGAAATGCAAATCAAAACTACATTGAGATACCATCTCACGCCAGTTAGAATGGGGATCATTAAAAAATCTGGAGACAACAGATGCTGGAGAAGATGTGGAGAAATAGGAACACTTTTACACTGTTGGTGGGAGTGTAAATTAGTTCAACATTGTGGAAGACAGTGTGGCAATTCCTCAAGGACCTAGAAATAGAAATTCCATTTGACCCAGCAATCCCATTACTGGGTATATATCCAAAGGATTACAAATCGTTCTACTATAAGGACACATGCACACGAATGTTCATTGCAGCACTGTTTACAATAGCAAAGACCTGGAACCAACCCAAATGCCCATCGACGATAGACTGGATAGGGAAAATGTGGCACATATACACCATGGAATATTATGCATCCATCAAAAACGATGAGTTTGGGTCCTTTGTAGGGACATGGATGAACCTGGAAACCATCATTCTCAGCAAACTGACAGAAGAGCAGAAGATCAAACACCGCATGTTCTCACTCATAGGCAGGTGTTGAACAATGAGAACACATGGACACAGGGAGGGGAGCACTACACACTGGGGCCAGTTGGGGGGAAATAGGGGAGGGATGGTGGGGGGTGGGAAGTTGGGGAGAGATAGCAAGGGGAGAAATGCCAGATGTAGGTGATGGGGAGGAAGGCAGCAAATCACACTGCCACGTGTGTTCCTATGCAACAATTTTGCATGTTCTTCACATGTACCCCAAAACCTAAAATGCAATAAAATAAATAAATGGGAAAAAAAAATACAAAAATTATCCAGGCATGGTCGTGGGTGCCTATAATCCCACCTACTTGGGAGGCTGAGGCAGGAGAATCACTTGAACCCAGAAGGTGGAGGTTGCAGTGAGCTGAGATTGTGCCACTGCACTCCAACCTGGGTGACAGAATGAGACACTATCTTAAATATTAATAATTTTAAAATAAAATAGAATGCTTATGTTTTTCATGTTAGTTGAATTTTTTACAACTCATGTATTTGCTTATATCTTTGTAACTTTAGAAAATTAAAAGAAAGGAGAGGAAAATGAAGAGAAATAAAAACATTTTAGGGACCTAGATACACCACACTGACACAGTTGTCTCCTCTTGCCTGAAACCACTCTAATATGGCAGTAAAAGGTTTTTTTAAAAGTATAACACAAGCAAAAGAAAAGAGTCGTCAACAGTGGGTGCCACATTTCTGCACATTGGAAGGTAATGCACAGGGGACAGGCCAAGGTGAGAGGCCTGGCTGGGCAGAGGAAGCATCCAGAGAAGTCCCCTAAAGGGGAAGAAGATACAACAGTACGGAACCTCAGGGCCCCACAGCCCAGGACTCAAGAGGCCCCACGGACCATGGAAAGTGGCTTTGCCTTCACTGGAAGACTCAGGACGGAGGACCCCAAAACCAAATCTGACGTGGCCCTTTAAACGTTCCCCCTCCACCTCACTGCTGTCTTGTGAGGACAAGAAGCCAAGCCAAGCAAATGCTAGGGGTGGTGGGGGCGGTGGCGCAGAGCTGGGGCAGCAGGGAGCAGATAGTCGCATGGGTTGAGCCATTAAGGCCAATCAGAGCTCAGTACCTGGGTCTCACTCAGCCGGGAGATGCCACAAGTGGGAGCTAGGACATCGGAGAAGGCCAAGCAGGAGGGTCGATGGGCATGACAGCTGAGCCGTGTCCTCTGGCTGGCTTTGTAGCCTCGGGAAGGCGTCCCTGTTGAAAGCAGAGCCTGCAGTCTCTCTCCCTGCATGATCGCTGCAAAAGCTCCCGGTGTACCTATCAGAGCTTGGACAAGGAGCCTCCAGAAATGAGCTGAATATTTTTGCACATACGGGCTGTGGTGACACATTGCTCAGCCATGAAGAGAGTGAGTGCATACCATGAGGGGCTTGACTGCAGAGTGGCCATGACCCTGCCCAGGCAGACACATGCTCTGAGGAGCTGACTCAGTCCTGGGAGGCCACCTGGTCTCACCCGTCTCCATGCAGGAATTCCTCTGCCTAACTCTACCTAAGTCCACCCAAACATCCCACAACACGGGGCGCACCAACTTCATCAAGTAGCTCAAGCCACTGGTGGGCAGATTTATTAAACTGAGGTATTCAGAAATTTGTTTTTGGTCTTCTCATTTCCTGCCTTCTTTTCCCTCAACAAAAGCATATGACAAACTCTCATGTGAAACAACTAAAACAAGAGTGACATGATTTGGCTGTGTCCCCACCCAAATCTCATCTTGAATTGTAGTTCCCATAATCCCCATGTGTTATGGGAGGGACCCGGTTGGAGGTGATTGGATCATGGGGGCGGTTACCCTCATGCTGTTCTCGTGCTAATGAGTGAGTTCTCATGAGTTATGATGGTTTTATAAGGGGCTTTCCCCCTTTTGCTCAGCACTTCTCCTTGCTATCACCACGTGAAGGATGTGTTTCCTTCCCCTTGAGCCATGATTGTAAGTTTCCTGAGGCCTGCACAGCCCTATGGAACTGTGAGTCAATTAAACCTCTTTCTTTTATAAATTACCCAGTCTCGGGTATGTCTTTATTAACAGCGTGAGAATAGACTAATACAATCAGATACAGTGGCTAACATGGAGAAGGGGGCGCTGGAGTCCACCCACCTGGCTCCTCACCAGAAGGCCCTCAGAGAACCCCAGGGCTCTGTGGACAGCAACGTTTTACTGACATGAGGTACACAAAACTATTTCCTGGTTCATTTTGTCCCAGGGTCTTGATTTTCTTTCTGGGACAGGATGAAAGAAGTCAAGGAGAAGCCATGTTGCAACATAAAAAGTGCAAATCGAGGCCTTGAGGCTGGCACTCACAGGAACACCACGCCATAGTCAGGTTACACATGAGGAACATAAAAGGGGCTCTGTACACAGGGGCTTCCCTCACCAGCTGTTATTCCACCCCCTGGAATAACATGAATATCTAAAGAAGGCTGCCTCTGTTTTTCATCTCCTGGGTTCTCCTCTTCTAACCAGTCCAGGGTTCTGACTTTTCTCTCTATAGAATCCCTGACCCCCATGGGGGCTTCTCTCTTCTGCCCCAGCCCCTACCAAATATCTTTCCTTTGATGTTTCCCTGGAGTCACCCACACTCTGGGCTCCTTATCAATGGCCTCCCAGGGAGCAGATAGTTGGGTACAGGTTGGAGAGGAGTCTGGGGCAGCCCTTAATGGACAGAATGTCTATCAGCCGAGCTGCCCAGTGGGGTTTAAAGAGGGTGAGACAAAGTTTGAAACAAGCCAGAGAAAGGTCAGAGTGGCTGACATAGGGGCCAGAACCAGATTGTGATATTTCTGCCAGTTCATCAAAAATTTTGGATCAGTCCTTCCATGGATGACCTGCATTAGAGCAGCTGCCAGAAGTACAACAGGGCGTTCCCTGGCACCCAGGCCCCTCCTGCACCTGGCTCCAACCTGCCTTTCAGCTGTCACCCAAGTCTTTGCCGAAGCACAATGGCACCCTGCCCTAAATGCATCTCCTCACCAACTTACAAACATGCTCTGGGCTCTTCTCCTTTGCCATACCACACCTCTTCCCTGTGTATCTGAATCCTCTCCAATCTCAAAAGACAGGAGTGGACCAACCACAAAGAGGAAGTTACAAAGAGTACTTGAGCATGCAAAGGAAAAGCTCAGGGGGCCGGGCACGGTGGCTCAAGCCTGTAATCCCAGCACTTTGGGAGGCCGAGGCAGGTGGACCACGAGGTCAAGAGATCAAGACCATCCTGGTCAACATGGTGAAACCCTGTCTCTATTAAAAATACAAAAAATTAGCTGGGCATGGTGGCGTACACCTGTAGTCCCAGCTACTCAGGAAGCTGAGGCAGGAGAATTGCTTGAATCCAGGAGGCGAAGGTTGTGGTGAGCCGAGATCGCGCCATTGCACTCCAGCCTAGGTAACAAGAGCGAAACTCTGTCTCAAAAAAAAAAAAGAAGGAAAAGCTCAGCTTCAGTGGAGACTAAAGAAATACAAATGAACGATACTGAGCATCCTCTTGCTCCCCTTAAACACACACATCTGGCAAGGCAATGGCAAAACTAGAAAATTACACCTCACTGGTTAACAAATATTTTTTCTTGATGGGGTGAGGAGGGTATGGCAAAATTAGCAGTATAATCCTGCCTCTGGGAACTGAGTCTAGAAAAAAATCCAGAAAAAAATAAAATAAAACCAAAGAAGTTTAGACCTAACCTAAATGTCCAACAAGAGACTGACTACGTAAACCAAATACTGTACGGATTGGGTATCCTTTATCCAAAACGCGTGGGATCAGAAGTATTTTGGATTTCTGATTTTTTTCAGATTCTGGAATACTTGTATTATACTTAACTAGTTAAGCATCCCTAATCTGATAATTGAATGCTGCAATGAGCATTTAGTTCTGGATTTTGGAGCATTTCGGATTTTGGGCTTGGGTATATTCAACCTGTATATCCTTCTGAAAAAATATAAGTGCCACTACTAAAACTCCAATATGAAGAGTTGCCCAATATAAAAACAGATGGAAATAGACATATGCTATACTGAGCAGAAAAATCAAAATGCAAGTGTTTTCATACAAAATATTTTAAACACAGACACACTCAGATGAGTAGAACAGGCTTTTCCACGTGTGTGATTAAGATCAACTGACAAAATCAGATATCACAGGATAAGGTGATGTAAGAAAGTCATTTATAAAGGCCCGGGGATTTAAATTAATTAATAAGGTGAATCACAATTCTGGCTCTACCACATCACCATCTGGAGGCTACTGGCCAGTTCCCTAACTAACTTCGTAAAGCCTCCATTTCTTTGTATGTAAACTGGGGATAAAAAGACAACCTACTTCATAGAATTGTCAGGATTAACAGAGTTGCTCAGTGTAACTTCCTTAGCCCACCAACACCTGACTCATAGCAAGGGCTTAATCAGTGTCTGTTGTTGGTGCCATTGCTGCTGCTGTCATTATTAGCAGCAGCTCACTTGGTATTAGGAAGGCTCGCGTTGGTTTGGATAAAACACTGTCATGCAGTAAGTGTCGTATAGAAATGCATCCTAGGATTAGATCTGTGTCTTGCAGAAGCAGCTGCTTGCCTCCCATCTCTAAAATCAACAATGGAATTTAAGTCAACTTCAACACTTGCCAGTTGTATTGAAGTCCACACCAAGTAGATGATTTCGTTTAAACAAAACAATTATTTCACTTAAATGAACTTCAGTTTAAATGCAGTAATTTACTTGGTGTAGATTTTGCTATTTCTTCCAGAATGGAAATAAACTTTAACAATTAAGGTAGTTCCCTTTACAAAGCAGAGATGTGCATGTGCGCTTAAATAATTTTAATAATCAGGATGACAAAATTAACATTTCCTTGTTACCATCTGGTTTCTTGCCCACTCAAGAATACAAACCCATTTGGATACCCTTTCTTCCCCCCAAATTCCCCTAAATGCCTGTAGTGGGATGGACAGCAAACCCCTAAAGATCTAAAGATCTCATGTCCTCATCCCTGGTACCTGTGAATGTGGTACCTGACATGGCAAAATGGACTTTGTGAATGTGATTAAGTTAAGGATTTTGGGTTGGGAGATTATCCTGGTTTGTCCTGGTGTGCCCAGTGTAGTCACATGAGTCCTTGCAGAAGGGAGGCGGCGGGCTTGGAGTCAGAGAAGAAGATGTGAGCATGGACGCAAAGGTTAGATGGACGAGAGGCCACGAGGCAAGGAGTATGTGCAGCCACTGGAAGCCGGAAAAGGCGAGGAAATGGATTCACCCACAGGGCCTCCAGAAGGAGCACAGCCCTGCCGATGCATTTTAGATTTCCAACTCCAGAACCATAAGAGAAGAAGGTGGTGTTGCTTTAAGCCACCAAGTTGGTAGGAATTTGTTACAGCAGCCATAGGGAACTAATACGGTACCCCTTTGTTCACTAAGAGCACTTCAATTTCCCAGATGGGAGTGTGGGTTCAGAAGTGGGCACTGTGATCCCATTCCAGCTCCACCTTCTGTGACACTTGGACAAACTCAAGCAATGCACGTGTCTTCTTTAAGCATCAATTTCCCAGTGTGAGAAGCAGTAGCTGTCGAGGAAATTCAATGCACAGCTTCTTGGAGAGCACTTAGAAGGCTCTCTTGCACATGGCAAGCAGTAGGGCTACGGTAGCTGTTATTTTTCATCCTACTTGCTAGCTTCTTTTTCTTCTCCATTTTTTTTTAACAAAAACAGCTTTACTAAGATTTATTTTACATACTGTAAAATTCGACCATATGAAGTGCACAATTCAGTGATTTTTAGTGTAATGTGCAGAGTTGTGCAACTGTCCCCGTAATCTAATTTCAGAACATTTTCATTGCCCGAAATGAAATGCCGTAACCATTAGCAGTCACTCCCCACTCCCTCCTCCCCTCAGCCCCTGGCAACCACTAATCTACTTTCTGTCTCTACAGATTCACCTATTCTGGACACTTTATATAAATGGAATCATATCATATGTTGTTTTGAGGTTCATCCACGTTGCCACATGGATCAGCTCTTCATTCCTCTTTATGACTGA
This sequence comes from Sapajus apella, assembly GCF_009761245.1. NCBI lineage: Eukaryota > Metazoa > Chordata > Mammalia > Primates > Cebidae > Sapajus > Sapajus apella. The sequence goes on from NW_022436955.1 coordinate 24,078,068, forward strand.
ATAACAGTCTGTCGTATGAAAAGACTACATTTTGTTTATCCATTCATCAGTTGATAAAGACCTTTATCCCTTTTTTGCCATTTCTTCTAGCATTGAAATAAACTCTGACAACTGAGGGAGTTCCTTTTATGATGCACAGATGTGCACGCGTGTGTGTATATATATGTACGAGTGATGTGTGCATGTGTGTGTGATATGAATATGTGCATGCATATTGTACATGCATGCATGTGTGTGTCTTTTAACCTAAGGCCCTGAGGAAAATCATCAGGACCAGAGGTCCCACCTCCCTGGAATGCCATGTCAGCATCTCTGATGCTACTGAAGATGCGAGGCAGGCCCAGGGGTGTTGGCCAGAACAATGACCATGGTACCTGGGAAAGGTCTGTTGGCTTTAACCTGAATCCCTAAAGTACCCTTCTTCCTTTATAAAACTGGTCACCGACCTCCAACACCTTTAGCATCACCAGACCCAGCATCCCACCCTAATTCCTTCCCTCAGTGCTGTGTCTTACCCTTACTGAACCTCAGTTTCCCCATCTATAAACAAGGTTAATCTCAGGTAACTTTGTTATGTTGTTATGTTGTTAAACTGCTATGTCAGAGAACTGCTGAGGAAATTCAATCACACTTAGTAGATCAAATAGAAAGAGCAAGGCTTTGCCTGTAGCAGGAACTCAAGAAATGTTAGTTAGTGTTGCTGCTACCGCCACCACCGCCGCCGCCACCATTCATGAAGACTGGCTGTCTTGAGCAGTCAGGGTGGAGGAAGGCCCTGGGGTCCACCTCAATGGGGAGAGTGGCTTTTCACCGACATTAGTAAGTGAATTTTTATTATTGTTTTGGAACCCTCTATGGATACTGTACCCCGTACTGCTTGCTCCTGGGGCAGGGAGGATTGCTTCCACTCCCCACTGAACCCTTCTTGGAAGTCTTCTGATGGATAGCCATGAGGAAACAGTGCCTAAGACTTTACTAAGTCATTGAGAAAGGAAAGGAACATCTGAGAAGGTAGGAAAAGCAATTACTTGGTTTCTAAACCATGACAGTGGTCAAGACTCCATCAGCCTCTTCTGGGCACCAAAATCAAATCTCCAGAATATAAGAGCCAAGCGGGGAGAATGGATTCTCCCCTTGGATCTGCCATGGGGCATATTGCTCCTGGTTGAATCATCAGATTTCCCATCACAGCCTGGTCCTTTCCACATGCATAGGGCGGTGGCCAAGTTGGACAGAGTCTTAACACCACCACATCAAAGAGTCTGAAGTTAGTTCATTAGCACAAGTTCCTTGTTTGCTTTGAAAGACAAAACATTTTTAAAAAAACCTTAAGTCTTTGTGGTTACCGATTTGGAAAAATCATCTGCTTTTAAAAATCGAAAAGATTAGTGAAAGTGTGTTGGCCTGGAGATGGGTGCTTGAAGTGTGTCAGGAGGAGCAGCTGGGCTCAGGGAGGTGGTTACATGGATACCTGTGCTGACTAGAGGCTGGCCCGGGGAACTCCCTTCCCGGTCTCTCGGTGATTCACCGGATAGTTTGGGGCCGCTGCTGGTGACACTCAGAGCCTTCCTGAACCAGCTTCCCCTGGGCCTCTTCTGAGACAAGCTTGGCACCCAGAGAAGCAGTGGTGATTCTAAAGGTAATGAACTGGGGTTAAGTTCAGGGCAAGTAATAAGATGCTTCTGAAATACTCCTAATTTTGAGGAAGTACCAAGGGAGCTGTAATAAGCCCACAAGGGTTATTCAGGACTTTCACTACTGCATTCTGAAGTGAGACTGACTTATAATTTGCCTTTCTCCTCCTCTCTTTGCCTTGTTTGGAAATCCAGGTCATACCGACCTCATCACAGGAGCTGGGAGTACTTTCTCTGTTTCCTCTTCTCTGTAACCATTCGGGTAAGGGAGGGGTTATCTGCTCTAGAATGTGTGGTCAGATGATCTATTCTAGAATGTTTAGATTTGCCTACAAAACCATCTGGGCCTTGTGTTCCTCCTTTCTTACTTCTTCTGAGGACTTTTTAACAACACATTCAATTTCTTTTCTTTTTTACTTTTTTTTTTAATTGAGACAAGGTCTTGCTCTGCCAGTCAGGCTGGGGTGCAGTGGCACAATCACAGCTCACTGCAGCCTCGACCTCCTGGGCTCAAGTGAACCTCCTACCTCAGCTCCCTTGTTAGCTGGGACTACAGGCATGCGCCACCACACCTGGCTAATTTTTGTATTTTTTTTGGAGAGAGGGTTTCGTCATGTTGCCCAGGCTGGTCTCAAACTCCTGGGCTCAAGTTATCCACCCACCTCAGCCTCCTAAAAGTACTGGGATTACAAGAGTGAGCCACCGCTCCTGAACTAATTTCTTTAATAGTTACTTCTCTATTGAGGTTTTCTAGCCCTCCTTTAGGCTGTTTTATTGAGTCTTATTTCACTAGGGAAGTGATGACTTTATCTAGGTTTTCAAATTGAATGGCATGGAGTTAGTCAGCATTTCAAGCTCAGAAGGACCATACCCTTCTATCAATAAACAAGGAGGATGTCAAAGAAGTATATCCTGTGCCACCAAGCACTCCTGATCCCCCCACCCCCAGTCAGAACATGTTTTTGTCAGTAATCAGGGCTTAGGAAAATATTATCGCCTGGAATCCAGCTGAGTGGCGGTACAGAGCAAGCTCAGTAGTTAAATTTGTAGTCAAATTGCCCGAGTTTCTCTCCTAATCCCAAACTGGGCACCTGTAGCCTCAGTCTCCACCTCTGTAAAATGGGTAGAACAACCACCTCTCAGGGCTGTCACATGAGGATCACATAGGGTACTTTGGAAACTCCAAGACTTCATCTGAGGAGAGTACTTATACTCTGAAACTTTCAACCTTACAGCTCTTCATTTCGGAAACTTGCCATTTACCAAGTCTTCTGAATGCCAGCTCCAGGTGCTGAGCATAAGCACTTCAAGTTTCCTCAGTACCGCCACCTGGAAGGCACGACGCCATCTGCATTTTCATCCCAACCATCCTGGAGCTTATTCCTCTAGAGCAATAGCAGTTCTGAAACCGGGCTCTCTGGACCAACAGCAGCATCTAGAAACTTCTGCTGGAAATGCAGATTCTCAGGCTCCACGCTACACCTACTAAATCAGAATGCTGAAGGCAGACAGAGCCGTCTGTGTTTTAATATGCCCTCCAGGGGATTCTGATCCTGGGTCCATGTTTGGGAGCCCTACATTCTTAAAAGCTACAGGGCATTTCCCATGCTGGCACTTCGTTCCCAAGTGCTTTTAAAACATAGGTCTCTAGTATGATCAATAAAGGGAAAAACGATAATCATGCTGAAAGAGTGAGTAGGAAGAGATAAACAAACGTTCTAGAAGTGAAAGCTGAGATCAATGGAAAGAAAACGGCAAATGTTGGGTGTGTGTGTGTGTGTGTGTGTGTGTATGTGTGTGTGTGTGTGTTGTGTGGGATGACTCGCTCAATGGTAGAGATAATTTTGCAAACACTGAATCATGCAATGTGTGAGATGCAACGTCTGCGTGGCAGACAACAGCCATGAAGATGCAAGGAAAAGGATCTCAAATGTCCTTTGAGAAACATGGACACGGGGCCACAAGACTGGCATCAACGGTGATGCTCATCACCTTCCTGGAATTTGGAGAAAGCTGCCAGTCTAAATGCTATTCTAGGGCTCAAAGAGAAATGACGGCTCCTAGTTAGGGATGTTTCGCTGGTTAAAGGCTCATGTGAATCTGTAAAGCACCAATGCTTCGGCCTATTTAGACAACACTGCTAAGCAGTTCTCCAGGGCAGAACCACAGCAAGGGTTAGCAAACCCGTCAGCTTTTCTGTACAGATGAAACTGGTGTGTTTTAGAAAAAACAGAGACAGAGAGATGCTTAGTAGAAAGTGCAGCAGCAAGGCAGAGAAACTATGTCAGGTCTTCAAACTTTGAAGGACCAGATCACATTGCTTCTCACAAGCTTCAAATCCAGGGAGTAATAACGGATCCACCAACAAATGGATCTAGGAACCATCTATTACAACCAAACACAGCTGCTGGAGCTCCTGTGAACACCTGCGGCTGTTAGAATTCATCATTAATGTACAAAACCCACCCCCCAGCCCCCTGAGATCCTGATTCATTCAACTGGGATAGAGCCCATTTTAACAAGCTCTCCAAGGGATACTGAGGCAGATGGGCCCCAGACCACAAAGCCAGTACTCATTGCCAGAGAAGATCCAAAATCAAGAGCAGTGTAGAACCGATGCACATGCCCCACAAGCGTTGCTGGGGGAAAAAAACGCAGTCTGAAACCAAAACACCATCCGCCAGAGCCCCAATTTAGCATTTGTTCCACAGCAGATCAGGGAAGTCAGCAGTAAATGAGTAACATGTTACATAAGTTGCTGTTCTGTATGCAGAACCTTAACTCACCAAAGAGAAGTAAAAACCATATAAAAAGCAACAGCCCACCCCCAAAACAAATGCTGTCCAACTGTAGCCAGGATTCCCCCATTCCCTTCTGCTGGACTAAGATGTCCTCCTTTGAGCTGCAAACCCCCAGGGCTCACCCTTGGGCCTCTGGAGGCTGGATCCTTCCATCCAGGTCAGGGAAGGTGAGGTTAGGGAACAGGGTAGACGGAGGACACTCAGGGCCGCATGGGCATGAACACTGGCTTCAGCAAAGCTTCCCTCTGGCTGAAAACACGTGGAAACATGCTTTGCTGGACTAGACCTCTGGCCCATTGCTGAAAAGTTCGGGAACCACAACCGAACCACAACCGCTCTCTCTCCGGTCTTGTCCAAGAACAAACTGCTCTCTTCAACATTCTCCTTTTCTCTCAGGCAAGGACTCTCAGTCTTTTCCTCTTCCCAGTTCCCCCAGACCTGGCTAACAGGCTAGCTCTAACTAGAATGGTAAAGGCTGATGGTGACTAGGACAATTATCACACCAGTGACCACAGACGATGCCATTGCAGGTATGGTGTAGGCATGTACATAGATGTAACATATGTTACTCCTTCCATGGAGCCAGCCTCAGGCGCCTTCTCAACATGGAACCAGAGGCAGGCATTCCAACTTCCTGGCAAACAGAGGGAGGCTTTAAGTTTCAGAGGGAAAAGTCCATACCTATCTCTTCATTATTCTACTTCAAGCACCCAGCATGGCGACTAACTCTTAGGAGGTGATCAAAAAAATCAGTATTGAATTGAATTAAATTCACACCTGATGTGAAATTTCAGTGCCCATCCCCCACACACATTTTGCCAGAAAGCTCATCTCAAAATGCAGTAGAGTCACCCAGGAAGCTTGTTAAAAGTCCATCTTCTGGGCTGGACCTCAGACTTAGGAAATGAGACTCCATGTGATCTGTGTCTCTCACCAGTTGCCAGGTAATCTAATACACGCAGAATCCGAGAACCAGTGCCTTAACCTTACAGGAGGATCTCACAGGCACCAATGCTATGGGATGTGATGAAGCAAAAGGGCCCTTTTGAAACAGACAAAACAGAGGCTGGCATCAGCTGAAGCATGAGTAGAGAACATACAACATCAGGAAAATATGAGGAAGGTAAGAGATTCAGAAAGTGAGAAAGGTCTACAGTAGCATTTTCAGCTAACAGGACTATCATGGATCCCAACAAGCTGGCCCTCGCCTGTTTTCCGTTTGTGGGTTACCATGCCTTATCACCAGATCATGGACCGGGGGCATCAGCAAAGCCCAGGGATGAAGAGCACAGAGCTGGCAGCTCTGCCTCACCACAGAAGGCTGCACAACACGAGAGGCACACCCTCATGTAGACCTCTCAACAAGTCCAGCTTCTCTCCTCCATGCTGCAGACTGTCAGCTACAGTCAGCACATCTTCCTCCCTCGTGCTTTACTCTTGGGCTTGCCCCATTTTGAGCAGGGCAGGAGGCTGCTAACAGCCGGAATGCAGGGAACCATGCCAGAGCTGTACCCCTGCACTTAAGAAGCCACCAAAGCTCCCCACGCCGCCCTTCCTGAGACAGGGAACTCCGCCACCACCAGCAGCCGTCACAGCAACATCAAACACGGATGTTTATGCCAAGCCCCATTTACATGAGCCCACTTCTCCCCGAGAGATGAATTTCTAAAACAAACAGCTTTTACATATGTTCGCAGGCACAGTCACGTCAGCGTCAGGGATCCCCAGACGGAAACATGAGTCAGTCTGGGGCAAAGATGCTAAGTAAATCCTGTTTGGGTGAAATTCCTCTCTCTGCAGAAAGAGGAGCCTCAACGCAGATTGCTCAGCAGAAGTCCCTAAAGATGGCAAGCTCTCCGAGGGAAGCCCACTCTGCACATTCTGCACTCCAGATCTACCATCGTCACACTGACACGCATTGGCCACATCACTCCAAACTTCCGTGAGCCCTTCTAACCATTCCCCTGCATCCCAACATCCCTGTCTGCACACACGCCCTGGTTTCGTCGGGGAATCTGGTGGCCTTGGTTGTTGGGCACCGGTTGTCCACACTCCTGTAGGATTTCCAGACATCCCAAGGCTCGGGTCTCTGGCAGCCAAAGAGACAAATGCCACCAAGTATACACGCAGGTGTCTGAGAAATGAGGGATTGCACATAACTAGGACAGGCAGCTAACCTGAAAGACCCGATGCCATGAAGGACTCAGGTAAGGAGCAATGTGACTACACAGGAAATCTCACGCTTGGGAGCATGAACTACAGGGTCATTACCTCCTGTCACTGTATTTTTGGCCGTAGAGACTTCGGAAAAAGGAGGAATTCCATAACCTAATACAAGATAAGCAGGCTGCATTACAATGAAGGTGCAAATCAAAAGAATTAGCACAGGATGACGTCAACCCAGCATTTAGGACCTGCTGTGGTCTGAATGTTTATGTTCCCCCAAAATTCATTTGAAGAAACATAACCCACCATGCAATCATAGCATTAACGGGGAGCAGGGAACCTTTAGGAGGTAATTAAGTCATAAGAGCTCTGTTCTTGTGGATGGGGTTAGTGCTCTTATAAAAGAGGCTGATGAATGCTGCCTTGCCCCTTCTATCACATGAGGACACAGAAGGCATCAGCTAACAGGAAGAGGCCCTCACCAGATGCGGCATCTGCCGGTGCCTTCATCATGGACTTCTAGCCCCCAGAATTGTGAGAAATTAGTTTTCTGTTTTTCATAAATTACCCATTCTAAGCTGTTTTGTTACAGCAGCCTGAACAGGCTAAGACACGACCTAACACAGGCCAGTCATCCAACCTAGAGTGGCAGAAGGGCAGGAGACTCCAGCACAGGTGCTGGCACAGTCAACTCCAAGTCCACACTGTGCCTGAGCACACAGTGCAGACCCCAACCCAGACCCCACCTTTCTGGGGTACAGTGCTAGGGGCATGATGGGGCTGTAAGCAAGGGCTCTGTACCGTGTTGTAGAGGGCTCTGTACCGTGGGAGGCACTGGCCTGCTGAGGACATGCACCTCAGATCCTGGGGGTAAGGACTTGAGCTGCCCTCAGAAAACTGGGTCTAGAGGGGTTACCATGCCCTTGGGTGTCTTGAAGTACAGTCTGGAACTTTGGACCCATTCCGGACCTTGGCTGGAGCATCACAGGCTTAGCCTCCCCCCGGCAAGCATGAGGGTCTGTAACCAATGCGGGGCTATGACTGAGTCTACAAGGCTCTAGGTGAGAGAGACGAAGGGGGAATTACTGGCCACCTACAAGGTGGGGATGGAGGTGGGGGTCTTTTGTATGTCCCTAAGCTGCAGGCAGAGCTCCCTGTTGACCACAGCTAGAGCCAAACCCAAGAGAAAGAAAAGCTACAAACCGAGCCCGTTCTCCGCCAGCGTGGCGTGGTTCACGTCACATTCGCCCACATCTTGCTCTCCAACATGATCATTCAGATCCAAGCCAGGCTGATGGGACCCGTTTCCAAAGTGCCTCTCATCCTTCTCAGAGCCGGCATCCCCATTTTCCATCCCGTTCTGAGCCTTTTTCAGCGGCATTATTTGCAAACCACTGGGGGTAGTCCTGTAAGACACCGTCTTGGCGGCCCTGTCACCTCCTGCAGGAGGCTTGCCTGAATACCCTTTTTTTGGCTTGGCCAGAGGAGGGTTAATTCGCTTCCGTTTATGGGAGGTCCCCTTGCTCTTTCCAGGATCCGAAGGTCTGTGGGAGAGTTTCTCAACTGAGGGGCCTCGACCATCACGCAGAAGCTTGGAGGTGCTGGACTGCTTCCCTGACTTGATCCGCTTGTCCTTGGACACGTGCAGCCCATTGAACTCATCAATAAACTCCTCACAGTGCAAGAGGTGGTGCTCCGGCTCCCACGTGTCCTCTGTGCTCCCGTAGCCTTTCCATCGGATAAGATACTCCCATTTTCCTTTCTTGTTCTTCCTCTTGTCTACAATCCTTTCAACCTGCGATACAAGACGAGAGGGTCAGAAAACAGAAAGAGAGAGAGGAAGGAAGGAAGAAAGTCAGTTCCAGGCAACAAGAACAGCATAAAGCCTTTGGCATAGAGGCGTGTATCCTAGCCATGGGGTGAGCCGTAAGCCATTCAATGCCAGAAGCCAACACTTGCAGGAGGGTTCAAGAAGGCTGGTTTATTTTATGACATCACTGTATGGAACCCAAGGCACATGCAGTCCTTTCCCATGATGCCTCTAGATGCCATGCCCAGCTGGTGGTAGCCACATGTCTATCCAAGCTTACTATTTTTTTCTTTTTGAGATGGAGTTTCATTCTTTCACTCAGGCAGTGGTGTGATCTTGGCTTACTGCAACCTCTGCCTTCTGGTTTCAAACAATTCTTCTGCCTCAGCCGCCTGAGTAGCTGGGATTACAGATGCCTGCAACCACAACTGGCTGATTTTTGTATTTTTAGTAAGAGACGAGGTTTCACCACATTGGCCAGACTGGTCTCGAACTCCTGACCTCACAATCCACCTGCCTGGGCCTCCCAAAGTGCTGGGATTACAGGCGTAAGCCACTGAGCCTGACCCATCCAGGCTTATTCTTATTTGAAATTGCATTGCAATCTTTCACACAAGATCTTTATTCTTTTCATTGCACCAAAGTAGACACAGGCTATTAAAGACCAATTTCGTGAGTGTTCTCCATCCTTATTCATAATAAGTAACGTTTAATGAGCAATTATATGGGCGGTACTATGCCAATGTATCTTTACCTATAATAATACCAGTGATCAGTAACATTCCTTGGGTGCTTATGAGGCACACTGTACTAAATGCTGGGCACAGACTCTCCCATCTCATTTTCTCCTGGACAACAACCCAATGAGGTAAGTATTTTTTCTATCCCCAATTTACAGTCAGAGAACTAGGGCTCTGGGAGACCAAGTAACTTAACCAAGTTCCAGAATGGTAAGGGCAAAACTCGGGAACCATTCTCACCTCAGACCTAACCTCTTCTCACTAGGTCATACTCAATCTCTTAACTGCAAAAATCTTCCATGGTGACCAAAAAGGACTTGAATTGAAAATGTCCAGTTCTACCCACACAGCTCCCCTAGTTGCAACACAGAGGCACAGCTAGGAGGCAAAGAGAGAGGAAACATTTGTTGAGTATCTACTGTGCACCTCACATGCCACCATGGGTGTACACCACTATTGTTTTTCCATTTAAGAGATAAAGATATTGAATATAAGGCAACTCGCCTACCATGCACAGTGAGGAGGTGATCGTCGTGGGATCTGAACCTTTACACGTCAGCCTCTAAAGCCATGAGCGACTGTCTACAGGTCTTCAAAGGTAAGAAAACCTCCCCTGTCTTTTTGGTGATCCCCCAGAAAGATACACTTGAAAAATACCAGTCCTGATGCTAATAACTGGTGATTTTAAGTGAAGGACATGTGAGGGTTCACTCAGTATTCTTTCAACTTTGCTGTAGATTTGAAATTTTTCAGTTAAAAGAAGGTGGGAAATTCCCAATGTTATACCCCCCAAAATGCTAAATTTCAATGAAAAAATAAGCAGTTATATTCAAAAGTTTATTCTACTTCAATGTTAATATGCTTTTCTAGAATGGAATTTTGATTCAATAAAATTAAGTCAAGTGAGGAGGAATATGCCTCTGAAACTTACGAAAAGAAAAAACGTGAGCAAAGGTGACTACAGTCATTGTTGATAATTGTTGAAGACAGGTAATGAATACGTAGGGTAAATTATATGGCTGTTTATATTTACGTGTTTGAATTTTAGTATGTTTAGAATTTTAATCCTAAGAAGTAAAAAAATTTTGAAAAGTGGGATTATCTCATCAATGGCTTTTGTACAACAGAGGTTATGTGAAATAATTTAACCACTTTCTTTGCTTTGCACTTAATAAATATGCAAATAACTAGACCATACTGCCTCTTTATAATACCGCCTCTTCATAGATAATTTAAATTGTTCCCTTAATCGATTTATCTCCATTCAAATTGGCCTAAAGTCTATCAAATTTTTTTCTTTATTAAATGCCCTGAGAACCCCTCTTTTAGATTTATTAGATAATTTTTAGATATAATACACAAACTCTGTAACATTTTTAAAAAGTAAAATCATTCCTAACTAATCCAATATGCAACTTTTGGGTCAACGAATGGGGTTACTGAGTATCCCTTTATAATAATGTTTCAGAATGCCAAGGATTTCTGGAAGAGCCTGCAGCTTTGCTCTTTGATAACATTGAGAACTCTCTACCGGTTACTGAGGGAGGAAACAGAGCAAGCAACCAGGCACTACCTGAAACAGCAGGATTTGTGAGGACACCAACTTAGGAAAGGCAGCAGCACCCAGATATTTCCTGGGAGCTAAGTGATGTGATGTATCCTCATTAAGGCCTCCAGTTCTGGAAAACATATGCTCATCTCCAGGGATGTAGAAATTTCTTCCCCAGGATGAAGCAGAGGACCACGTTAGACAAATAGCCAACACAATGGATGAGTGTATGGGTGGACAGGTGAATGGATTGATGGATGCGTGGATGGGTGGGTAGATGGATGGATGGATGAAGAGATGGATAAATGGACTGATGGATGGTATGTTGTATGGGTGAGTAGATGGATAAATGAATGGATGGATGGATCGATGGATAAATAGATGGATAGAAGGACAGATGTGGGATGGATGAAAAGGTGGGGACAAAGGTAGGTTCATAAATGGATGGAAGATTGGATGAATAGATGGCACTTATCAAAATGGCATTAGTAAAATATTTAAGAACAGGGCTTTGGAAAAAACTATCTGTTTTAAATCCCCTGCTATGCCTCTTATCATGTGTTCTTGAGCAAGTTGCTGAACCTCTTTGGGCCTCAGATGACTCACAGAGCAAGGCTTAAGTAACAGCGCCTATCTCTTGGGGTTGCTGTGGGAAATACACAACTATGTAGGCTTGCGTTCCACAGTAATCTTGCATAGCCTCCTGTGACCACAAACCTTGTTGGTATCTAAAAACCTTGTTGGTATCTAAAGACAGAATGTTCCTTCACCTTTCAGAATATGACCCCTTAAAACAGTCAACTCCTCCCTGGGAAGAAGAGAGAGTAGACCTACTTAGATAAGTGCTTTCATGCATGGAAGGTAGCTATGTGTGGTTGCACTGCTTGAAAAGCTGAGGGTTAGCAAGGGTGCAGTGTCAAGATGGCTATTTAGGGCCACACTGGAGGCGGAGCTTAGTTTTGTTCCCTCCAAGTTACTGGAGGTTTCAATCACAGGGTCACAGGTAGCTTTATGGGGAACATCAAGGCTAGTTCTACTTCTGGTCCCATCCACAAAGCCATTGGGTGGCTTGTCAATAATTTCTACTTAACCCAATACCAATGATGAGCAGTATTAAAAGAACCATCTCTAATAGCCTGGTGTGTGGAGGAAGACATTTGTCACTTTCTATCCGTATGACCTTGGGCATGTCACCCAATCTCTCTGGTCTTGGTGTCTCCATCTGTAAAACAGGTAAGAATAAAGGAAATCTGAAGGGGTTGATACAAGAGAAGTATCACTACAAGATGAACGGATGGCTCTGACACATAGGAAACTTCAGTTCACACAACTGCTTTTATATACATTTTTTCACCCCAAATTTAAAAAGGCAAAAAACCAAAAGGTTTTTCCAGGTTCAGAAAACGATGCTTTTCCTGAAACACTGGAATAACCACAAAATACTCTGGGGAAAGCTGCTGCGCAAGTCCCCCAGCATACTTTGATCTCTGGCCTCTCTCAGGATCTAATCTTCTTTACATCTCTGTGTAGGTTCCTGTCCCTCTTTTCCTCTTCTCAGAAGCGCCTCAGATAGAACCTGAATTCTAATTTGTTTTGTTGATAACAAAAGCCCAAGTCATTTAGGACTCGATCTTGCATATGATTGCAATATTCTCTCTCTGGGAAATCCTTTCTTCTTAAGCTCCCCCAAAACTCCTCCACTATCTCATAACTCCTCACACCAAACAAACGAACAAAGAGCTGGTCCCCCTGGTCCTGGTGGCTCCAATTCCTGATGCACTGCCCCCACTCTACTTGTACAGGCCACATGCTTTACCTGAAGCTCAGTCCTTCCAACTGGAAACAATCATTAATTCTCTTCCCTTACATTTGCACATATGAATGAATGCATGAATGCTATTAGAAAATCCTGTGTGCACACCCCCACCAGCTCCTTTTCTCAAAAATAAGCAATCTGAGATGCTGAACTATTCCTCAGAGTTCAATCACTGATTAACATTTACTCTCTGTGATCCCTGCTAATGTGAGACTCTGTTCTGTTGCAGGTGGTGGGGGCAGGGAAAAGCTGATGCAATAATTACCAGTGCTAGGATGCCACCTGGATGGCTGTCTCAGTATGATGAATAATAATGACAATCACCTTGACTGGTACACGCATAGTTCCAGTAACAGTGTACATCACTTTAAGGTGTTAGATTTCATCTTACACGCAGCCTTCCAGCTGGGCATCATTTTCCTCATTTGACAGGGGAGGAAACTGAGGCTCAGAGAAGCTGGGTCACTTTTCCTTGATCACACAGTCAGTAGGTGGTTAACCAAGATCGAATCCAAGTTCATCCGACTCCAGCAGCCTAAGATCCTAGCCACATCTTGCCAGTGACAAGCTACTAGAACAGGGCAGGGCCAAGCAAAACATCAACCATATGAACCAGCAGCAAGAGAAATGGACACTGAGGAAGAAAACGGCTGCATGCAGGTCAGGCATTCAATAACACTTCAACGATCACTGATAAGTCGGGCAACAGTGTGCAATAAACCTTGCAGACTGTCATGGCTCACAGGCTAATGCGGAATACAGTTCTTAAAAGAAGGGGCACAACGTAATATGTAGTGACAAATTACAAAAAGTACTTTGGGCCAGGCACGGTGGCTCACGCCTATAATCCCAGCACTCTGGGAGACCAAGGTGGGCAAATCACCTGAGGTCTGGAGCTCGACACCAGCCTGGACAACATGGTGAAACCTCATCTTTACCAGTAATACAAAACTTAGCTGGGCGTGGTGGCGCATACCTGTAATCCCAGATATTTCAGAGGTTACAGTGAGCTGAGATCGTGCAATACAGCCTAGGAGACAGAGCAAGACTCTGTCTCAAAAAAAAAAAAAAAAAAGCCATCCAGGAGGCATCCTAGAACCGGTAATAACTGCATCAGCATTTCCCTGCCCCCCACCTGCAACAGAACAGAGTCTCACACTAGCTGGGATCACAGAATTCTGATGGCAAAGAGGATGGTGCTGTGAGGAACAACGGCAGCGGGGACGGAGCTATTTCAAACAGAACAGTCACCAAAGTTCCTCCAAGAAAGAACAATTTAAACTGAGAGTAAACTCAGCCCGTGAGATGAGAAGGACTGGAGCAGTGAGGGGCAACAGAGACCACCGACTCCTACTCAGCCTTTCCACTGTCAGGCTGATAAAATACCACACCACCACCTAACATTTATTCAGCGTTACTAAGGGCCAGCCACTGCTGTACTTGATCCCTATACATTAACTCTCCAAAATAACCCAGCAAGGTAGGTAATCTTATTTTCTTATTTTTTTTTTTATATTGAGGATAAAACTAAGGCACCCAAAAGTTATGGACTTTGATAAGCACAGCAGAGCTAAGAATTGGTCTAATGCGTCTTAGCTCCAAAGCCCATGCTTTTGGCAACCAACTTACCCACACACCTGTCATTGTGCAGTGGGCCCAGCCCAAGGCCAGCAGCATACCTGAAGCTTCAGGCTCTTTCCCTCAACTCCTGCCCATGTCCTTGAGGTCCTGCAGCACCTTTCCATCACTTCAGATTAGCCTCCTGCGCTTGCCTCACCTAGAGCCTCTACCATGCCATCCACAGGGCCTCCTCTCCCTCTGCTTCAATTCTTCATTGGTCCAAATGGAAACAGATTCATCACCCGTCCTATTCCCCACCCCAGATTCCCACCTAACCAGCACAATCTATAAAATTACAATCGCTCTGGAACCCAGGATTACAATAAAAGATTTTACAGAATGCTAAAGGGGTATCTTCCCAACAGATAGCACTGGATTGAGAAACTGTGGGTTTACTCGTGTATTTCTTGGTCTCTGGGAAAAAAAGGCAAGGCCAAAAAAAAAAAAGAGAAAGAAGACATCCACACCTACAGCCCCTCCCCACCCATACACCAGAGCAGCCATTCCCAGCCAGAAACAGCTCATTCCCTGACTCTGTACCTCACCCCACATCCCTGAAGACCTTTCTTTCTACATCTTTTCAACATCCTGAGACAACTCCCTTGGGGATGGAAGGGCACAGGCAGGCACCCCATCTTTACAACTTGGAGTATGAGGTCCTCAGGAAGGATAAAGAGAACATGTTCTAGCAACAACTTGGCATGGGCTGTTTAAAGTCCAGAAGACTGAGATTGCTTCAGACAATCTAGTCAGAGAAGAAGGTAGTAGAACAGGAGGATTTTCCCCTCTGGCACAGCAAAACTACACAAGGGAAATGGCTGTCAGACCAAGAAGTTTGGCTCAGACCCAGGTAAACCAAGCTAGATTTTGGGCAAGGGTGTCACTGGGAGACTCTGTGGCATCCATGTGGTGAGAGAGACCAATAGGAATTTCTACACCCACTCTGCTGGAAAACCCTATGCCCAGAGAAACCTCACACAAACAAAATTAGTCATAGCAGCATCATCACACAACATGGTCATCAAAATGTTTACAACATAAGAACATGATCATAACTAAAACGTTCTCAGTAAAATTATACCAGTGTGTAATTTTTATATTTTTAAATTGTATTTGTGGTGTGTCTTCCAATACTACAGAAAGTATGGCCTATGTTTTAAAAGGAGAGAGAAAAAGAGGTATATAGTGAAATGAAACCAACAGGTTGAGAAGGAAGCTGAAATGAAAAAAGGGTTCATTTACATAAGAAAGGATGTAAAGGAATCAAAGAGAAAACGCAGGCAAGGGAATAAAATTCCCTTGGAACCAGCAAAGGACAGAATCAACATGCGGGAAATCACACCAGCGACGTAGACAACATACTCAAAAAGCTGTCCAAGAGAGTAGTAGAAAAGGACACAGAAATTTTACAGAAAGCACTAAGGAAAATGAGAATACATACCTAGGAGAGTTAATAGTGAGCCAACCAATCTAAGTCCGACAAAGAGAGAAATAAAATCAAAACAGGACAGAAACGCTAATTGACGCATAACAGAATAAATCTATGTTCTAAACCTGCAGGTCAAAAGAAGATTTCGGTGATGGGGAAGAGAGGTTTGAAAACAGATCAACTTTATTTCTACCCTCACAAAGCTTCCTCATTTCAAAAAGTTAAACTCTCTGTCTCATCCCCCAGATCTCCCCCATCCAGAAATCGGGCCAACTTCAGAACACTGAATTCCAGAACATCTGGTTGAAGCAATAAATGTTGTGAACTCAGAAACTCTACAACCCAAGTGGTCCTTCCGATGAGAAGGAGGGAGGAAGACATCTCATGTCTTATGGGGATAAAATATGAATTACTGATTTAAAAAATGACTCAGACAGGTACTTCAGAGAACAATTTTAAGCCTAAATTGTTTAATTGAAAACTGGAGAAGGTGTAGTAAGAATACATGCAAGGTCCCTGCACAATAGCAAAGACCTGGAACCAACCCAAATGCCCATCCATGATAGACTGGATAAAGAAAATGTGGCACATATACACCATGGAATACCATGCAGTCATAAAAAAGGATGAGTTCATGTCCATTGCAGGGACATGGATAAAGCTGGAAACCATTATTCTCAGCAAACTAACACAAGAACAGAAAACCAAACACCGCATGTTCTTACTCATTAGTGGATGTTGAACAATGAGAACACATGGACACAGGGAGGGGAACATCACACACTGGGGCCTGTCGGGGGGTGGGGGCTAGGGGAGGGATAGCAGAGAGTAGGGGGATAGGGGAAGGATAGCATTAGGAGAAATACCTGATATAGCTGACGGGGTGATGGATGTAGCAAACCACCATGGCACGTGTATGCCTATATAACAAACCTGCACACTCTGCACATGTACCCCAGAACTTAAAGTATAATAATAATAAAAGAAAAAGAAAAAAATACATACTAGGATTAATGCTACAAAATGATGCTAAATAGATATCTGGAGTTAAGACTTAAGTAATCACTGTAATTATGACAAATTTAAAGCAAATATTAAATGATTCTCAAAAGATTACTTGCAAATATAATATGAAAATAGACTGCAAAACTATAATAATGTGATTTTTAAATACCAACTTAAGATAATGAGTACAGGAAATGGTCAAACATGAAGAGGAGTGAAAACTGTATGATGTTTGTCTTTATCACAAGAGTAACATGTTTGTACTTACTGATAAAACAATTACTTTCAAGAAAGAACATATGCCCATAAAATGACGTTATCAATGATTACAGCACTTTAACGCATCATAGGCAAAAACGGGAGAAATGTAAGTATTTTAACAGAATCAATAAACCATAGCATATCTGTGCAGAGAAGTACTGCTCAGTAACAAAAAGGAAGAGACTACTGGTACACACAACAATTTGGAATAAACTGACAAGCACTATGCTGAATGAAGGGGACAGGCTCAGAAGACTCCATGCCAGGCAAACTCAGCAATAGGGATCCAAGTCAGATCAGTGGCTGCTGGGTGTGGGGGTGGTGGGTGGGGCTGGTGGGGAGAGTGACTGCAAAGGCCATAAGGAAACTCTCTGGTGGAATGGAAATGTTCTATAACTGGATTTGCGTGGTGATGTATACATCTGCCAAAGGTCACTTTTACACTGAAAATGTGTGTTATTATATATAACTTATGCCTCAAAGTTGTTTGGAAAACACACACAAAACATATAGAAATAAAAACAGGAAATGTACATCTCAAATCAAATGAGAAGATGGAAATAAGGTCTCTATTGCAAAAGCAAGTTTAAAAATGAAATTGTATTAAAGCATAAAAGCCAAAAAGCATTAAATAAGAAAGGATAAATGAGACCAAATAAATTACTTACAAAAAAAAGAAAGTCCTGTGTGTGTGTGTGTGTGTGTGTGTGTGTGTGTGTGTGTGTGTGTATATATATATATACTTATAGTGGTTTTATTCATCATTTCAAAAACTAGCAACAACCATGATATTCTTCATGGAAACAGATAAACAAATTGAAGTTGATTCATGATATTCTTCAAGGAAACAGATAAACACATTGAAGTTGATTCATGTAACAGAATACCACTCAGAAATTAAAAGGAACAAAGTATTATTTGGCACAGCAACATAAATGAATCCTAAATTCAGGTGCCAGGGACCATAAGAGAAGGGGATTATTACAAATCAGCTACACAAGGCAATCTCTAGGTGATGAAACTGTTCTGTGTGGTCCTGCGGGGGTGGATTCATGACTGTACATTTGTCAAAAATCACAGAGCTGTAGACCACAAAAAAATGACCTTTTCTGTATGCACTTTTAAAAAAAACTCATCCAAGGTGTCAGTGGCTCCCAAGATGAAGTGCAGCCAGTGACAAATGAATCTCACCGTATTACAGATGTATGATACAACCTAAATAGAAGAGATGGAGAAAAGGAGCTGACTCAAGTAACTTCAGAAAACCGTGTTTTAACTGGACCAAATAAAGACAAAGTATACAAACACTGCAGTTCAGCAGTACCCAACCTTTTGGGCACCAAGGACCAGTTTCACGGAAGACAATTTTTCCACAATGGGCATAATGGTTGTAGGGTGAAACTGTTCCACCTCAGATCGTCAGGCATGAGTTAGATTCCCATAAGAACCGTGCAACCTAGATCCTTCGCATGTGCAGTTCACAACAGGTTTGCACTTCCATGAGAATCTAATGCCTGATCTGACAGGAGGCGGAGCTCAGGTGGTAATGCTCCCTTGCCAGCCACTCACCTCCTGCTGTGTGGCCCGGTTCCTAACAGCCCACGGACTGGTACCAGTCCATGACCAGGGGACTGCGGACTCCTGCTCTAGTTGGTAAATGTGTTTTTCCACAGAGGTTGAAATAATTAAAAAATAAACTTACACATACACTAGGTTTGAGCAAATATGTAAACAATTTGTAGGTAATGAAAGCCAGGTTTCTCACTGGCTGATTAAAAAAAAGTTACAAATAAGCTAACAGACAAGATTAGAATAAACCCTGGAATAATGAATTGAAGTCAGAGACATCAGTATAAACACATGTTCATTTTAATACATTTATACATATAGATAAGCATGGAAATATTAATATAAATACATGTATACAGGGGTTAGTGTACACACATATTTTTTTCATACATATTTCTTACATCTTTCCTTGGAGAGGGCCAAGAAGCAGTCACACCCCAGTATCAATGAGCACATCCAGCAACATAGAACACGGTCTCTAAATATCACTCTCCAAGGAAAGAAACTAGGTGTCTCTAGGGAAATGCCTAATTCTAGGGCTGGGACACAAAACATACAAGATGACACTAGAAGATCTTATAGTGCCAAAAAGTAAAAAAGTTCTCCAAATAAATAAATAAACCCGTGATGATGAGGGTGTGTAAAAAGAGCCAAATACAAGAGTTCCCAATGGCCAAAACAGGAAAATCTGAGTAACAAAACAAAATTATGCAACATGTTCCTGCTGATAAGAGTATCCCAAAGAATATATATCCCAAAGAATTATAACCCAAGGAATATATATCCGAGAGTCTGTCTGATATAAACAGGTGAATTAATCAGCAGTTAGACAATTATGGCCTGTGGGCCAAATCTGGCCAGATGTTTGTTTTTGGGAGTAAAGCTTTACTGGGCACACCTATGCCCATACATCTACATAATATCTGCGGCTGCTTTCACAATACACCCATAAAAGTGAGTTGTTGTCACACAGCTCACTTTTGTGTAAATATTTGTAATATTGTAAATATTTGTTCAGCTCACAAATATTTACTCTGCCACATTAAAAAAAAACAAAAAACAAAAACGTTGTCAACACTTAGCACTATAGAAAACCACAAAACAAAAGATATACAAAACAATCACGAAGCAAATGACAGGAGTAAGTCCTCATCTATCAATAATAATACTGAATGTAAATGGATTAAATTCTCCAGTTAAAAGATATGGAATGGCTGAATGAACTAAAAAGAAAGACCCAACTATTTGCTGCCTATAAGAAATTCACTTCACTTGTAAAGGCACACACAGATTGAAAGTGAAGGAAATGAAAAAGATATACTATACAAACAGAAACCAAAAATGAGCAGGAATGTTTATATGTATACCAGATAAAATAGACCTTAAGTTTAAAAAGTATAAAAAGAGCCAGGCGCGGTGGCTCACGCCTGTAATCCCAGCACTTTGGGACGCCGAGGTGGGCAGATCACAAGATCAGGATTTTGAGACCAGGATGGTCAACATTAGTGAAACCCTGTCTCTACTAAAAATACAAAAAAAGTAGCCAGGTGTGGTGGTAAGCGCCTGTAATGCCAGCTACTAGGGAGGCTGAGGCAGGAGAATTGCTTCAACCTGGGAGGCAGAGGTTGCAGTGAGCCAAGATTGCACCACTGCACTCCAGCTCGGGTGACAGTGTGAGGCTCTGTCTAAACAACAACGACAAAAAAATGTAAAAAGCAATAAAGAAGGTCATTATATAACAATAAAGGGATCATTTCAGCAAAAGGAGATTACAATTGTACGTATGTATGTACCCAACACAGGAACACCAGATATAGAAAGCAAATATTATTAGATCTAAAAGGAGGAACAGACCTCAATACAGTAATAGTTGAGATCTTCAACATACCACTCTCAGCATTGGACAGATCATATAAACAGAAAATCAACAAACACTGGAGTCTGCACTACAGACCAAATGAACCTACCAGACATTTATAGAATGTTTCAATCACCAACTGCAGAATGTACATTCCTCTCATTAGCACACGAAACATTCTCCAGGATGGACCATACATTATGCCACAAAAGACATCTCTACAAATTTTTTAAAAATTGAAATCTTATCAATTATCTTTTCTGATCACAATTAAATAAAACTAGAAACCAATAACAAGAAAAACTCTGAAACTGTATAAATAAATCAAAATTAAGCAATAGGTTCCTTAACTACCAATGGGTCAATGAAGAAATTAAGAAGAGAATTTAAAAATTTCGTGAAACAAATGAAAACAGAAACACAACACACCTATAGGATATAGAAAAGCAGTACTAAGAAGTTAATAGCAATAAGCATCTATATCAAAAAAGTAGAAAGATTTCAAATGACCTAATGATACATCTCAAGGAACTAGAAAAGAAGAAACCAAACTCAAAATTAATAGAAAAAAATAAAGATGAAAGCAGAAATAGAGACTAAAAAATACAAACGGTCAATAATATGGTTTCTTTTCTTTTTTTCATAGTCCTTTTTTTTTCTTTATTGTACTTTAGGTTGTGGGGTACATGTGTAGACAATGCAGGGTTGTTGTATAGGTATTTACATGGCAAGGTGGTTTGCAATCTCCATCCCCCGTCACCCATATCTGACATTTCTCCCCATGTTATCCCTCCCCAACCTCCCTACCCCCTACTGTGCCTGCCCTAGCCCCCCGTAACAGACCCCAGTGTGTGATGCTACCCTCCTGTGTCCATGTGTTCTCACTGTTCAACACCCACCTATGAGTGAGAACATGTGGTGTTTGATTTTCTGTTCTCGTGTCAGTTTGCTGAGAATGATCGTTTCTAGATTCTTCCTATAATATGGTTTTTTAAGGTATAAAGTCAACAAGCCAGTAGCTAGACTAAGTAAAAATAGAGAAGACACAAATAAATAAAATCAGAAACAAAAAAGAAGACATTATAACTGATATTACAGAAATAAAAAGGATCCTTGGAGACAATTACATATAACTATAGGCCAACAAATTGGAAAGCCTAGACAACATGAATACATTCCTAGACATATACAACCCACCAAGTTTAACTAGGACATAGAAAATAGAAATAGAAAACCTGAACAGACCAATAACAAGCAACCAGATTGAAGAGTAACAAAAAAGCCTCCCAACAAAGAAAAGCCCAGAACAGTATGGCTTTACTGCTGAATTCTACCAAACTTTTAAAGAAGGACTCTAACACTAATTCTTCTTAAAGTCTTCCAAAAATATGAAGAGGAGGAGCCAGGCATGGTGGCATGCACTTAGAGACCCAGCTCCTCTGGAGGCTGAAGTGAGAGCATCACCTGAGGCCATAAGTTCAAGGCTGCAGTGCCCTATGATCATACCTGTGAATAGCCACTACGCTCCAGCCTGAACAACAGAGTGATGGAGCATCACACACTGGGGTCCGTTGGGCAGCTGGCTAGGGAAAGGATGGCAACAGGGAAGATGGGGAGGGATAACGTGGGGAGAAATGTCAGGTATAGGAGATGGGGGGATGGTGGCAGCAAACCACCTTGCCATGGATGTACCTATGCAACAGTCTTGCACGAGCTGCACGTGTATCCCAGAATCTAAAGTACAATTTAAAAAATAAAAAATAAAAAAATTAATAAATAAACTGAAGAGGTAGGAACTCTTCCAAACTCATTCTATCAGGCCAGTGTCATCTTGACACCAAAACCAAACAAGGACACAACAAGAAAAAGAAAACTACAGGCCAATATCCCTGATGAATGTAGCTGCAAAAAATCCTTAGCAAAAAATACTAGCAAACTAATTCAACTACACATCAAAAAGATAATACACCATAATCTAGTGAGATTTATCCCAGTAATTTCCATATGGCTCAACACACGTAAGTAAATAAATGTAACACACCACATTAAGAATGAAAGACAAAAATCATAAAATCATCCCAATGGATACAGAACAAGCATTTAATAAAATTCAACATCTCCTCATGATAAAAACTCTCAACAAATCAGGTATAGAAGGAATGTGCCTCACCATGATAAAGGCCATATCTGACAAACCCACAGCCAATGTCACCCTGAATGAGGAAAAGATTTCTAAGAACTGGAACAAGACAAGGACGCACACTTTCACCATTCTTATTCAATATACTACTGCAAAGTCCTAGCCAGGGAAATAAGACAAGAGAAAGAAATAAGGGGCATCCAAACTGGAAATGAGGAAGTCAAATTATCCTTAGATGCAGACAACATGATCTTCTATATAGAAAAATCTAAAGATTCCACCAAAAAATTCCTAGAATTGATGAATTCAGTAAAGTTGCAGCCTACAAACTGAACAAAAGAGTCACATTCCTATACAACAATAACAAACTAGCTGAAAAAGAAATCAAGAAAGAAATCCCATTTACGATAGCTACAAAAAAATAAAATACCTAGGAATAAATTTAACCAATGAGATAAAAGATCTCTACAATGAAAACTATAAAACGCTGATGGAAAAAATTAAAGAAGCGATTTAAAAAAAATGGAAGTACATTCCATGTTCATGAATTAGAAGAATTAATATTGTTAAAATGGTCATACTAGCCAAAGTGATCTGCAGAATCAACGTAATCCCTGTCAAAGTACCAATGACATTCTGCACAGAAATAGAAAAAAATCTCCTAAAATTCATATGGAACCACAAGAGATTCCAAGTAGTCAAAGTCATCCTGAGCAAAAGAACCAATGCTGGAGGCATCACACCACCTGAATTCAAGATACACTACCAATCTACAGTAACCAAAACAGCATAGTAGTGGCATAAAAAAATACATATAGACCTATGGAACACAATAGAGAACCCAGAAATAAATCTACATATTTACAGCCTACTGTTTTCCAACAAAGGCCCCAAGAACATGCACTGAGTGAAGCACAGCCTCTTTAATAGTGCCAGGAAATCTGGATATCCACATGCGAAAGAATGAAACTAAACCACCGTATCTCACCCTATACAAAAATCAACTCAAAGTGGATGAAAGACTTAAATGCATGACCCAACACTACGTAACTACTAGAAAAAAGCATAGGAAAAATGCTTTAGGACATTCATCTAGGGAATGATTTCATGAATAAGACCTCAAAAGCACAGGCAACAAAAGCAAAAACAGGCCAATGAGACTATGTCAAACTAAAAAGCTTCTGTATATACTGCAAAGGAAATAATGAACAGAATAAACAAATAACCTGCAGAATGGGACAAAATATTTGCAAACTATTCATCTGACAAGGGATTAATATCCAGGATATAAAAGGAACCCTACCAACACAAGAGCAAAAAAGCCAAATAGCTCAATTAAAAAATGGGCAAATAATCTGAAAAGACATTTCTCAAAATAAAATATACCAATGGCCAATAAGCATATATGATATGCTTATATGATATGGTTTGGGTCTGTGTCCCTGCTTAAATCTCATGCTGAATTATAATCCCCAGTGTTAGAGGTGGGGCCTGATGGGAGGTGACTGGATCATCGGGGCACAGTTCTCATGAATAAACCACCATCCTCCCTTGGTACTGTATGGTGAGTTCTCACAAGATCTGGCTGTAACAAATGCTGACAAGGATGTGGAGAAAACGGAACTTTATAAACTGTTGGTGGAAACATAAATTAGTAAAGACATTATGGAAAACAGTAAGGAGGTTCATCAAAAAACTAAAAATTGAATATCATATGATTTGATAATCCACTGCTGGGTATATATCCAAAGGAAAGAAAATCAGTATGTCTACGATATACCTGTTCTCTCATGTTTCCTGCAGCACTATTCATAATAGTCAAGATATGCAATCAACCTGTGTCCATCAACAAATGAATGGATAAAGAAAATATGGTATACATATTTATATACAATGCAATACTATTTAGCCATAAAAAAGGAGATCCTATCGTTTGTGGCAATGTGCATGAGCCTGCTGGACATTGTGTTAAGTGAAATAAGTCAGGCATAGAAATACAAATACCACAAGTCCTCACTCATATGTGGAAGCTAATAAAGTTGATCTCATAGAAGGAGAGAGTAGAAAATTAGCTACCAAAGGCTGTGAAGAATAGCACGGACATTGGATAGGGAGAGGTTAGTTAACAAATACAATAGTACAGCTAAGCAGAAGGAATAAGTCCTATGTTCTACAGCACTGTAAGGTGAATATTAGTTAACAAAATTCTATTGCATATTTTCAAATAGCTAGAAAACAGGACTTTTACTATTCCCAACATAAAGAAATGATAAATGTTTGTAGGGATAGATATGCTAATTACCCTGATTTGATTGTTACACATTGTCTTTATGTATTGAAATATCATACTATACCCCATAAATATGTACAATTATGTGTCAATTAAAAACTGTTCTTAAAAAGTTGAAATTTATATGGAAAAGCAAAAGAACTAGAATAACCAAAACAATTTTGAAAAAGAACAAGTTGGAGGCATAAGAGCGCTTATGCAAAATTTCAGATAAATTAGAAAGTTAAACAAAAACACAAGCACTTATCAAATATAAAAAATGTGTTTTAAGACTTAGTGGAGAAGGTCACGGAAACAAAAATCTAATGGCCATGAAGAGTGACAAATTTCACTAAATTAAAATTAAAATTTTTCATTTCATAAAAAACACCAAAAATAAAATTAAATGACAACACACTGAGAAAATATTCACATTTGCAACAAAACAGAAACATTCAAAATATATAAGGAACTTCAAGGTCAATTAAGAAAAAGAAGTAAAAATGGGCAAAGAAGCAGAATAAGAAATAGAAATTCAAAAAGTAAAAATGGACATCATCGTATTAAAAAGAGAGTCAAGCTCATTGCAAATCAGGGAAATGAAAATTAAATCAGTGAGAAAGATCAGCAAAATTGTAAAAGGTTGCTGATATCCTATGTTGGCAAGGATGTGAGGCTATGAATAGCTACATATGTTCTTAGCATACATAAATGGATATACCCTTTAGGGAAGGTAATTTAACAGGTATCTATGCAAATTAAAATGTACAACCTTCTCTCCTCCTCCTCCCACACACAGTACACAGGGTCACATCATACTAACTTTGCCTCACCAGTAGGCATGAAACAGAAGAAATGTGTCACCTCTGAACAGAAGGGTTTAATTTCCAGTTTTTTCTCTTCCCTACCAAAGCAACAGAGCCAGGCCATGAGTTGCAACACGATGCAGCTAAGAAAGAGTTAAGCCTTCAGCAGCAGCCTGGGTCTCTGAGGGACCGGCTGGGCAGAACATCCCACCAAACACTGTCAGACAAGCAGCATGAGTGAGAAATAAACCCTGGCGGTGTTAAGCCACTGGGAAAAACTCTGCACAAACCCTTGAACCAGCCAAATATTTTTAAATATCCATACTGATGGTATAACCAATTCTAAAGGGAAAAAAGAAATAAAGAGGGAGTCTATCAAAGTAGAACGGTTAGATAAAGACAGAGCTATATGTCTTAATGTACAGTATAATCCCATTTATGTTACCATATGCATGTGCCAATATATAAAGTCTGGAATAATTCACTGTTACTCTTCTATGGCTGCTGCCTAATTATTTACAATAGTTTGCTCTAAGGCAGGGGGAGGATGCACAAAAAAGTCTTTGATTGCTACTCAAATTCTTCCATACAGCTTTTTTTCAATGAACATTATTTAGATAGTATCTATCCTATTTTTAAATCAATAAAAATATTTCTTAAATTAATACGATTTCTATATTTTAAAATGACCAACTAGAGCGTATCACGGAGAAAAAATGAGAACATTACAAAAAGCAACCAAAAAACACTGAATTGCAAATGTTAACTTCCATGAGAAATACTGGAAAACTACACGAAGATAAACCACAAAATTCTACTGAGATATTTTAAAGGGCTTAAATGAATGAAGCTATATGCACCATGTTTGTGGATGAGAAGTCTTAATATATTAAAGCTTTGATTTGCAACAAACTGATCGATAAATATAATGCAGTTACAATTCAAGTCCCAATGAGTCCATTTTCAGAACTTTACAAAACGGTTCTCAAGTACCTCTGGGGGAATTAAACAAAAATAGCCAAGTGATTTTTGAAAGAAAAGAATAATGAGAAGGCACTTCCACAATTGCATAATAAAATATAATATAAAGCCACTACCCTTGTGAGTGTAGCATTAGGACAGGAAAAATAAATCAACTGAGCAAGAAAGGAAGCCTGAAAACACACCTTAGTACACTAGGAGATAAAATCTGAAACAAAGTAGCATCAAAATTCTGCCAAACAGCACAATTATTGCATAAGCGGCACTGCGGCAATTATATAGGAATATGGAGTGAGAAACCCCCATTTCACAGTGGAGGAATCAGAGTTTTGAAAATTAATTCCAAGAGTCAGAAAGCCTAAACACACACACACACACACACACACACACAGACACACACACACCTATAAAAACGTAGAAGAAAACAAGACAGAGGTAGACAGCCATCTCATATTTTGTTGAAAGATATCCCATGTTCAAAATAATATTTTGTTCAGAAAAAGCACGATCTGCACACTTATCCCATTTTTTAGAAGAAATTTTTAAAAAAGTATATAAAATGGACAAAAGTTAAGTGGCATGAAGTAAAAGAGTAAAAAAACAATCAAGAAATAAATAAAGATCTCAGGAATATTATTAGGAAAAGCACACAGGGCTGGGCACAGGGCTCACGTCTATAATCCAACACTCTGGGAGACCAAGGCAAGAGAATTGCTTAAGGCCAGGAGTTTCAGGCCAGCCTGGGCAGTGACACCCCATCTCTATAGAAAATTTAAAAATTAGCTGGGTGTGGTGGCTCATGCCCATAGTCCCAGCTACTCAGGAGGCCGCTGGAGGATCGCTTGAGCCCAGGAAGGCGAGGCTGTGGTGGGCTACGATCACACCACTGCATTCCAGCCTGGGTAACACAGTAAGACCCTGTGGACTGGTAAGGCCACAATATTAGGAAGCTAGCAGGGCCTACTGGAGGATGAGTGGACACAAAATGCCACAGCCAACAGTCAGCACTGCACACCAGAAATATGAGTGAGGCCATCTTGGACTTTCCATCCCAGCTGCACGAGTGAGCCCAGATGAAATCAACAGAACTCTCCCATGGAATCCTAAGAAATAATAAGCTGTTACTGTTTTAAACCACTAAGTCCACAACTGATATACCTTGATATAAAAGTTTATTAGAGGATTAGCTCAATCATGTGGAATATATGTGTACACACACCACCCTTGGCAAAAAGAAGGAAATGTTAACAAAAATATGAAACCTCATTTAATAGAATTATCTCAACCATGTAGAATATGCATATACACACACACCTGGGCAAAAAGAGAGGCGGGGACGTTAAGAATGTTATCTCCAGGGAGTAGGATTAGTGTTAATTATCTTCTTTATACTCTTATATTTACAAGGTTTCCTTTTATGAACAGATAAATACAAGTGAATAGCATTTTATTTTAAAGATTGATTTACCTCCCCAGCTAGACT
Source organism: Sapajus apella (assembly GCF_009761245.1). NCBI lineage: Eukaryota > Metazoa > Chordata > Mammalia > Primates > Cebidae > Sapajus > Sapajus apella. Next base: position 24,106,005 of record NW_022436955.1, read on the forward strand.
TTGGCCTCCTTGATTGCAGAGGCTGTCTTTCTTTCAACTGTGAACCCACGGCTTGCCACGTGGTAGAGGTACAGTGAATGCTGGATGAATGAACACGGAAACTCAGGCTTATCCCCAGATTCAGGATTGGACTACAGCTGCCAACCTTCCTCAGTGGTCCCTGGACTTCCCCTAATGTGCACTAGACCAAACCTAGTGCCCATGAGTAGATGATGACCCAGCTACTCTGCCCATCATCCTGTGCTGGCTCAGGCCACAGGGCCTCCCTATGGGGTACTCTAGGGACTGTCTGGTTACCAGGCATCATAATCTGGCTCAAGGAGAGGGACAAGTGACCCAACCCTCCCAGAACTGCACCTGGTGGTCAGGGTCTCCTCCACGGCTATTCCTGGGTGCAGGCTCCCCTGAGTCCTGCCTGCTACCAGGACCCCCACTGCACGGTCCAGATCACACCTGGCCTTGCATGCCCTTGGATAACAAGCCTCACCTGTGGAGCCATGTCAGCATCAAACTTCGAAACCAGGTAAGAAGAGCAGCCCCCTCCCTTCTCTTGCCCAGCTGCACGGGGTGGGTGTGCCCATCACCACACCTCATACTCAATTCCAAAGTACACACAGGGCAACAACTGAGTTATGGAATATCGGAACTGTGCGTGTTGCTGGAAGACCGGGAGGTGAAGGTGACCAGCAAAAACTCCAGTACCTGAGGTGAGCAAAATGTTTGTCCTAGGAGGTCAGTGAGGTGTATCAGGTAGCGCTCTCTGAAAGCTCATTAACCAACTCCCTTCTTTCCCTTCTCACCCTTCCCTCTTCCAAGCCAGACACTGCTAATCAACACAATATACACTCCTAATCACCCTAGATCAACCCAAAATGCTCAGCACAGAATTGACACAGAAATGCTTGGCAAACTGATATTCTTCTTGTGCTTTTCAATATAACACTCCAGGCAGCCACAGTACGCTCTCAGAACCAAGACCAAAGATGACACTTGATCATCCATTCAACAAATACTTAACAAGTGCTCATCACATGCCTGGGACTGCAGTAGACACCAGAGGTGAAATGGTGGATAAAAACAAATGTGGCCCTCATGCCCGTGAAGCACACGATCATACATAATGTCACCAACCAACATTAATGGCAAACTGAGATAAGTGCTCTAAACAAAAGGAACAATGCTCGCCACCGTTGTGTAAAAGGTAACCCACCTGGTCTTGGAAGTCAGGGAAGGCTCCCTGGAGGAAGTGACACTCAGCATGGAAGGAAGAGCTGCCACTGACTGGAACAGGGCGTGCAAGAGGAACTCAGGGAGAAGGGACTTCCAGTTAGAGGGAATGGAATGTGCAACTGCTCTGAACCAAGGAGGAGTGTGGTCAGTGGTCAGCATGAGGAACAGAGAAAGGCCACAGGGCTGAAGCCAGGAGGCAGCAGGGCACGTTGAGAGATGAGACTAAGAGGGAAGAAGAAAACAGACCCTGCTGGGTCTCTGTGGCAAGTTGAGAACCCTGATCTCATCCTTATCCTAAGAGCAAAATAAGCCACCCAAGAGTATGGCAGGTAGAGGAGTTGGCCAAGGTATGGGCTCCCCTGGTCCAGGCTTAACATGGTTATGGTCTGGCTAGGAGCTAGGACCTCACTAGGTGAGTTCCTTGTGGGCAGGTACTCTGTGTGAATCAACCCAACAGCTTAGCAGTGCTTCGTCTACACTGACTTCAGGAAATGCTTCCTTGGCTCAGCCATCCCTCTGAGATGCAGAGTCCGGATCTGAATGCCCACCAGGACAGAAGGGAGCACTCAACACCCGGGACAAGAGGTGGCATCGGTTTCTCCTAGCTAGACGGCTGCTAACCACTCCTTTAGGCCGGTTCTGCCTTTGCAATCTTCCACAGGTAAGGCCATGCCCGAGGGCCAGGTGGCTGGGAAAACAGGCAGGGAGATTCCTGTCTTCACTCTTGCCAAAGGCCAATTCTGAAGAACAGTGGGCTGATGCTAGGGTCCTAATGTCATCAAGACACAAACTTACTGACCCCAAGAACCCCTTCACTTGCCAAAGCCTCTGCGAGAAACCACTGCTTCCTTCTGGGGAGCCCATCTGCTTTCAGGAATGTTCTAGAAGCTTGAGCCCAGCTGTAGAAGACAAAGTGAGGGAACACAGGCAGGTCCCCTGGAAGAATCTGTTCTTCCTATTCCAACAAAGAGCTGTTTGCAGGCCTTTGTGCTATTATGAATACTTTCCCTATTTCTTTCCGTAAAACTGGCATCATTATTATCCAATGGTTAGTAAATGTTTTTGTGAAGGCCCAGATGGTAAATATTTTAGGCTTTGCAGGCCATACAGTCTCTGTTGCAACGACTCAACTCTGCCCTTGTCATGCAAGCACAGCCACAGACAATACACAAACAAATGTGGTTGTGTTCCAATAAAACTTTGTTTATGAAAACAAATGGTGGGCCAGATTTGGCCTGTAACCATAGTTGCCAACCCCCACATTCTAATTTCTCCACTCCATGGTTTATCTCCTCTTTTCATCCATAAACATCACAAAATCTTCCTTCAAGTTATCCCATTTATTCACTAGGGGAGAAAAGCATATTGACCGTCTACCACATGCTGGACGCGGCAAGACATTAGAGGGGTGTGATCTGAACATCAAAGACATGGTCCGTGTTCCCACTGAACTTAGCATCCAGTGTGGAAGACTCACGGAAAAGTGCTCATTTTTCTCTACTCCGCATCTTTCCCTCAAAATAACACCTAACCCCTAGCCGCCAAGTAACTACATGCAAACATCAAAAGCTACTACAAATTCTGCAAAACATTTTAAGAAAAAGAAATCAATTACACCCATTAGCAGCCCCTTGGCTGCACGCCAGTTATCTCTTGAGAACTTCAAAAGTTGTGAAAAATGAGTTGCTCTCCATCCTCACACAACGTGAGCTCAAAAACTGGAAGGCAATGCTGGACCCTGCGCTCAACACTGGTGGTGAAGGGCTCAAGCTCAGGAACAAGATAAACCAGTTCCTGAAACTAGGCCTCTACCCTATAAAACCATGATCAAACTATTTTTGCCTCTCTGAGTCCCACTTCTCTCATCTGAAGACTGGGAATGATGATCACATTTTTGCACGTTGCAGGTATCAAATAAGTTGATGTTTGGGAGGAATTCACAACTGAGGCTGGCTTCTGGTGAACAATTATCACTGAGTTACCAACCAAGCCACTAGGGGCAGCCCCAGGGGAAACCATCCCCTCCTCCTGCACAAAAGTGATTAGCAAAGGCGCCAGAAATGCTCCACAGGTGTATAGGATACACCAAGAAGAAGGAGGCTGAGTCCAGGGACCACCTGGAACATGGAAGACAAAGAGGAAGAAACAAAAGCAGAGGCGGGTTTGGGGTTGCTGGCTCCCAGTCTTCAAGGCAAGAGTGCACGATGGAAAATCTTCATCATGGGAAGGCACAAGAGAGACCAGTTTCATTCATGAGAACAGGGGTAGGTGTTGGAAGCCCTGGCTCTTCAGTTACTTGGCCAAGAAACTCAGGTCAATCATACCTACAGACTTGTCTGCCTGCCCGTAAAATGTAAGTCTTGAATGGAAGCAGACGTTTTCTACCCACGTTCTGGGAAGCCCTACAGATTGATGGAGGCATCTCAGGAAGTCACCTCAGAGCACAGAGGTGCAATGAAGACCCCACATCCAACTCCCTGCACCAAAAGCCTGCCCACTAGGATTGGTTATAGCCATTATGGTTATGTCTGGGATTGCATTTCATGCTTAAAAAAAAAGAAAGAAAAAGAAAATTTTGGACAATAAAAATAAGTGTGAGCTGGGCAGAGTGGCTCATCCCGGTAATCTCAGCACTTTGGGAGGTCAAGAGGAGAGGACTGCTTGAGGCTAGGAGTTCAAGACCAGCCTGGGCAACACAGTGAGACCCCCCCACTACAAAAAAAAAATTAACTCAGCCTGGGGGTGGTGTGTGTCTGTCCTATACTACGGAGGCTGCCTCAGGAGGATCATTTGAGCCTTGGAGATCAAGGGTACGGTAAGCTATGATCATAGCACTGCACTCTAGCGTGGGCAACAGAGTGAGATCTCATCTCAAAAAAATAAAAGAATAAATGTGAAAAGCCTTGAACAAGACCATCCTTGTTAATGTATCCTTCCAGAGGGTTCCTTCTGGTTCAATGACTGTAAATGCCCCAGTTGGGAACGCAGCATCAGATGGGTCAGAACACACAGCTTGTTCAGGATGGCGTCACCAAATCCCAATGCTTTGGTGGTGTCTTTCTAAGTGTTCAGACCCAATGCTTAAGTCATAATCCCTTCCTAGTTTTTAAAACAATCCATGTCTGTTCGTAAAAGTGTGGCCAAGGTCAGCATCCAGAGAGGCAGTCTCATAAGCGAGGGGAACAGAGTTTATCTGAACCCTGGCTCAGGTCAAGGGTTGGAGCTTCAAGGGGCCTGTAATGCAAGGGCACAGTGTTCCATCACTGTACACTGGGAAAATTCCAGTAAGAGACTGTTGATGCCTCTTAAACCTAAAGTTTTTTTGTTTTTGTTTTTGTTTTCTCTGCAGTAGGGTATTAGGTTACTTAGGCTAGATCACCTCAAGTTTATCCAGAAAGAACAGCAGGATGCTTTTTCTACTAGAAGGGTTCAGAGGATCAAACTCCTCAGGGGTTTATCCAGAAAGTAAGGCAGGATGTTTTTCCTACCAGAAGGGCTCAGAGGATCAGAATCCTCAAAGATGATGCCCTTCCACCCTTCATGCCCCACAGGTTGTGGAGGATGTTAGGTCTATGGAAAAAAAAAAACAGCACTGGAATGGAAGGATAGGAGGAAACTTACATTTACTCTACAGGAAGTGGAGAGGTCACATCCATTATCTAGTGATATGGCTTGGCTGTGTCCCCACCCAAATCTCACCTTTAATTGCAGTAATCCCCACATGTCTAGGGCAGGGCCAGTTGGAGATAACTGAATCATGGGGGCAGGTTTTTCCCATACTCTTCCTGTGATAGTGAGTAAGTCTCAAGAGATCTATCTGATGGTTGTATAAAGGCCAGCTCCCCTGCACATACTCTCCTGCCTGCCACCATGTAAGATGTCCCTTTGCTCCTCCTTGCCTTCTGCCATAATGGTGAGGCCTCCCCAGCCATGTGGAACTGTGAGGCCATCAAACTGCTGTCTTTTATAAATTACCCAGTCTCCGGTATCTCTATTAGCAGCATAAGAATGAACTAATAAATCTTGGTACAGCCACAGCCCTCCCTATAAGGAAGTGAACCCCATTCCATTTTGAAGATGAGGCTCAGAAGGATTTCCGTCAAAGAGAAACCTCAACCTGTCCCACCCAGCTGCAAAGGGCGTCACCATACCCAACAGGCAATCAATAAATATCAGCTGGTAGTCACACTTCCTTTTCAAAATGAACAAATAAATAAAAGACACAGGAGTTTTTTTTTTTTTTTTTTACTTATATGTAGAAAGTACTAGAAGCTCAATCTGTAGTTCAAGTTTTTCTCAGTTCCAAAGCATGGAGAAAAAGCAGACAGGAATCTGGTAATGATGAAATCTTTATTATAAAGTTGCTGCAATCCTCATAGAAAATATTGAAAGATATAAAAAATTGCTTATTATAAAGCAACATGAGGCAATTACCTATCTACATTCCGAAAATAAAAATGTTCTTCTGGCAACACAGCGCCTGTTTGCAAATTGAACAGAAGCGTAAGGCGCCAGTCAGACAAGAAGAAATACAAATAGAAAAGCACGGGCAGGACTGCCTTCTCCTGTTTTGAAAATACAAATTTGTTCCAACACAATTTATATATTAGGGAATAATTTGAGCATAATGCAAATTTTGTGTTTGCTTGTGCACAATTTCATCCACGAGAAGCACTTAGATGAATGCAGAAAGCTGCATCTAGTTGAACGAAGCCATGGAGGAATACACAAGACACACACACACACACACACACACACACACACGCATACGTCTCAAACACCCATTAGCTGCCCTAATTCACCAAGACAGTGTGTTCCGGACAACACCTATCCACAACTTTCAGACAATACACAGTACTATAAATTGGTACAACCCTTCCAGCAGTGGTATAATAATATTTACCAAGTTATGTCCATATCTTTGAACCAAGTAATTTGAGAGAATTTACTCTAAGGACATAATTCCATAAGAAAACAGAAATAAGATGTGTGCACTAAAATGTTCATTGTGACACTGATGTAGATGTGTCATTATAATTGAAAAGACTATGTAACCAAATAGTAAATGAGTCTAACATGTTATTCAGTGAACAGAAAATAAAAATGTGTGTAAACAGGTTAATAGTATGAAAACATAGAATGGAAGGACAATAATAGGTTGAGCTGTCTTGTCAGGATAGGATTGAAGGTGATCTATTGTACATCTTGAAAAAATTCCTTAATGTTATAAAACTGCTTACATACAAACACACACACACAGACACACACACACACACACACACACACACACAAAACTGTGTTTAAATTTTTTTAAGAGCTAAGTCACCAAGACGTGTTTTGAATATGCTAATTTTCAGTTGTGTTAAAAATCAGAAATAGTTCTTCATTGCATATCATATACCCAGCACAGTATTTATTTTGAGATGTGAAGGAAGTAATTTGAAATTTTAGTTTCATGAATACATATTTTTGTAACAGTACAAATCTGAATCCTGAACTACAGCTGGTAATCTTCAGTTTGTCACTAAAACTAATTTGCAGCCCTGCTGCTTGCTGTAAATATGGAAACAATAGTCCCTTTGCAACTCACAGACATGCAGGACCAAACATACCAATGGAAAGGAAAGGTTGTGCTATGCGACTGGAAAATTGGCAAATTGGACAGTGCTTGCACGCAGGCTGTGTTACTGGGTGAAAACCAGGTGGGAGGATTTGTTTCAAGCAGGGCTGTTACCAGGAAGACAACTTTCTGGACAAAGCAGATGGCCAACTAGAAGTGGGGCATTTTCACGTTAACAAAATCAACCGCCCCATAGATTCTGTGAACAATATTAAGTGCGTATCTTTAGCTCCAAGTCAGCCCAGTCTCCCAGGCAGAGAACCAGAGGTTGAGAGCTCATGGAGGGCTGCGTGCACACCTCAGAGGGGGCAAAGGTGGGACTGCTCTGAGCACTTAACAGACAGTCCTGTTTTTATCGCCACTTGAAGTTAATAAAAGAGTTGACATTTCCCATAGGAAAAAGCTTTCTCCTCCTCTGAGCACACAGGATGCAGGGTGGGAGAGAAAGCTCAAGGTCTGGATCCTGACAGCCCTCGGTTTTTAACTGAGCTACATGCTGTGTGACCCACAGCAAATTCCTCTACCTCTCTGAGCCTCCCTTTCCTCTTCAGAAATGTAGGGATAACAGTCTCTCTTCAAAGGTTGTTCGAAGGATTAAATGTTTTAAAAAGCAACACACCTGGCCCTAAGTGGGCCTTTATACTCAGTAAACCTGAAGGTTAGCATTTCAAGGGACACTGCTGCCACCTGTACTCCCAATCCTGTGCCCTTGTCTGATGTCCCCAGCAAAAGCATAGCGCCCTGGCTGACCACACTCAGTATGGCACTGTGGAATTGAGACCTCAACGGGACCTTCAACTATCCATTATCACCAACAGGGGAGAAGGCCACCTCGCCTGACCCACTCACACTATTGAAGCCATAAGTATACAGGTATTGATCAACTTACCACCTATGCAACTTACGACCATTCAACTTTACAACCACAATCGCGAGCCACGACTGTTCCGCGTCTGGCAGCGCAAACGTTGCCCAGCTGGGCATACGACAGTGCGGACCAGCTTCCGGCAGCACTACCATCTCCGCGTGCACCATTTCAACTGTACATATAGCCTACTCAACTTACAACCCAATCATGTTATGACCGGTCCACGGTCCCGACCGTGGTTGTAAGTCGAGCACTAGCTGTAGTGGGATAAGCCTGAGGCTGGAGGATAAGAGGGAGAGCAAGGTCTAAAATTCATCCCTTCACATCGAAAAATATATCTATATCTATATAGATATAGATATCTCCCCAAACCACCTCTCATTGTGACTTAATTGAATGCAATTAAATTTGGGTATGGTTTAAAATAATGTCCAAAGAGTCCCTGAAACAGAGCCACTTGATCTCCTGGAGACCATGCATGAAACCTCAAGTGCAAATTAGCACTGCCTGGTGTCTGTCCTCTGTGTGCCCTTCCAAGTCTCTCCTGGTCCATTCGTCAGTGTCACGACATAGCTGGTCCCTGGCTGCTCTCCGTGTTGGCGGGGTCTCACGTCTCCTTGTTTCCTCCCCACCACAGCAAGAAACTGAACACTCTCAGACATGAATGAGGCAAAAACAAGCACAAACCCCACAGCAGGATGAGGCACTGGCGTCTCCTTCCACTGCATGGGAGAAAGTGGGTGCTGGAGGCAGAAGGAACGAGGACTCCGTAGGTCTCTACAGGGTGCTTGGAAAAGAAAACCAAACCACAGTGGACCCCAAAAGGTGCCTATGGGTAACACAGCCCTGAGCTACAGTGCAGAGCACTGGGATAAATGGGAAATGGATGGCTTGAAAAAAATGCAGTCAACAAAAAGGATTGTGTCCCAATTGCCATCAGACATATCTACTTCCTTTCCTCTGATGTATGCAGGATGCATGACTGGCCCTGAATTTTATATCCCCTGGATGCTGCAATCTTAGTAAAACCCAGCCCAAAGGAGCACTAGCCTCCTTGAGAGCAAATGTGCCCAACAGAAGGGACAAAAGGAAGGAGAGCCACATAGATGCCCAGGGTCAAATGCACTCCAGGTCCAGGTTGTGGCTCATGTTTGGCTGCAGAGAAGAGCTGTTCCAAGGTCCTTAGCAGCCATGCTTACTTATACAAGAATATCCCTTTAGAGACTGCGTTCTTTGAGGGTATGGCCCATGATATGCTGCGGGCTATGGCTTTTTCTACCTCTCCTCCTGCTCATAATGCCCCATGCATTTCTGCCATACTGTAGGCATTCACTAAGTGCTAGGTGGCTGGAAAAATAAATGCACAGAGAAATGTGTAGCTGGATGAGTTTTCAAAACTGTGAGAACAGTGCACTGGGGGAAGAAGTCTGCAATCATTCAAGAGACTCTATCAGATCATCACATGCCATTTGTAGGCACACATCCAGAAGACTGATAGCATTTTTAATTAAATCAAATGGCCTTTCAGATGCACTGTTACCACAGCCACAGGTTACCGTTCAGGATGTTCCACTGGGATATTAAAGCTTATCCCAGAGCACAAAAGGTCCCTCTGAACCTTTGATGAGCTCTAATCAAAGATTCCTCAGTTGTCTGGGGATGACCAGGACCTTGACGCAATCTTCTCCACCATTCTACGGCTGGGTGTGGGTATACTGCACAGATGAACATACTAAGATCTCCTGTCTTCTAACAAAGTGACCCTGATCGCCTTCCCATCAACTAGCAGGATCTATTCCCCCTCCCCTTGAACCTGGTGGACCTTTGAGACTGTTGTGGCCATAGGGAAGTAACCCTATGTGACTTCTATGGCTATATCATAAAACTGCCATTCATTTCCACTCCGCTCTCCTGGGATGCCTATTCTTGGAACTCAGGAGCCATACTGTGAGGAAGCCCAAGCAAGCCCTCATGGAGAGATCACATGCAGGCAACCCAGCCAACAACACAGCTCAGGTCCCAGCCAAGAGCCAGCATCAAAGAGCAGATGCAAGAATGAACGTGCTTCCAGATGAGTCAGCCACTAGCCTTCAGGTCTTCCCAGCAGAGGTGCTGAACATTGTGGAGAATAAACAAGCCATTCCCACATTCCCTTTCTAAATTCCTGACCCTCAAAACCTGCAAGCATTGAACATTTTTTTACACCACTAATTTATAGGTGATTTGGAATATTTATATATTCAAACATAAATTGGAATACTGGAACTGAAGCATTGTCCCAGTCCCAAAACCCACATCCCTTACTTGAGCCTTGATACTAAGCTTCCATCCTGGGTATCCCCTAAACTGCAGGATGGGGGGCCCTTTCCTCCTGTACCATCAGATACTTTTTAGGGTCTTACTACATAACACCAATAAATCAAGAAAAAATAGCTACAAGAGAAGATTTTGAATGTTTCCAACCCAAAGAAATGATAAATGTTTGAGATAAGGACATGCTAATTACCCTGATTTGATTGTTATACAGTGTATATACATATGGAAATATCACTTTATATCCCATAAATATGCACGATCATTATATGCCAATTAAAAAGGGAAAAATAGAAATTTAAAAATCGATCAGGAAGCTGTTGCCCATCTGGCTGGTTATCCACCATTGATATATCTGTTGTTGTGTCTCCTGCAATATATAAGACTTCCCTGAATTTGCCACAAGTTCTGGTTACCTCAATAAAGCTGGAGACCCTATCCCTGACCCTAACTCTCTCTACTTACCCCAACAGTCCTGGCCCATAAAATCCCACAGACCTTATATCAACGCCATCCTGGAACCCTGACAAGAAATATCTCCACATTCTACATTCAATCCAACTAACTCCAAGGCTCCCAAGGTTGCTCAGTGACACGATAAATTACCCACAAATAAGCTACCAACGCGTTTCAGCAAACGCTCCATTTTTAGAGATCAACTGAAAGATGAGCATGTACAAAGCTCCTTTAATGTCCAAGTAGATTTCTCCAAGCAGGATCAATGCGGTGTTTCCATCCATCCCCCCAAGTGAGATGTAGTCAGAGCCTCAGAACCATGCCCAGAGTCGCGGAGTCACCCAGGATCAGAGACAGAATCCCCAAATAGAAACATCAACAGACACTGACAGGGTATTTAAGCTCATGCACATGAGTGGACGTGCCTTACTCACCTGGAGGAGCAACCTGCAATGAGAGCAAAGTAAGCATAACTGCATGACGGTACACAAGCAGAACTAGGACCCAAGCCACGGATCTAACTATGGCTATGTGGGTCAGAGGAGCAAACAAGAAGAAATGCTGTGTCTGTCTGGCTCAAGCCCTGATGTGGGCCCCACAGCATATACTCTAGTCCTGTGTCCTTGGGATTGGCCCGAGCATACAGGAATCTTTGTGGGACCCGGAGTCATGATCCCACCATAGTGGACAATGACTGAGGGTTGTGGAAGGCCATAACCACCATCAGTACCCCAACTAATAATGCAGTCATCCCAGGGGAGCAGCCATTCTGACAACCAGAGGGCCCTCATCCTTACCTCCCATATCCAAGATTTTCAATATTACCTCCTGAATCTCCTTCCAAGGCATTTACAGACATTCATGGTTCTCCGGCGGCACTGCCACTGCTGTAGGACACCAGCTCTCACAGCAGCCCCCGAAGGAAAATCCCTGCACCACTCTGGCCTCCCTTCCCTCCACTCTCACATTGCCTCCAGAGAATTTTTTTCCATAATAAAAATCTGATTGTGTCCCCCACTGCCTCTCCCTGTTTAAAACTCTCCACTGTTCAACTGAGAAGATGTAAAACCCTTAATATGGTCTGTAAGCCCTGCACAGTTTGACATCTACCTGCACCCCTTGCCCCTTTGCCTTCCATCTCCTCCTCCCTTTCTACCCTGCAGCCACTCTATGGAATCATCCATGCCTCCAAACCTCACCTCAGTGCCTGGCCCTTGCACCCTGGAAAGTCTCATTCCCCATCTCTCTTCCTCTAACTCCTATCCATCCCTAGATGGAAGAAGTAGATTCTAAGCCAGATTTATTAAGCCCAAAACCCAGCTCTGAGGCTAACCTGTGGTTACGCCCTTGGGCAGAGATCTAAATCTCTTTATGCCTCAGTTCCTCATGGGGATGATAATCATTCCTGCTTCATGGGATCATTACAAGTTAGCCCATGCAAATCAGGTAAAAATAATTGTAACAAGGCCTGGTACATAAAAGGAATTCAGTGACTGTTTACTCCTTATTCTTAGCTCACATATCACTTCATCAAACAGAAGCCTCCTCTGTGGCTCCCTACACTAAGATTCCCTCGTTAAATGCTCTTTCCTTCAAAGTACTTATTGCATCATAATTATACATTCTTTAGTGGGACTACTTCATTAGTGTGTATCACAAGAGCAGGATGCATGTCTGGTTTTGCTCACACCATATGCCAAGACTTACCACAGCTCCTGAAAATACTGGATTACTGGGTAGATGAATAAATAGATGGGTGGGGGGTGGATAAATGGATGGATGGATGGATGGATGGATGGTGAATGAATGGATATACTTATGGATGGATAGATAATAGATGGATGACTGGATGAATAGATGACCAGATGGATGATAATCAATGGGTGATTGAATGAATGGCTGTATAGATGGATGAATGGATAGGTGATATAAGTAGGTATGTATGGATGTATGGATGCATGATGGATGCATGACTGGATGGATAGATGGATGACTGATAAATGGACAGACAGATGAATGGATGGATGAATGCATGAGTGGAGAGATGACTAGATTAATGGATTATTCAAGGGATGGATGGAGGGATAGATGGATAGATGATTAAATATATAAATGGATGGATGAATGATTATATTGACAAATGGATGGATGGATGGATAAATGGATGGATTAGATAGATGGATGGATGGACAGGTAGACAGGTGTATGGATGGAGAGAGATAGCCCTGCTGACAGTGTGTGGTGATTAGCCATTCTCACCATTCAACCTTAGGCCCAGCAGCTTCATGTTCAGGAGCTACCAAGAGTCCTAGGCTGCCTTGTGTGTCCTCAATAATGATCCTGAATATCACCAGTTCTCTTTCCTACATCATTATTATTCTTACAAAAAGACAGCAATGGGGTTAGAGGAGGCTGGATATCCTGGTGGCAATGGAGTAAGAAACTTCAAAGACAACACACTGAACACAGCCACTGCCACCAGGGAAGGCTGATGGAGATGGAGGTGACCTGAGCTGGGGCAACTGAGAGCCCCCAGTGCTGTTCCCAAGACTCTACAAGGGTAAAGAAGGTTACTTTACCTCTTTAGGAACTGAGGAGAAAACTCCAGTGGCAAACCGGAGACTGAACCAGACACCTTCTCCAGTCTCCTCCACTATCTGGGAGGTAACAAGTATTCATGAGATCTTCTAGGGACATAGAGCAGTGAAGAGGACAGACAGGGCCCCTGTCCTTGGGAAGTTGGCAAGGATATGTAAAAGGGAGACAGTAAATAAATAATTAAAATAAATGATCAATTAATTGTATGTGTGCAAAGCAAATACTGAAGCCAGGAGGACTCCCCATCATATGCTAGAAATTCCCTGGCATGCAAAAAGTGACAAAGTTCCTACAACAGTTATCCCACGTGGTTTGTGGAAGCAAAAGCAGGACACATTCAGCAGGCAGGTCTGTTTCTAATAAGTTTCTCCATTTGCAAGGTCAAGGATGCTGTGAGGCACATGCAATATGCATCTGCCGTCTGTCTCATGCTGGGTGCTTTCTCAAGCAGTTACTAAATCATCCTGACAGACCCATGAGGGGCTATCTCCACTTTACAGATGCGGCAACTGAGGTTCAGAAAGGTTTAATCAGAGTCCTAAGGCCATATGACCAAGCTAAGAACAAAACCCAAGACTGTCTCCCAAGCCCATGCTGTTTCTGCTATACCAGGCTGCACCGGAGTGAGAAGTGACCTTTGTTTTGTCTCAGCACAAAATTGAAGGGCTAATTTAAAATATTAATGTAAAATCTTCATTGTCAACATCATCTTAAAATTCATGACTTGTTTAAAGATGGATGGCAAACTGTCACGTAACAGTTAAAACTGAGCTATTATCTTAGTGTCATGGCTGCCATGACACTAAGCACCTTATGTGTACAATCCCATGTAATCCTGACATCAGTCCACTCAAGGAGAGGTTAGGACCATCATACCTGATTTACAGGTGTGGAAACTGAGGCTGTGGGAATTAAAGTGCTCACCCTAAAGAACAGAAGTTGAACCCGAGCCCACCCACTCTGATGCCTAAGAGCCATATTAAAACTGAGATGACTTACCTCTCCATGACAAGGCAGGCTGGATGGCAGCCAGGCTCAGGAGCTAGAACTGGCCACTAAGGGAAAAGAATGCAGCTGAAGGAGACATTCTTGTCTGGCAAGTGTAACCTGACACCCAAGGCTACAGCAGCAGATGGTAGGTGGTGTCCCAACAGACACATGGATCATGGGATGGAGAGCCCAGAACAATGGGCCAGAGGGCAGCATCCAGAAAGCCTGCCCAGCAGCCACACCTTTGCTGGAGACAGAATCCCAGTCCCTAGAAGAGGTACTGACCAGAGCAGAGGAGGGCCTGGGGTCTAGAGATGCAGGGAAGCCACTCAGGAGGCAAGGGAACAATGAAGGGATCCAGGGAGCAGAACCAGGAAACCAGATAGAATTGTTCTTGGCAGTAAGTCCAAAGTTGTCAGAACTAGGGCATGAATTCTGACTTGACGACTTAATGCTCCCAGAGAATTGGGCAGCAGCTCCTGAGATTACCAAGGGACTCCTTGAAAGAGAACAGTACTCATTCATTCCTTCAGCAAGTATCGAACACCTGTTATGTGCCTGGCCAATGCTAAGCCCTAGAGAGTACTGGGCAAGACTGACACAGTCCCTGAACCCCGTGGATGCAAAGGCAATGTTTCTGAAACCAGAGTCTGAGGATCCCCAGAAGCACCTGTAAAACTGAAAATTCCAAGGCCCTGCCCTGTATGTCCTGAAAGAGGCTAGGAGCAGGAATCTGCATGGGTCTTGAGTGAGTCCTCTAAGTGCTCAGTGCCTCCGTTTCCCCATTTGTAAACGGGATTAGGAACATGAACAGCTCAAAATTGCTGTATTAAGTAACTGTACTCAGCACAGGGTAGGGGCTTGACACAAGCCAGGATCATCATGACCTTCATCATTTTCATTTTCTGCATCATCATGGAGAGACAGGGCTTCATTTTAACAAGACCCCTCGTCATCTGTGCGCACTAAATTTTTAGAAACACTAGATAATTTTCAGCTCTGCAGGCAGTTTCTGCTTCTACAACATGCGGACTAGCCAATAACTCAAAATTAAGACAAACAAGTATCTGTACCTCAAGCTGCCTGGGGGAGAATACAAGGCCACTCGGAGCCCCAGTTCTGAACCCCTATGCCTTGCCTCTCTCCTGTGAACCCAGACACAGTGGCAGGAAACAAGGAGGCTGTCGCCACCGAGCTTCAACACTATGTAGTCATGAGGACAGGAAGCACCTTGTTCACAGCCTGTGTCTGTCTGTGCAAGGATGATGACAATAGAATCAGCCCAAGCAGGTACTGGAGACACTGCTGGGACCTGCCTTGGTTACGTGCTGTCCCGCCCTGGCTGTCCTCTGGCATCTCTGTACCCAAACCCTGATCATCTGGAAAGGGATTCAAATGCATCATTGATGTTCCCTGTGGCTGGGTCATTTCCCAACCATGTCCCCTCTCCCATGCCGTGACACTGTAAAGCCACTGGCCATTAGTGGTCAAGAAAACAAAATTTAGGCAGAAACAAGCAAGTAAAGAATGAAAGTGATTCATCGCTTTCAGCCATCTTCAGTAAGGATTTCAGCCATCTCTCGGGCCCTGAAACCGCACAGTATCCACGCAGACCCACGAGGGGAACGCTCGCTCAGAGGGCCCTTCTCCCAGTTCCCCTCACGACTCCCTTCTTTGTGGACATGCCTGGATTCCACGATGGATCCCAGAAAGCACCACAGTCATCGGCACTCTAAACTCTATAACATCAAGGAAGCAAAGAGACAAAAACTCAGCACTGGGTTTTGTCATGCAGATCTGATGCCAATTCCTGCCATCACTGTGAACACACACCACATGGTCCAAGTAGTGTCCAATGACGAGGCAGTGCAAAAACAACCTATGCTCACAAATGCCTCCGACAAACCTGGTCACAAGTGTCATTTGACCCCAACAGGAAGTACTCTAGAAATGAGGGTATGCTCTTCTACAAGGGCAAGGAACGTTGTTCTCTGCTGACAATGCTTTAAAAGTTGAGGATATTTGGCTCAGGAGTATCTGCCCCCATCAATCCTTCCAAGGTGGCTTCTGAAACAGATGTTGCTGCTGGGAAAACATGTCCCTGGCATTTCTTCCTGGGATTCAGGGTGCATTTTCCTCCTGGACCTATGTGTAAATGAGTGTAGGCAGCAGCTGATAATGCCACTTATTATTACTACCATGCACCAGCATTAGTGACTGAAGATTTCAGTGGGCTGGCCAGGGAATCCTGCTACCACTTGTAATTTTGTTTCTGGTTTAAAAATAAACCCTGAGAGCTGTCCGCTTCAGAAATTGAGCATGTGTGGTTGCTGAAAGGCTTTCTTTAGAGTCACAAGTGGGGTAACTTATCTTAAATAAGCGAATAGACTAAAATAACCAAAGAGAACCCACATCATTTCATTATAAGGAAGTGGCTACAGAGACAAAATAATGAGCTCATTCTGGAGAGACCTTAAGAGCGGTAAACACATTTCTGCCAAGACCCCAGGAAAATGTCAGCGACAAGGCAGTCAGGGGCTTCCTTTACCATGCCCCCGGTTCTTGGCCAAAACAAGAAGTACAAAAAATCCCAATGCTACTAAGAACAACCAGTGACAGAATAAGGGCACTAAGAAACCAATCACTGCCATTTGCTAGCTGTTTGTTGTGTTCACTTGTTAGATATTTTAATTGCAGTAATTTATCTAATCCTCACAACAGTCTCCTGAGGTGGTAACTCATTCCCATTTGATAGCTAAGAAAACTGAGGCTCAGAAAAATTAAAGGGTTTGCCTGAAGTCAGGGACCAAACACACACTGGTGCCTGGATTCGAAATCATCCCTGATTCACAAGCTTCTTTTCCAAGGCATGAGCAGGTTTGGGCAGCAAAATCGTGTCAGATGGGGAAGTCCCTCAATCAGTGACTATTTAGAGAATGGCGATCATGACCCTTCAAACTGCTCTTGAGCTCTCTGTTTTGCCTTGTCCCCATGAGCCCAGTCATCTTTTGCAAAGCCAAGCTGCTGGCGACCACTTTCTTCTAAGCAGATTTACCATCTAGCACATGATCCACCATATTCTACTGATTCTAAAAGATACAGAATTTCCCATTTTATCATCTCTGTAATCAGGATTGAAATCAAGCATGCCTAACAATGGTCCGGCGCGGCCACCCTTCAGCCTCTCCAGGACTGAAGCTGAGCAACGGCCACAGCGAAGATGGAAGATGGCTGCTCTGTCCCCTCCCCCGTGATCCCCACCTCCACCCTTGTCCTGGTACCATGCAGTCCCTGCAGCTCCTTTGCCCTGTCCACCTCTCCCCCAAATCACTGAACTTGCTGGGCTGCAAATTCAGGGACTGTATCCCAGTCACAGCAAGGAAGAGGTCCTGGCCACTACCCAGTTCTGGTGTCTGTTAGCTGGTACAGTATTCTAAGGAGAGACCCTTCTTTGAGGAGGAAATCATTATGGACCCCTCAGAGGCTGAGAGAATGTTTAAAAGGGCTCTATAGACAAATTAAAATAACAATTCCCAGTGATAAGGAAGCAGTGAGTCATATAATAGACAAGGTGTTTCTTTTAAAAGTTCAATGGTTCAATCCTGGCTGCAAAATAGAATCACGTAAAGAAGTTTTTAAATAATGATTTAAAAAAAGGAAGAAAATGGATAAAATGAATGAATAAGTGAATGAAAAAAACTAAAGACCACAACCCAAATTACTCATGTTATTGGTCCGGAGCAGGGCTGGGCACCGAGACACGTGAAAGCTCGCTAGGTGATTCTATTTTCCAGAGGTACATAAAATAACAGAGTATCTTATAATCCATAGTGTTTTAGAGTCATTGAAAGCAAACACAGTGCTGAGTCCTGAGAATTTACCCAGGGAACTCACCCTGATCTCCCAAACACTTGCTAGCTCCTCTTGATGAGATACCTTATCGAGTCAACAACAGCAAAGTCATTAACAATGGAATGGGCACACAAGTTGCATGTATATTGTTATCTGTAATTGTCAGAACATACCTACATCTGGTTTTCTTAGGCCCATTTTACAGATAAGAAAACTAAAGATCCAAAATGTCAAAGCTGCCCAGGGTTACAGAGGAAGACTGGCAGACATCCGAACACCAGGGCGTTTTCAAAATACCACACTGACTCTCCAAGATACTTCCTTCTTTGTACAGGGCTAGGAGCTGGAATTCAAGGATGGTCCATGCATTCTTAGATTTTACAATCCATGCCTGGAGGCAGACTAAGGCCCTCCTCAAGAGCATACTTGGTGCCCTAAGCTTCTAACGTACAAGAGGTTGAGCTCACAAGAGGGAAAATTATTCCTGATTGGAGGATTCAGTCCCTATAGAGGAGTTGACTTGGGACTTGGTCCTTAGAGGGTGAGGAGGATTTCCACGAGCAAAGCAGAAGGAGAAGACACAGAGGGGCTGTGGGGCCACGACCCTTTTCTGCTGCAGTGTAAAGCCTCTGAACTGCCAGGCTTGGCAGAGCGCTTTCTATCTCACCTCTACAGTCCCTGTGCACTGTGCCCACTGCAGGCACCTGCCTGGGCTAGCCATTTGCTTTCAAGTGCACTTAGGTGTGTGGTCCAGCCCAGGAATTCCCGGAGAGAGGAAAAGCAGCCCCAAGAAGCCATCTCAAGGCATCTCCTCTCAGGAGTTTTCCTCCCAACACAAAGGCTGCATTCACCTATGCGTGGCTCCTCCACAGGGAGCTGCACCCAGAAGGGTTGTATGAAGTGATCTCTAGTTTGGCATCAAGTCCAGCTTCGGCCTCGCAGCACTGAGGAGCTGAGATGAACATTCAATTTACGTACAGTTTGCTTTCTGGCTGTAGCTGAATCTGAGGCTACGAGACGGGATGTTTCTAATTAAGAACCCTAATTCTGGCTTCTGAACTCCAAGCTCCCAAAATGCAAACTCTCCAAGTGTCAGCCTCACCCAAGACCCACCACAGCTCAGGGGAGACAGACCCCATGCCCCAGCACACTGGTCTTATCTCAATGAGATACTGATCCCACAAGATAGTTCCCCTGTTCCTTAGGATGAGGTCACAAACCATAGCCTACAAGCTGCATCCAGCTGACCAGCTGTTTCAGTAAAGAAAGTTTTAGTGATAACACAGCTGTACCATTCGTTTTACATACTGTCTATGGCTACAGCTAGTGCTCGACTTACGACCACGGTCAGGACCGTGGACTGGTCGTAACACGATTTGGTCGTAAGTTGAGTAGGCTATATGTACAGTTGAAATGCTGCACGCGGAGATGGTAGTGCTGCCGGAAGCTGGTCTGCATGTCGTATGCCCAGCTGGGCAATGTTTGCGCTGCCAGACGCAGAGTAGTTGTGGCTAGCGATTGTGGTCATAAAGTCGAATGGTTGTAAGTTGCATAGGTGGTAAGTCGATCAATACCTGTACTTTCAAAACTGCAGAACTGAGTAGTGGCGACAGAGACCAAATGGCCCAAAAAGTTGAAAATATTTACTCTCTGGCCTTGGCAGAAAAAGTCTGCCAACTCCTGATGAAGAAGAAGAAACAGAGGAGAAGGACAAAAAGGAGGAAAAGGAAGGTAGAAGGGAAGAAGACAAACAGAGGTGGGGGTGGAGGAGGAAGAGTGGAAAAGGAGAAAGGAGGGAGAGAAACAGAAAGGAAGACAGAAGAAGAGAAAGAAGAGGGGAGCAGGAAGAGAAGGGTGGCGAAGAGAAAGAGAAGGAAGAGGAGGAGAAGGAGGAAAAGACAAGGAGAAGACGGAAGAAGACAAAGGAAGAGAAAGGAGAACAATGAGAAAGAGGAGATAAGAAAGAGGAAGAAGAGGAAGATAAAGAGGAAGAGGGAAGAAAGGAGAAGAGAAAGAGGAAGATGGGAAGAGGAGGAGGAAGAAATGGAGCAGGAGGAGACCTACAGAAATTGTCTGTCACAGCGTTGCTATCAGGTGGCTCTTTTTTCTATGCCATTAAGGTTCTCTATCTTAAAGCACTAATCTGTGAAACTCTGAAGCTATTCCACTCCCTGCAGTACGAAGATCCCAACTCTTTGTCACGGCTCATGAAGTCCCATAACCCTCTCCACCCACCTCAGGCACATAACACACACGACACACATGTGGCACTTCATGACCTCGCATGAACTCTTTCAGTGCGCCTGGCCTGTAGTATTGTTTTATGAAAGCTTTGTTTCACATACATATACACACATGCGTTTATATACTGGGCCCATGATACAACATAGATTTCTTTCCATGGCTCACAGTCAAGAAAGTCTGAAAGCCACGACACTACCACTCTGTGAACTACGTCTCAAATCCACTCAGTTCTCTGTAACACCAAGTCACCAAACCTCCCATCCAGACCTTTGTGGCAGCTTCCCACAAGGTCTTCTTGTCTAAAGTCTTGACCCATGGCCAACGTGCTCTTCATAGCACGGCCAGGGGAATCTTTTAAACTGTAAAGTCAACTCTGTACGGCCCTATCCTCAAACCCTTTGATAGTTTCCCACTGAGCTAAGAATGAAATCCAGGCTTCTGAGCACAGCCCACCGAGTTAAGCATGGTCTAGATGTCACCTGCCTGCCCCACTCCTGGACTGCACTTCAGCTGAGCCACCTTCTATTGGTTCTGAGGACATGTTCAGTTCTTTCCCACTGTAGAGCCTTGGGGGGCACTGGTCCCTTTCACTGGAACATTCCCAATTCCCATACACCTGCGCAACACACACACACACACACACACACACACACACACACACACTCTGCCTCACCAACATCTATTCAATCCTTCAGTCCTAGTTTAATGTCACTTCCATGGAGCATCTTCCCTGACATCCCTGACACCTTAGATAAAATTGGAGACCCTTATATTTGAACATTCTTTTCTATTCCTTTACAACACGTATCACAACAGTAATTAGCCCTCTGTGGGATTCATGGTAACGACCTACTTCTACCCTTAGCAAGCCCCACGTAGCTGGCTTTATGTCTGTCCTATTCACTGCAATGTCCCCAGCATAGCACCTGTCCCACAGTAAGTGCTCAGGAAACATTCACTGAATAACTGAGTCTACAAATCTCATCCCACGGTCTGTGAATCTTGGTCCACACATTTCAAATTCTTACTTTCATATCCAAGAACTATGCCATTAAGGTTCTCAGTTACTGGGGCCTAAGATACATGCAGAAGTTCCAGCAGTTCACAAGAAAGTCTGTTCAACTGACCTGAGGAATCCTAACCCAGAATGAATGGAGCATACACTTGGCATATTTTGCTCCTGAAAGCCAGCCAACCGCAGTGTGAGCAACGCGCTTCAGCGACAAGCACGCTCCCTGCTATTCAAGAAGAGTAGAATCCGAATTCTATGACC
This sequence comes from Sapajus apella, assembly GCF_009761245.1. NCBI lineage: Eukaryota > Metazoa > Chordata > Mammalia > Primates > Cebidae > Sapajus > Sapajus apella. Next base: position 24,127,449 of record NW_022436955.1, read on the forward strand.
CAGATGAGGGAATCCCCATTTTTTTCAAATTATCATTTGTTACAAACACTCTCGATGCCAATCAACCCACAGCTTCTAAGACATTGGGGCATGAAGCTTTCATCTTCTGAAGTGGGGTGACAATTAGTCACTCACCTGCTCTTAAAAAGGCCAACTGTTAATTGTTCCTTAGAATTTATTTAAGCGTCCTTCATTATGTATGTCTGAGTCACAAAAAAGCAGTGACATCTATTTTAAGTTCAAAAATAATTTGCTAATCCAGAAAATAATGTCAGGTTTGATGAAATAAGATTGCTCATGAGTTCAAATGGTTGAAGCGGGATGATGGGTTTATGGGAGTTCAGCATAAGATTCTATTTTTGTGTATGTCTAAAATTTTCCACATATATGTTGCAAAGGGATTTGCAGAACATTTTGTAACTCAAATCAACATTCCTCCATAGGTTTTCTCCCGATAAGAAGCATTTGTTTTTAAAACCAGCAACGAAATAAAAGACTTCAAAAAACAAAGAGACTGATTTTAGCACAACAAACAATAACTGTATAATCCAACTCCAATTTACTATAACATTTTACTAAAATAACATTGAATTATGAAGGAATTTCTAATTGCTATGTATTTTAAAACTGAAGTTCTATTTAAAGCAAGTTTTAAGTAACTCAAAATTCCCAAGTACAAAGTTTGACATTCAATATGTCTTTACTGAACAAAAGACCAGCTAAGGCATCTTTCCCCATTAAAATGCAACTATTTGTTAGCCTAAACACAAAGAAAAATATTAATAATACATAGCATTCAGATCTTGGTTCTAATATAATTCTCCAATAAAAGGAGCAAGGGTTTCTTACAAAACTGTTTGACTCTAGGGTTGAAACATGAAATATACAAAATGAGCCTGGAGCATCCTGCAGTGCCAGAAAGTAAGAAGTATCAATAGCAACAACAACAACAACAACAAAATAGCCAAGCATGGTGGCCCATGGGCTTATGCCTATAATCTTAATGCTTTGGGAGGCTGAGGCAGGAGGATCACTTGAGCCCAGAAGTTTGAGACCAACCTGGGCACATAAATAGATGGTGTCTCCATAAAAAATTTAAAAATTAGCTGGGCATGATGTCATGTGCCTATAGTCCCAACTACCCAGGAGGCTGAGGTTGGAGGATTGCTTAAGCCCAGGAGGTGGAGGCTGCAGTGAGCCATGATTGTGCCACTTCATTCCAGCCTGGAAAACAGAGCAAAACCATCTCAAAAAGAAAAAAAAATAACTACTAATACCTACCACTTAAAAAAAAACAAAACAATATCTACTACTAAAAATAAGCTGCTAAATAATATCTACAATATCTATCTACTAAACAATACCTACTATGAATCTGCATCTCAGTAGTAACAGCAAGATTCACTACTACAGGCAGTACAGTCAAGACAAAGGAATTACCTCTTCCCCTAGCTCCCAGTTTAGGGCTCTAGTTCCATTATAGGAGGGAGACAAAACTACCAGGGCCCCTCATCCTCTCCTGCTGCAGCTCCATGTTATAGATGCATGGGCACAGGTGAGAGACTAGGGATTCCTTCCCCAAGCCCAGCTTCCATTTGTAGGACAAGGGCTCTACTGTAAGCTTGATAGGAGAACAGAATACTGGGGCTTCAATCATCCCCTAACCCAAAATGCTTATAGAGTGGAGGTTACATGCACTGGGGGCAAGCTGAGAACACTAGAGTACTACCATCCTTTCCCCAGTGCACATGCCTAGAGCGGAAGTGCCACTTCTGGTATTGTGAGCTTCTGTTCCCAACCCCAGCCTCAGTACAATGGTGTAGAAGTTCTGCCCAAAGGTAAAGAGGCCATAAAAACTGGCAAGGCTAGAGCTATGCCTTACGAAATCAAATTTATTTAGAACAGGACACAGATAAGATCATACTCAAGGACACTGCTAAAAACAAAGGAGATGTTGGTGGCTAACCAGTTAAGAGAGAACTGGTAGCTCCATGAAACAAGTGAACATATGAAGTGGCAGTCATAAGCTTAACAGAGAGAACAAGGAAAGAGACCATCAAGGAAGGCTCTCCTAGGATCATTCTTATCCCCAACAAGCCAGAAGCCTGGGCATATGCATTAGGTTGGACACAATCAGGATTGCTCAGAGCCAGATGTAGAGCAAACATGAAGTATTCCCCAACCAGAATCCATCAGCGAAGAGTGGAGACCATATCAGTTCAATGGGTTGGAGAACAATTTCCCATCAACTGACTGAACAATAAACCACAATGACCCTAGTCTCCAAGACAAACAATCTAATGATAAAGCATGAAAATCTAACTAGATGAAGGGGCATAAGCACAAAATTTGACCAATAAGTGGCTTATGTTGACACAGGGGGAATCCCTAGGAAACCAGAGTAAAGGATAACAACAAGGGGAAAATGCTGAGCAGGTACATCAGAAACTGCACACTGCAGAGAAAATAAGACTACTGAATTCATTCAGTAGTCATTAAACAAATAAATAAATGACCAAACAAAAACAACAACAATCTCTGGCTAGGGTTGAGGGAACAAATCAGTATCCAGGCTTGCTACAATATATTATCTAAAATGCCCAGTTTTCAACCAAAAATTGAGGCACATGAGAAGAAAATGAAGGTATGATAAATACACAGAGGTGAAAAGCAAGCAATATAAATTGTCTTTGAGGGAACCCAGATGTTGAACTTAGCAAAGACTTCAAAACAGCTGCTATCAATATGTTCAAAGAACTTAAGGAAAACTGTTTAAAGAATTAAAGGAAAGTATGATGACTATGATACATCAAATAGAAAATATCAATAAAGAGAAGGAAACTTAAAAACAAATGGATATCTTTGAGTTGAAAATTACAATCACCAAAATGAAAAAAATCCTATCAGGGCTTAACAACAGATTCAACTGATTTGAGTTGATAGAAGAATCAACGAACTTGAAGGTAAGTGAGTAAAGATTACATACATCTGAAGAACTGAGGAAAAAAAAATCCAATTTTTAATGAACTGAACCTCAGAAATGTGGGACACCATTAAGAACATCAATATTGCATAATGGAAGCACAAAAAGGAGAAGAGAGAGGAAAAAAAAGGAAAGAGTAAATATTAAAATAAATAATGGCCAAATATATCTTTGACAAGAAACACTAATTTATGCATTCAAAAATCTCAATAAACTCCAAGTGAAACAAATGCAAAGATGTCCACAACCAGACACATCATAGTCAAATGTTGAAAGCCAAAGATAAAGGGAAAATCTTTTAAGCAGCAGAGAAAACAACTCATCACATACAGGGGAATTACAAGAATATTAATAGCTGACTTGTCAACAGAAACAGTGGAGGCCAGAAGGCAGTAGGACAACATATTCAATGTGCTAAAAGAAAAAACTCTTAACCAAGAATGTGCTATCTCACAAAAATAACTTCTAAAAGGTCATTTTATAATAATAAAAAGCCCAATGCATCAAGAGGACATGAATTTAACGTTTATGCACCTAATAATAGAGCTTCAGAATACAAAAAGCAAAAACTGATAGAAGTAGGAGATGGATCCACAATTATTGTAAAAGGCTTAAATATAATTTTCTCAAAAAATAATGGAACATGTACCCAGAAAAATAAGTATATATGAAAAAATCAAGATATAGAAAAATATGAACACTACTGTTAACGAAACTGACCTAGCTGACACTTACAGTGTACTCTACACAAGTAGAGCAGAACAGACTTTTTTAAGTCCATACATAATATTTGTCAATATCACCCATAGCCTAGACTACTGACCCCCAGCATTTTTCGGCATCAGGGACCAGTTTCATGGAAGACAATTCTTCCACAGACTGGGGCCAATGGGAGGTGGGGTGGTGGAGGGAAGGCTTCAGGATGAAACTGTTTCACCTCAGATCATCAGGCATTAGTTAGATTCTCATAAGGAACACACAACCTAGATCCCTTGCATGTGCAGTTCACAATAGGGTTTGCAATCCTATGAGAGTCTAACGCTGCCTCTGATCTGACAGGAGGCAGAGCTCAGGTGGTAATGATCACGTGTCTGCCATGCACCTCCTGCTGTGCGGCCCAGATCCTAACAGGCCATGAACCAGTACCAGTCCACAGCCCAGGGTTGGGGATCCCTGGTCTAAACCACAGAATAAGTCTCAATACAGTTAAGAGGACTGATGTCATACAAAGTATTTCTCAGACCAAAATACAATTAAATTAGAAATTTATGACACAAAGATCTCTGGAAAATCCCTAAATGTTTGGAAATAAAGCAATATACTTCAGAAGGAAATTAGCAAGTATTTTAAGCAAAAGTAAAACGAAAACACTACGTATCAAATTTGTAGGATGTTGGTAAAGCCTATATTAGTAAAGAAGTAAGGTCTCAAATCAATTACCTCAGATTCCACCTTAAGAAACTTTTTTTTTTTTTAAGGAAAAAAAATAAACCCAAAGAGGCAGAAGAAAAGAAACAATGAGGATCAGAAGACAAATCAATAAAATGGAAAACATTATGTGATTTTAAAAATCAATGAAACTAAAAGCTCCTTCAATCAGAAAAATCAACAGGGAAAAAAAAGAGAGATGCCAATTAGTATCGGGAACAGGGAAGTAACATTACTACAAATTTTCAAAATAATAAAAGAAGAATGAGGGGAAATTATGCTATTGGCCAATAAATTTGACAACTTATATGAAATGAATAAATTTCTAGAGTGACACAAAGACAGGGCTCACTCAAGAGCCTAAATAGATAACCTGAAAAGCCCTAACTGATTAAAGAAATTGAATTTGTATTTTAAAAATCTTTCCACAAGAAAAACCTCACTGGTGAATTATACCATTTACAAAAAAAAAAAAAAAAAATCTACACCAACTCTTCTAGAAAACAGAAGAGAACATAATAATATTTCCCAATTCATTCTATGACAGCAACATTATATTGCCACCAAAAACCCAAGATATTGTAAGAATACTAACTACAAATGTCTATCATACAAATAAATGCAAAAGTTCTACAAACAAGTTTAACAAATATAATCAAGTTTAACAATATTAAAAAAAGGAATGTACATCCTGAATGTATATCCTGACCAAGCAGCATTTATCTCCAGAATGCAAGGTTGGTTTAACATTCAAAAAAATCAGTGTAATCTGCCATATTAACAAAATAAAGAAGGAAAATCATATAACCAACTCAACAGATAAAAAAAAAAAACCAAAAACCTGATGAAGTCCCAACATCCATTCTTGATTTTTTAAATTTCAGCACACTAGTAACTGAAGGGAATTTCCTCAACTTGATGAAATGCAACTCCGCATCACTCACATTTAATGGTGAAAGATAAATCAGGAATGACACAAGGATGTCTTTCTTATCACTTCTATTCAGTATTTACTAAGGTTCTATCCAGGGCAATCAGGCAAGAAAAAGAAATAAATGGCATCCAGGTTGAAAACTAGAAGCAAAATTGATTTTATTCTCAGCAGATATGTTTGTCTATGGAGATAACTGGGTCAAGTCCTTTAAAAAAGCTACTAGAAGTAATATGTAGGTTTAGTAGGGTTGCATGACAGAAAGTTAGTATACAAAACTCAATCATATTCCTATATATGATAGCAATAATCAGAAATTGAAATTTTAAAAAAATTCATCAAAACATATGAAATAAGGTTCAATCTGATAAAAAATATGCAAGACTTGTACATTGAAAACTACAAAACATTTTTGAGAAAAGATTTTAAAGACCTATACAAATAAAAAGATTATGTTCCCAAGTCACAAGAATATTTTTACGACTTCAATTCTCCAAACCAGTCTGTGGAATTAACACAATTTCAATCAAAATTCCATCAAGTTTTTTTGTAAAAATTGATAGGCTGATTTTAAAACTTGTATAGAAATGAAAGGAGTCTAAAACAATAACAACAACAAAACCTGATTTCAAGACTATTCTAAGGTAATCAAAACAGTATGATACTTGTGTAGAAATAAACAAATAGACCAATGAAATAGAGTCCAGAATTAGACCCACACATACATTGACAGCTGATTTTGACAAAGAAGCAAGAGCAGGTGAGCACAGAAAGTAGAGTCCTCTCAAAAAATGGTAATGGAACAACTGGATATCCATATAAAACAACAACAAACCCCAGTCCATTCCTCACACCATATTCAGAAATTAACTCAAAATGGATCATAGATTTAAACAAAAAACCTAAAATTCTAAGACTTCTAGAAGAAAATCCTTCGGACCTTGGCTCAGGTGAAGGTTTCTTAGCTAGGACACAAAAAGCACCATCCATAAAGGAAAAAAAAAATACTGATAAAGAGGACTTGATCAAAGTTAAAACTTCTGTTATTTTACTTTTAAAAAAAGCCATTAAAAAAAGTATAAGTCACTGACTGAGGAAAAAAATACGTATCTGATAAAAACTTGTATCCAGAGTAAACAGCTCATAAAACTCCATAAGAAAACAATTCAGTTTTTTAAATGAGCAAAAGATTTGAGCAAATATTCCACCAAAGAAGGTATACAGATGGCAAATAAGCACATAAAAAGTTCTGAACATCAGCAGACATTAAAGAAATGCAAATTAAAACCACAATGAGTTACCACTATAAACCTATAAAAATGGACAAAATTAATATTATTTACCAAACTAAGTGTTAAATGTGGGGAAACTGGAACTCTCATCTGTTGTTAGTGGAAATGTAGAATGGTACACACCACTTTGGAAAATAGTTTGGCAGATTCTCAAAAACTTAAACATGTATCTACTATATGATACCCCCATCCCACACTTAACGCATTTACGCAAAAGAAATACAAACATACATCCTTACAAAGACTTGTGCATGAATGTTCATTGCAGCTTTATTTGTAATCACTAAAAAGTGAAAACAAGGCACATGCCCAGCAATAAGTGAGGGATAAATACACTGTGGTGTATCTATGCAATGAGCTATTACCTAGAAAAAAAAAAAAGAATGAATTACTGATACATACAAGAACATGGATGAGCCAGACAAAAGGAAGTACACGTTGTATGACTGCATTTATATAAAATTGTGAAAATGCAAACAAATCTGCACTGGCAGAAAACAGATCAGTGGAATAAGGTGGGAAGCAGTAGAAAGAGTATACAGATTACAAGGAGCCAAGAGAAAACCTCTGGAAATGATAGATATATTTATTAGACTGACAGAGGTGACAATTTCACAGGTAAAAATACGTCAAAGCTTATTAAATATTACACTTTAAATATGTACAAATTATTGTACATCAATTATACCTCAGTAAAGTTATTAAATAAGTATCCTCCAAGAGACAAGAGAAGATAATTGATATGCAAAATAAGAACAGAATGAAATAAAAAAGGAATATGCACAAAACCAAAAAATAAAGTTCTTGAAAACTAAAAACATCAGAGCAAAAGCATAAGGGTTAGAAGATGATGTTGAGGAACTCTTCTGAAACATAAAATAATAACACAATCAGAAGGAATACAGAAGAGGAAATATAAGAAATTTAGAGGACCAAGAAATCCAACATCTAAATAACAGAAGTTGAAGAAAATGAGAACAGAAAAACTAAAAAGGAGGAATACAATAAAATAATTCTAGAAAATTCACACAACAAACAGTGTATGTTTCCAGATTCATAGAGGCCACAATGATCAAAAATAGACCTAACCCAGCATACATCACTATAAAAATTCAGAACGGGATTTCAAAGATAAGATTCTGGAATCTTCTGGAGAGGAAAATAAGGTATTACCACCAAAGAACCAGGAATCAAAATGGCTTCAGATTTCTCAATAGGAACACTGAACACTAGAAGTAATCTTTTAAAATCATCAAAACTACATTGAGGTACCATCTCACGCCAGTTAGAATGGCGATCATTAAAAAATCTGGAGATAACAGATGCTGGAGAGGATGTAGAGAAATAGAAACACTTTTACACTGTTGGTGGGAGTGTCAATTAGTTCACCATTGTGGAAGACAATGTGGTGATTCCTCAAGGACCTAAAAATAGAAATTCCATTTGACCCAGCAATCCTGTTACTGGGTATACATCCAAAGGATTATAAATCGTTCTACTATAAGGACACATGCACACGAATGTTCATTGCAGCACAGTTTACAATAGCAAAGACCTGGAACCAACCCAAATGCCCATCGATGATAGACTGGACAGGGAAAATGTGGCACATATACACCATGGAATATTACGCAGACATCAAAAACGATGAGTTTGTGTTCTTTGTAGGGACATGGATGTACCTGGAAACCATCATTCTCAGCAAACTGACACAAGAGCAGAAAATCAAACACCATGTTCTCACTCATAGGTGGGCGTTGAACAGTGAGAACACATGGACAGGGAGGGGAGCACTACACACTGGGGCCTGTTGGGGGGAAATAGGGGAGGGACAGCACGGGGTGGGGAGTTGGGGGGAGAGAGCATGGGGAGAAATGCCAGATAGAGGTGAAGGGGAGGAAGGCAGCAAATCACACTGCCACGTGTGTACCTATGCAACAATCTTGCGTGTTCTTCACATGTACCCCAAAACCTAAAATGCAATAAAAAAAAATTTTAACAAAAATGATCCTCAACCTAGAATTCTATACTTAGCCAAATCACCAATCAGATAGGAGAGCAGAAAGAAGACTTTTCAGAAATGCCAAATCTCAAAAAAATTAACTTTCCATCTAACTTTCTCAAGAATCTACTTGAGGATGTGCTCCACCATAACAAGAGTATAAATCAACAAAGGACATACATGGAACCCAACACGTAAGAGCATAAGAGATGCAGCACAGTTTTTTTTTTAAAAAAAAAAAAAAAAAAAAAAAAGAGGGCCCCCAACCTGAAGGCAAAGGGAATCCAGGGTGACAAAAATGCACTAGACCTTGAGGAAAGTCAGCCCAGATTGGAACAGGATAGAAATTTTTTGGCCAAGAATAGTACAAGGCTCTGTATTCACAGCCACTTTTCTCTCCAGAATTAAATAGGCATAATGCAAATTATGAGAGTCATCATTTTTATTGACGAAATCCATAATGATGACAGTGTGTGAATGGCACTGAATAATGAGAGCATGAAGTACCACATTTTGCTGATGCTGAAAGCACTTTTTCACATTTGGTATCTCTGAAATCAGGATACATTCTACAATTGAGGGAGTATCATAGTTTAATTGGCTGCATAGTTTTCTGTCTTAGTGGGGCCTCTTATTGACAGTATCTTGGGTTCAGTGAAATATGGTATGTCTCTTGCAGGAAAAGTTACACTCAAGTTTGGAGGCCCTTTTAATCATCATCTTGGCAAGGGCCTTCTAATCATTATAGGTTACAATACAGAAAAAAACACAAGTGTCCCAAACAAACAAACAAAAAAGTTTCTCTATAAACATATAAGTTTCAATATGCATGGAATATCTTTGGAAAGAAGTTCATGAAACTGGTAACTAACTCCAGTCACGACTGGGAGATGTCTGAAGGAAACTACTTTCCCTATTTACTCCTTTGCTCCTTTTGAACTTTGTACCATGAACAAGTTTTACCTACCAAATAATGAATACAATTTTAAAATACCTGAAATAACTAGGTAGATTAACGTATGAAAACATTTAGAAGGAAGCCTAAGAATCCAGGCCTTAGGTGAGATCTGAAGATGACTTTGAATTGGCAGACAGTAGTGTAAGAACTTCCTTTTATTCCATTTGTTATCAAAAACAACACTAACCTCTCCTAAGGTCTGCACATTTTCTTTGGATTGGTTATAACCCTCTCTAAAAAGGGACAAGTTGGGAATGTTGATGAATGAAACACACACACACCCTTTTTTTTTTTTTTTTTTTTTTTTTCCTGGAATACAGGGTTTCACTTTTTTTATCCAGGCTGGAGTGCAATGGCGCAATCTCGGCTCACCGCAACCTCCGCCTCCTGGGTTCAGGCAATTCTCCTGCCTCAGCCTCCTGAGTAGCTGGGATTACAGGCACGAGCCACCATGCCCAGCTAATTTTTTGTAGTTTTAGTAGAGACGGGGTTTCACCGTGTTGACCAGGTTGGTCTCGATCTCCTGACCTCGTGATCCACCCGCCTCGGCCTCCCAAAGTGCTGGGATTACAGGCGTGAGCCACCGCGCCCAGCCCACACACCTATTTTTAAATTATTTTGAATTGTGTTGTGAAATATCATGATCTACGTATTGTGTCAAAAGATGTGATAAAGCCACTGACCAAAACAGACTCAAAGATGTACAGAAAAGGGTGATGATTATAGTAACAAGCCAATATACCCTGTCTCTCCTGATAACATTCTTCCTATAGCCATTTCTACCCCATAACCCTAAACAACTGATGTCTCTTCTGGGAGAAGCTGAGGTAGTTCCCTCAGAGAAGTAGAGTTAGGAGGAGACAAAGAAGTTGGATTCACAAAATCAGTGGTCAAAAAAAGCTCTTAAGTACTACTGTAGAATCTCTGCTGTGTGCATTTCAAGTTACCCAAGAATCTCAAAGGGGCCATCATTGCAGCAGGCTAGGAAGTGGGCAGGGATGGAATTGAGGTGGAAATCGTTTTCTATGTCTTGTAGAAGCACTGTGAATACTTTCATAATGCCATTTGGGCTTTGCAATGGCATTGTCCTATTCCAACATTCCAAAAACGTTGCAAATTCCGGACATTCCCCAAGGTCCCCTGGACAGGTTTATGGTAGCTTCCTTGGAGACATCTGTGTCCTCTCTTCATACACAGGAGGAGGAAGCTGCAGTTTTTAAGTCCCATTACCCTGGGGACATCACCACTATGCCAAGATGGGGAAATGCCTATCTGAGCAAGGGAAAATGAAGTACCTTGGATGTGCCTTTTCTCAAGTGCTTTCTCAATAAACTCAAGTAAAGCAGTTGTCACCACTAAGGAAACTGCCCTTAGGTGCTCTGAAGATAAAGTAACGCTGTGATACAACTGTCAAGATGTTAGAAGCTCTTCTAACAAATCACATACTCAGTGATTGCCTTTAACTGAACTGTTGCAATGGCTCCCAACTAATTTTCTGCCTTCAATCTCCTTCCTCCTTCCCATCTCCACTCAGAAGCCAGGCTGAGCTTTCTAAAATATAAATTGTATTGTCTTATTCCCCTCTTGAAACTCTGCAATGCCTCCCTGGTAGGATTAAATCTGTTCCTGACAGCAAGACGCACAAGGCCTCTCAGAAATTGTTCTGAATGGGAAATTGGCTTTGCTAACTAATCATTGCCAGGAATTAAGATAATAGATTAGCAAGTCTATGAAAAGTTGCAGTCAATGAATTTAATAATACCAAGACCCCACACTCCATTTAGCAACCTGGGTGGGCATTTCACAACAGTTATCTTCTGATGGACTGTATTAGGAAATCCCATCTTACAAAGCTCCATATCACAATAGAGTTACCCTGACACTTTATTTGGCCAATATGTAAGTCTTGTTGCATATTCCTGGTTGCGGGCAGGGAGAAGGCAAGGAGATTTCAAGTTAGAACCATCGTAGCCAGGTTACAGGGAGTAGGACTTTGGGGTCATAATCATCTTTGTGTCTATGCCATGAAGTTTTTGAGGAACACTTTCCATAGGCATGAGGCTGATACACTTAAGGCAGATCCATGAGCCATGAGGACGAGAACACTAAAGACCAATGTATTGAGGGTGATGGCAGACTTGGAAACCAGACATGGTATAGATCTAGAGCAGCTGTAATTAGAGGACATCTGGGTGGAAGGCAATGAGAGAAACTCAGAATAGGGAAGCAGGTTTGGGAAGGGAGCTACAGGAAAGCCCTTCTCCCAGGGAGTTTGCCTAAAGGCATGGGGCTTGAACTCATTCATCCGAGGGGGTTTATTGCATAAGCACCCACAATGTGAAAGACACTGTATTAGGCCCTCGTAGCCCAGACCTACCTGCTTAAGCTTAGGAAGGTATAATGTATTCTAGGAAACGGAGGTGTTGAATGAACCACTGTCACATGCTATCACACATTCCCTCAAGAAGTGGTTCCCAATTTTGTAACCTGGTGCTACGGTGTCTTCAATTTAAACCTGGGAAGTCAAAATGGACCTGCCACCATGATACGGTCCAGTGACTGACAATCCTTGTTCCTCCCAGGCTACAATGATGCTGTTGATGTCCCTCAATTCAAGGCTTCCCAGTGATCCCTGGGCACTGAGCTTCCTCCTGTGTTTCCTTCATCAATTCCATGAAGGTGCCCTGCGTCAAATCATCACGAAAGCCTTATTTATTTCCCAACCTAATCTTCTTCCTTGACACTTTATTTCTTCCAGCCATGCCTCTTGCTTACCTGTCTACCAAAAAGGGGGAGATGAATTACAAAAGCAAGAAACATGGTAACTAAGAATATAGATGATACCCAAGCTACTGTATTTCCGAGTCAGCCACAAAGAAAATGTATATTGTCTCTACTCTATATTACAGTAAGTCTTTACATATATTATTTAAAATTTTTTCTGAGAAAAATAAAGTACAGTCTGAGTGACATCCTTACGGAGTTTTGGAAGATTTCCCCTTCTCCAGGCATCAGTCTCCTCATCTGTAAAATGAGGTTAATAATAACCACCACATTGCCAAAAATTAATAAGCTAATTCATGCAAACAGTTACATCCCTAGCACAGTATGGGCCCTCACTGAGTGTGAGTGATTATGACCATCCCCATGTTTGATATTATAAGGCTCCAGTGACCTGGCGGGAGGGAAGGACGGGAATTCTCAGAGGCAGCCCAGAACCCCAGGACATGGCCCTCCATCTCCAACTAGAGCTCTGGTGTCTAGTCTAGAAGAGCAGCGGGAATTTTTGTGCATACACATTTTTTCACAGGGACCACATAGCAATAATCACTGGACTCTACAGAGTACTCTGAAGCCACAACACTGCTTTTCAGACCACCCCTTCCATTTGCATAGCCTCTCTAAAAGAAACCTGCAGTCTGAGAGCTACAATCAGCTCCTACTTTCAGAGAATGTTTTGGTCCCTGACTAGCCTTCAATACAGCCTGTCCACACCCAAGGCTTGAGAGAGCAGGGCAAGGCGGGGACTTTGCAATGACAGACTTGGGTCTGTACTTAGTAGGTCAGGGGCCTCAAGCAGGTAATTATTCCTCACCCCAGGTGGCTGTGTCCTCTGGACTAAGGGTCACCTTTCCTAGTTTGTCCTCAGTCAACAGCCTTTTATGACATAGGCCAGTGACCTTGAGACTGTGGAACCCTACCTGTCACAGCTGGCCACAGGCCCAGGGCGACTGTGTGCAAATCTCCATCTCATGAGCTGTTCATCAGCTCCTGAATCTAATTGCAAATGGTGACACATCCCCACCGTCAGTACGTTTATAATTCACACTGTTTCAGAGCCCTTTAATGAACATTTTCTCATTTGTCTGTTCTCATTTCTAACGGCAAAACGTGACACATAACCATCATGCACAGAATACTAACAGACTGACTCCTTGCATGCATCTAGTTTGCAACACTGTCCAACACACAGCATTCGACAGACTAAGCGCATATTTTCAAGGTACTAATTTTTAATTTATGAAGCCCTTATGTGCCACATGACAGTGAGCAAGAGAGGTACAAAGCAGAACCCCAGTCTCTTCATGTTAGCGGAAGCTGGGAATATATCAAACATGAACTTGTATATAATGTTTAAAGGAGGACATGGGACAGCAATGTGGCTGAACAATGGGACTCTGGACTCAGATGTCCGAGTTCAAAAACTAATCTCAGAAAATAAGGCTGGGCACAGTGGCTCACACCTGTAACCCCAGCACTTTGGAAGGCCAAAGCACTTGAGTACAGGAGTTCAAGATAAGACTGAGCAACATAATGAGACTTCATCTCTATTTTTTTTTTTTTTAATTTTAGGAAATAAAAAGAAACTAGTACTGATGCTACATGCTACAACTTACAGAACTAAAAAATATTACGCTAAGTGAAAAAAGCCAGACACAAAAGACCATACATTGTGCAAGTCTATTCATATCAAAGTCCAGAACAGGCAAATCTATGGGAATAGAAAGTAAATTTGTGGTTGCCAGGGCAGGGATTGAGGGGTGACAGCTAAAAGGTATAGTATTTCTTTTTCAGGTATAAAAATGTGCTACAACTAACCGTGGTGATGTTGCACAACTCTGTAAATACACTAAAAATCACCAACTTGTACACTTTAAACCAGCGAGTCATACAGTATATGAATGTATCTCAGTAAAGCTATTTTTTAAAGGTAACTTTGGGCAAATTTAATTTTGCCAAGCTTCAGTTTCCTCATCTGTAAAATGGAGATGATGACAGTGGCAAATTTCTAATTCTCATGAAAATTTATAGGAACAACTTTGTAAAAAGTGCTACGTGCTTTGACCACTACGATCATCAGCTATAATAGATCAGAGGAGTATTTCACAATAGCCAAAAGGTGGAAGCAGCTCGCTTTTGCATTGATGGAAGAATGGATAAACAAAACGTGCTAGACACACAGAATGGAGTACAGTCGGCCTTTAAAAGGAAGTAAATTCTGACATACACTACAATATGGATGAACCTTGAGGACATTATGTTGAATGAAATAAGCCAGACACACACACACACACACACACACACACACACACACACACACACACAC
>NW_022436955.1:24142159-24203471 GCF_009761245.1 Sapajus apella
CACACACACACACACACACACACACACACACACACACACACACACACTGTATACTTCCACTTATCTGAAGGTCCCTAGAGCATTCTATTTCATAGAGAGAGAAAGTAGAATGGTGGTTGACAGGGACTAGGGGGTAGTGGAGAATGTGGAGTTAGTGTTTAATGAGGACAGAGATTCAATTTTGCAAGATGAAAAGAGTTCTCTGGATGGACAGTGGTGATGGCTGCAAATCAATGTGAATGTACTTTATACCTCTGACATGTACACTTAAAAATGATCAAGGCCGGGTATGGTGGCTCACCTCACACCTATAATCCCAGCACTCAGGAGGACAAGGCGGGCAGATCATCGGAGGTCAGAAGTTTGAGACCAGCCTGGCCAACATGGTGAAACCCTGTCTCTATTAAAAGTACAAAAATTAGCCAGGCGTGGTGGTGGGTGCCTATAATCCCAGCTACTCATGAGGTTGAGGCAGGACAGTCACTTGACCCTGGAGGCAGATGTTGCAGTGAGCTGAGATTGCACCACTGCATTCCAGCCTGGGTGACAAAAGCAAAACTCTAACTAAAAAAAAAAAAGAAAGAAAGAAAGATTTAGACAGTAAATTTTATCACAATCTAAAAAAGAAAAGAATGGAGAGATTCCAGAGCTAAAGAAACATCAGTGAGAAGGAGGAAGAAATTTGTAGAAGGTGTCACAGGACAAGAGATCAGGAGCTAACCCCCAGCAGGGCAGATCCACAGAGCAGCTGGGTACCCGCAGTCCCAGGACAGCACCTAGCACACCAGAGACACCCCAGCACTGCCTCCCAGGGCTGTGCTGGCATTATCCTGCTCTGCCATCCATACCATCGCCCACACCAGCCCATGGAACAAGAAGCACTAGCTCAGAGCTTGGGGGTGGGTTGTGGGAGGTGGAAGCCAGAGTGAGTCATAGGAGCTCTGCTCTCAGACAGACAGAGAGGTCACTGCCTCACTCCCTGCCATTCAGGGAAACTCCCCAGAGACAGATGCCACACACTGGGGACCTGCTGTCCACACGCAGGCCAATTACAGCCCAATTACCTGAAATGCTGGTCTCGGATAACCCAACAGAGCAGCTCAAGCCTGTTGGGCACAAAGCTGAGTCATGTATGTTGAAGTCTAGGATGAAACAACCTGGGGGCAAGGTCACTGCCTTTGCTAGGATCTTCCCCATGTGGCTGTGGGGGTGGTGGGTGCCAGAGAAGGGGACAGGTGCAGAGAGAAATTACAGAAGACAGAAGAGCTACTTACAGGTCTGTAACTCAGAAAAAGAGGCTGACTAAATTAGGCAGGGTTAACAACCTCAAGGACAAGTCTGTCGGTTCAGTGTTCCTTGTTAAACCTGGGCAGTCTGTGGAATGAGCACATCCAGGAAGATGCACCAAAAACCAGGGTGGCTGAAATCTGCCACTTGTGTTCCCCACTACAACTTCCATCACATAGCCCACGATCCTACAGCGATATATTCTCATTCTTTATTTTCACTTCTACGGTGGTGGAGGTTGTGAAGTGAGTACAGAAACAGCCAGACATATGAACAGACATATGTATTTGAGAAGCATTTAGAAGACTAATCCAAAAGTACAACTATGACCACCCACCCATCCAAGTTCTGTAGTACATAAAATTTCACCATTAAAAATTCAAGCCTGACATCCAAAACCACTTTTTTTTAATATCAGTTTAGCACTTCTAGCCAATGCAATAAGGCAGGAAACAAAAATGAGAAGTAATCTACACAAAACAATCTTTAAAATATGATTTGCATACATAATCATATATTATCGTAGCCCAAGAAAATGAATTGAAAATCTTTAGAATGAATTTAAAAATTCAGAAAGATGTGTAGTTATCAAATAAAGATCTAATCAACAATCAGCAATAACCAGTGAGCAAATATAGTAGAAAAAAAATATATTTATAAAGGCAACAAAAATAGAAAAGGCCTACAAATATATTTAACAAGAAATGTGCAGGATTAAATGAAGAAATCCACAAAACTTAACTGTGATACATTAAAAAAAAAAAAAAAAAAGATTTCACCAAATGGAGACACTTCTATATTTGTGGATGGGAAGTTTCATTACTTTAAACACGTTAATTTTTTCAACTTAAAGCAATTTCAATCAAAACCCCATCTGGATTTTGTAAACTTGACAAGTTTATTTTAAGTAAATAACAAACAGAAATAGCCCAGAAATTTCTGAAACAAACAAAAGGAATTCAAGACTTGTACTGCCAATTATTAAAAAATAAAGCTACAATAAGGTAGTAACAAAGCATAGACAAAAAACTGAATTGCATAAAAAGCCAAGAAACATATATATATATATACACGTTACATGTACTGTACAATATGTGCGTATATAAATTTTTATGTATGATAAAATGGCACTTTAGATTCTAGATTCAATGAAGTAAAATTTGGATAACTGGTTAACTAAAGGAAAATTATAAATTTCCTACCTTACATCATTAACCAACATGAATCCAGTTTAACTCAAAAATTACATGTTAAAAAAAATGCACACACTCTTGTGATTTAGAGATAGACAAGGTCTTTCTAAACTTAAAGAAAAATGTAAAAGCTTTTATTATATAAATATTTTAAATTTTAATATATCAAAGAGTATCATAATCTAGATATTAAACATTATGGGGAAAATATTTGCAGTGTAAGCAGTTATTTTTAATATCGAAATGAATTATATGCTCTAAGAAACAGGCAAACATATTAATAGAAAAGGTCAGGAAAAAGAAGTTTGTGGGGGGAAACATGAAATGACCAGTAAACAAATAGAAGATATTTAAAGTCACCATTCATAAAAGTATTGAAAAATAAAACAATGAATTAACAATTTTCACAAACTTGGCAAAAATTAAATAACTGCCCAGCACTGGCAGATGTTCAGGTAAAATGGGCATTCTCATCTTGGGGAGCTGTTAATGCTGGACTAATTTACAACATTCCTGAAAGGCAAATTGGCAACGCCCATGAAAAACCTTTGAGATATCTTTTGGTTAGTAATTCCACTTTCAGAAAACAGCCTAAGGAAATAATCAGAACTATGTGCAAGGTTTCAACATCACCACATGTTACGGGAACCATGTGCACCTATTAAGCACAGTTCTATGCTTCAAATGGATTGTGTATTTTAACACAGTTCTATGCTTCCCATGGACTGTGTATAATATAAAGACCCTGATGTAATCTCTACTTTTACAGAGAAAACAGGTATAGAGAGATCAAGAATCATCCAAGGTCACACAATATGGGGTGGAGTTAGAATTCAAATCCAGGCAGTGTGACTGCCTAGCCCAGCCTCTTAACCACTAAGAGGTCACTAAAGAAGCATCAATATCAATAGCAAAAAATTTAACAGTACCTAATGTCCAACAATGTGGATTGATTAAACAGGTTCTACAACATTCACTTGACAGAATTAAAGGATATGTAGGTGGATGGATGGACGGATGAACAGACGGACGGACAGACAGACAGATGGTCTGACGAATGGACAGATGGATGAATGCAAGCGTGGGTGGCTTAGCAGATGAATGAGTGGATATATAAATGGGTGAGTGGGTAAATGGGTGAAGGATGAATGAAGGATGGATGGATGGATGGCCGAACAAATGAACAGATGGATGAAAGAGTGGGTAGGTTAGCAGATGAATTAGTGGATATATAAACAGGTGAGAGGGTAGATGGGTAGAGGATGGATGGAGAATGGACAGATCATAGACAGGTAGATGGGTAGATGAATCGGTTGGTGAGTGCATGCATAAACAGATGTCTGGATAGGTGAAAGGGTACATATTTAAGTGAGTAGGTAAGTGGATGGATAGATGGATGGATGGATGGATGGATACATAGATGGACTGATGAATAGACAGATGCATGGATGAAAGACTGGGTGGGTGAGTGGATGAATAAGTGGATATATGAATGGGCGAGTGGGTGGACAGGTGGAGGATAAATGGAGAATGGATGGATGGATGGATGGATCACTGGATGAAGTATTGGTATGTGGATGGGTAGATGAATGGGTGGATCAACGGGTAGATGAGTGCATGGATGAATAAATGCATGGACAGGTAAGATGGTAGATGGGTAGGTGGGTGGATGGATGGGTAGATGGATGAATGAATGGACCGACGGATGGACTGACTGATGGTCTAAATCACAAAACCTTACTTTGGGAATCATTTTTGTTTCCACTTACATGTATTGAACATCAACTTCATGGTAGGCAAACCTCCAGCTTCCATATTAAGCCTTCAATAAAACAGGAAACAAACAGCAAAACCCAATACTTCTGCTCCCAGAAGTAAAACCTTAAGTGATAAGCACAGACATTATGAGGCAGCCCTCAAACCAGAATGTGTCATCTTCCTAAGTTCTTAAAACCTCTTCGTTTCATTAAATAGAGAGAATTCAAAAGAAGTCACAAGTGTGAAAGTCTTTATTTGAAGTCTGAGTCTCAAGGAACCACAGACAAAAAGCCCAACAGCTGTCTGCACTGATCCATCAGCTCCAACAGATGCAGTAGCATCTCAACATGGTCTAGAGTATACGGGATAAAGAACATTAACAGGAATGGTGTAAACGTGAGGACAAGATAAGATGATTTAGAATGGGTCAGGAGAGGCCAGGCACGATGACTCACGCCTATAATCCCAGCACTTTGGGAGGCTGAGGCAGGTCCATCACGAGGTCAAGAGTTTGAGACCTGCCTGGCCAACAGGGTGAAACCCCATCTCTACTAAAAATACAAAAAATTAGCTAGGCGTGGTGGTGCATGCCTATAATCACAGCTACTCGGGAGGCTGAGGCAGGAGAAATTGCTTGAACCTGGATGGTGGAGGCTGCAATGAGCCAAAATCGCATCACTGCACTCCAGCCTGGGCAACAAAGCAAGACTCCATCTCGAAAATAAATAAATAAAAATAAAAAAGAATGGGTCAGGAGAGATGTTTCTTAAACCTCGTGTAGCCACAGGTCTCACTTATGTCTCAGTGAAAAGGGATTGGCATTAGTCCCCAGAAACCCCAGACATTGTGAGCTCTATGTTAACTCTTTGTTGTCATCTTAATCCAAGCAAGATTATTTTCTGTTTTTTTTTTTTTTTGCCTGTTTCATTTCAGTACAGCAAGGTTTTCTATAATACATATTATATTCAAATTGTGTTAGCATTTTTTTTATTTAATCCCTTCAAAATCAATTAAGTATGAAGCTAAGTAAGAACTGAAAGTAACATCCTGGTGACCAGAAGAAATGGTGTTGATAAAGTGCCTGAACACAGGCTTGGCCCCCAGTAAGTGGTAAAGAAATCAGAGTTAGTGGCTGCAGTGGTGGTGAGGCTGTACTGTTCCTCCTGCCTCTTCTGCTGCTTCTCCAAAGGGAAAAGGGAACCTCCCTACTGGAGTGTGTCATACAGATACCTGACACTCACTCACTCATTTATTCACCCATTTAATACGTTCAAACCCCCAGGAATTAGGTATCGCTACTCCTGTTTGGAGAACAAAGAAACTGAGGCACAGAGAAGTTAGAGCAACTCATCAAATCTATACAGAAGCAGCAAAAGATTCAGACCAAATCAGTGTGATTCTAAGGTCAGAGAAGCATAAACGGTGGGAGCCCTGGGGAACAAACTCCGGGTGTGGCTAGCACGTATGTACTGATGACATCCTGCACCCTAGGCCTGCTCCTCTTTGCCTTTATTTTCACCTCCCCATTCTCTGAGCAGCCCTATTAACCACAGCACAGCTCTGGAAAGCAGTCAGACATTCCCTTCCCATTCATGTGTTGCCTCCTTTAACACCAGCTTCACATTGACACCACGAAGATATCTTTTCTGCAGAAAGACCTGTTCAGAATTCCTGGCCTGAGAAAGCAACAAAGTGATGACCAAAATGGGGAAAAAAAGAAATCAGCATGCAGGAGCACCCTGTAGAAGGTACTTTATTTCCATCATTTTATTTAATCCTCCCAACAACCTTCCAAGAAAATGTCATTACCCTCAATAAACAGATGAAGAAACTGAGGCTCTATGAGGCTAAGCAACTTGCCTAAGTGATAGGTATTATTCCAGCTCTGCAAGACCATGTAGGGGTCTCCACTAAACTAAGATTTTAATGGCATAGGTCAACACAACAGAGAGACTTTCTGGTCAAGCTCTCCTCCAATTGACAGGAGAACAGAACAATAATGTTATCTCTGTGACAGCTGGCAGCACATCCCTCGGGAGAAGGAAGGGGACAGTCTTCCACACGCACCCACAGCTCCACTGCAGTGAGCTTTGCAAGCCTAGCAGCAGGAACCAGTGCCACTGGGCCACCTGTCTCCCCTATGCCTGGGATGTCTCTGCAAACACAAACCTAGGAGTCTCTATGTGGCCACAAATGAGCAAAACCCCTGACCTACAGGATGAGTGACAGATACAGGATGATGAAACCATGGCGCTAGAGGCCCTCCACCCAGGAGGAGCATTACAACACTCTCATCTGCAAAACCACTCCCCTACCCTGGGGGCAGGTGTGGCTAGCAGGCTGCCAGTTCAATACAGCAATCAAGGTGAGAGGTTCAAGCAGCCTGCTCAAGGTTCCGACAGCTAGAATGCAGGAGTCTGAGGGTTTTTAACTGAGACCTTCTAACTCCAAATCCAATGTTCTGTCCATGACACCAGCCGACCTCTTTTGCGTCACCTGAGCATCTGGAAAAGCCAATCACCACTCCCCATGACAGCCAGTGACCCTGCAACCAGGAGCCAAAAGAAACCCATAAATACTCAAATACCCACAACAACAAGCAGTCCAGTGGACTGGAATCAAGAATGTCCGGAGTACAAAATCCCAGCCCAACATGTGCTAGCTGTGTGGCCTTGAGAAAGCCACCAGACCTTTCTGGGCCTTCAATTCCTCATTCCTAAAAGGAATATGAAAACAGTACCCCCTTCATGGAGTTGGCGTGAGGATTAAAATACTTCAGGGGCTGGATGCATACTGTAGGAACACAGTGAGTAAATGTCAGCTGTTATAATTACTGTTGTTACTACTATTGTCACAAAGAGATGACAGTGTACAAGTTGTCAATCTGTAGCAAGGGCTGATTTCTGCCCTAGATTTGGGTTTTTGTAGCATTGCTCTGTGATGCCTCCAGAGAAATTTGAAGTCAGTTCAATCCTACCCATGACCAGGGCAGCTTGGAAGGGTTTCTCCAGCCACCTTCCATTTATGTTGTCCCTCCTGCCACAGAAGACAGGGAAGGGCAGGGGGTACCAATGACACCACTGGTTCACCCAGAACAAGTAACACGTGGCCACCTTCTGACTACACAGCCCTGTGACTACCAGAACACCCCCTCCAACTGTCAATCAGCAAGCCTGCTGCAGGCACAAGGCAGCGCTCGTGCTTGTCTTTGTATTATCCACACACCAGTCCTTGGAATGTAAGGACTGAATGGAAAGGAAACAAACCTCAGAACACTAGCTCTGTACCTGAGACCTTCCTTCTCTCAGGGTTACAACAGGTAACCCGCACAGAATACTGGGCTGTACCTGTGTGAAAGTAGGGGCTATTACTCCCCATCCCCATGACAATCCGCAAATGACGGAGGACTAAAACCCACCTCTGTCTGAGCAGAAGCACAGGCTGACAGCATAATAAATTGACATCAAATTATCCAATCCTGCTGACCCGGGGAGATTTGACTTTATAATCCCAAGTGCTATGAATTCAGTAGTGAATTGTGCTGTGGGAAGAAAAAGGCTTCTTTAGACAAGCTCAAAATGTTCCATTTGGCACCGACTCCAGTAGTGACCTCTTGTTCTCTTCTTACAGCCAGATTTCTAAAGTGTGAATTCTAAGCAATTTTCCTTGCATCCACTCAAGTGTTCTGGAATCTTCTGACTGCTCTAAATCAGTGCTGAAGACAGGAAAAGTAACCCCAAGAATGCAGGGCAAAGGCAGCCAAGCTCCCAAGACAGACTGGGAATAGTTCCTGGCTCAGACAGCCCAGGCAGGATCTTCTCTTAACATCGAGACATGACAGGAAAGAACACCACCAGGTAGCTTAGAAGGCCCCTCCGTAGGTGTGAGGCTGTGAGGCAGGGGGAGGGACACCGGTAGGACTGCAGGAGGTTCTCTGGCACTATGGCACAACATACACTCACTAGGATACTATGCTTTCATCACAACCCATTATTGTTGGCTGAGGGTTGTTTAAAAAACTGAGCAGACCTTAATAATTTGTAGACTTCCCTTAAAGTCCAGATTCCCAGATTCTCTTTACAAAAAAATAATAGAACTGCGTATTAGCAGCTCTGGGACCATATTCCAACACGGTGACCACTGGCAGGATTTCAACAGCCACTACCTCTCCTGGGTTTGCCACAATCCCCACTACTCCCTGTTGTGTCCTCAGAGCTGAGGGTTGACTGCTGTTTATCATCACCTGTGTGCTGTCAGTTTTCTTACGGCATAGAAATATCTCTCTGTACTCAAAAGAAAAGCAGCAAAACAAAATAAAACAGAAGACAGAAAGGCACATATTTCGAGAAAATTAGGGAAAGGCCCATTACCTATCCATGTTCCTTGTTTGCACGAACCCCCTCATAGTGAGGATCTCAGCGTGTAGCATCTGAAGAGTCTGGGTTCAAATCGCAGCCTGGCTGTTCTCAGCAGTGAGGCCTGGGGTATGTATTTAACCTCTCCAAGTCTCAGACTTCTCATCATTAAAAGGAGAAAACAATATCAATACTTCATAGAGCTGGGGAATGGATTTAAGAAGATATCGCATGCAAAGGGCTAGACACAAGGCCTGGACCTATTACACGCTTAATAAATGCTGCGGATTGTCGATACTGAGGCTGTCATGAATAGTAGTAGTGGCGGTGGGTAGTCGCTGGTGGGAACGGGGTGGCAGTTTGCCCCCTGGAGTGTCCTTTCTAGCATCAGGATTGGGCTTTGTCCCCCTCCCAACTTCTGAGGCCAGAGAAGCACGTGCCAGACAAAAGAGTCACAGCCACAACCAAAAGCTACCCTTACAGACCACTCTAGAACCACTGAGTAGATGCCCTAGTTTCTTTGCCTTGCAGCCACGTACACCCTGCCGAGTCTCATCTCCGTTTCCCGTACACACCTATTTATGGCTTCCTCTGGTCCTTCTGATTGGAACCCTTTCTACCTCTGCCCACCTGAAAGCCCTTACTCACATATGAAGGCTAATTAGACATCAGTATCACAAAACCTTTTCTGAGTTCTCAGGCAGGATTCTTGAATCCAGTCTATATTTGCTCATTTTCTCCACAAAACCATGAGCTCTTCAAAACCAGGGCACAGTGAACTCTGTGACTTCAGCCACCACCCTAGTGACCAGCACATTATACACAAAAAACACCAGTTCAACCATGAAGCCAGTTCACACTCACAGGTAATTCTGGGAAGATTAAAAAATAACACAAATAATAACAGAAAAAAGTACAGGCTTAGGAGCCAGAGGCCTAGGTCTATACCCTGGGTCTGCCTTTTAAAACTCAGGTGTTGCAATGAGATATCATCTCATGCCAGTTAGAATGGCAATCATTTAAAAGTCAGGAAACAACAGATGCTGGAGAGGATGTGGAGAAACAGGAATGCTTTTACACTGTTGGTGGGAGTATAAATTAGTTCAACCACTGTGGAAGACAGTGTGGTGATTCCTCAAGGATCTAGAACCAGAAATACCATTTGATTCAGCAATCCCATTACTGGGTATAAACCAAAAGGAATATAAATCATTCTGCTGTAAAGACACATGCACATGTATGTTTACTGCAGCACTATTCACAATACCAAAGACTTGGAACCAACTCAAACACTCATCAGTGATAGACTGGACAAACAAAGTGTAGCACAGAGACACCATGGAATACTTTGCAGCCATAAAAAGATGAGTTCATGTCCTTTACAGGGACATGGATGAAGCTGGAAACCATCATTCTCAGCAAACTAACACAGGAACAGAAAACCACTCACTCACTCATAAGTGGGAGCTGAACGATGAGAACACTTGGACACAGGGAGGGGAACATCAAACACTGGGGCCTGTAGGGGGGTGGGGGACTAGGGGAGGGATAGCATTAGAAGAATTACCTAATGTAGATGACAGGTTGAGGGGTGCAGCAGACCACCATGGCATGTGTACACCTATGTAACAAACCTGCACGTTCTGCACATGTATTCCAGAAGTCAAAGTATTTTAAAAATGTAAATTAAGGGGGAAACATTAATAAAAGCTGCATTAAATTCACATTCTTTGGAAATAAAAAAAAAAACTCAGTTGGGTGATCTAGAGCTATTCACTCAACCCTCAGAGCCTTGGTTTCCACAAATAGAAGACGCGGTTTATAAGAAATGTTTCTGAAGAATTCTTGGGATGAATAAATAAGATAACTTAAAAACATCCCAATACATTATTACCAGCACCCCTCAACCATCATCTGGCCCAACACTGCAACCATCACCACCAACAATCTCATTCTCCTCTCTACCCCCAGCTTAAGAGTTGATCCCTGTCCTTGAGCTGTCCTTGTCTCTCATTCTTCTTACCCTCAGTTCTATCCTGAGATCTCAAAGGGACCCAGTTTGGACATGAATACCAAGTTAGCTCACCTTGATATAACTGAATCCATCAAAAAGAGAAAAGTCATAGAGGGGGCTAATTTTACATTCTCTTCGCACATGGTTGAATTTTACCGTCAAGAACACTGAGGATAGAAATATAGTCAAAATATAAGGTTAAGGCTTAAGCTATAAACTGGATATAAACTGTGGTTCTAATTGTACCTAAATAAAATACATATAGCAAAATAGAGCTAAAAAAAACTTGACCAAAATGTTAAGAGTGGGGATGATTATGGGTGATTCTTGTGTTTTTTATTATTTATACTTTTAGTTTCCAAATTTCCTCGGTAGTCTTATTTTATGATTTAAAAATAACAGAACACTACTGAGTTCCTAGCAGCATCTTATTTAGGGCAATTAATCGTTTTTAAAATTGTTGAAAACCTATAAAACTTACTGAAAATGCGTAAAACAGTTGGTGACTTGCCTATGGTAGTCATAACTTTTCACAATAACAAATGCAAACCTTGATCTTTTCAAGTGTGCCTGGAATATTTACCAAAAAAATTTTAACAAGTCCACCAGAAATACTCAATAAATACCAAAACCCAGAAATTAACCCCCTATTTAGTCTGTCTAGAAAACAATGAAAAGCAAAATCAACAGGTAAAAGATTAGGTAAATTATTAATCTTAGCAAAAAAGTAAATAAAGTATCAAAACATTCCAATAACTAACTCTTGGCTAAGTAAGGTAGCTCAAATTATCAGCTACCTTTAAAAAAAATGGCAACAACTCCAATACATACCAAAACTTACAGAATTCAGCCAACTGAGCTCAGGGGGAAAAATAGCCTTATATGAAATTTTTTTTTAAGTTAAAAAGAAAAATATGTAAAGCACAAAGTACAAAAAGCTAAAAACAAACCCAAAAAAATCTTCCCATTCCAAGCAGGATAAAAGGATTAATTTTAAAGGACAAAATAATTAAGATAAATAAAAAATAAAAACAGTAGACTGAATTTAAAAATAAATCAGTTCTGTAAAAGGACTGATTTAAAAAAACAAACCCAGAGAGGGAGAAATACAAAACTTGAAAACATTAACTATGAAAAAGAAGCTATAAGCACAAAGAGATCTTAAAATATTATATATTCTTCACAACAAATAAACTTGGCAAATAACAGAAGAAATTAATGATTGCATTAAAACACTCCCCAAAAAAATATGTTATCAAAATTATGAGGATGGAGAAAAATCGGACTAAGCTAATAATCAGAAATTAGAAAAAGTTGACAAAGAACAACTATGAAGGGAGAGAGAGTGCTGTGTCCAAATGATTCTATTAATAAACTATTTCAAACTTTCAAAAGATAATGTAAAAGCTGGTCAATTGATTTTAGATTACAGAAAAATACAGGAATCTAATCTATTTTGCTACTTGCCAAACTCAGATTCTAAAATAAACACAAATAATGCATGAAAACAAAACCAAAAACTTTAAATCCCCACTTCTGGCCAAAACTGAGCAACTTTTAGGAAACCAACATCCCTGCCAAGAAGAGGAGAAAAGCTGGTAAGACACTTCATCTGTTCTTAGACATTCAAGAGCTGCCTTGGCAGCCAGGACCTGAAGTGCCAAAAATGTGGAGGAAGAACTTCATGGAGGTAACCTGACACTCAGCATTCTGGTCTTCTCCCTTGGGACATTTGCCAGCTCTTAAGCAGTATAGGGGTAGATGCTGAAACGCCTGGCAGAAACACAAACAGAAAGTCAAGCAGTACATGGCAGCTAAGGAGAGCTTTCGACAGTCTTACAGAGCCAAGAAGACAAAAACTGTAGCAGAAGCCTATCAAGGTAATCAAGATTTGAGGGTCCAAAAGTTAGAACAGAAGGGAACAAGAGAAATAAGATACTGTGCACCTGTTTTCCCTTCAAATTGCTTGATGATTCTTAATCGAAGAAGGATAAAAGGCTAAAGTGTTGAGCAGAAATAAGCAGGACAGGGAGAGCTGAGCTTACCTTTCAAAAGGTTCAAGGTGTTGAGGTAATGAATTTTAAAACTCAGGACCTGGCCAGGAAAAAGTAAACACTCAAGTCTTTCACTTAGGAAGAGAGGGATAATCAGAGATAGCTGAACCTTACAAAGACTGAAAACTGGCTTCCGTCTCTGATCGAATTGAAGTGATCTGCCTCTGCTTTGCCTATTGGAGGACAGGCAAGTGAATACTCTTTGTAAGAAGGAAATAACATCCATGGCCTGAAATTCAACCAAAAATTACCAGGCACACCAAGAAGCAGGACCAAGTGTCAAAATAAACTAGATGACATAAAAACTACAATTATCAAATATAATCTTTAAAATAACTGTGTAATAGATGACCATGTGGAGAATTTTAGCAAAGCAAAACTAATCTAAAGCCAAAAAACAACAGAGTAACTGAAATTAAGAACTCAATAAATAAGTTTAACAGCATATACAACACAAATAGAATTAGGAAAACGAATGGTAAGTTAGAAGATAACATCCACACAGAAACAAGGAGAAAACTTGGATAGAAGTACAAAAAAGAATATAAATAGCATGGAGAACTGGTGGGAAATTCCGTATCTGTGTGACTGGTGTCTCAGAAGAGGAATAAAGAAAGAACAGAAGAAAAGCACTCTGTGAAAAAACAAAATAATTACCAAGAATCTCCCTAAAAGAATATCAAGTCACAAAAATCCCAAGCAGAATAAATAAAATGGTACCTAGAAACACCATAGTAAAACCTCATAAAAGCAAAGACAAAGATAAATTCTCAAAAGTACCCAGATAAGAAAAAAAGTCACATTATCTGTTAAAAAGGGGGAGGGGAACAATAATAAAACTGACAGCTGGGTCCAATAAAACCAACAGAAGAGCTAAAATTAAAAAAAAAAATGCCACTGAGAATTACTCACCCTATGGAAATATCCTTATAAAATGAATACGAAACAAGAGAATCAATTTGCCAACAACCGTCATGTGCTGATAAATGTTTAACAAAGTGGGAAAGCTCTGTCAGTGTTTGCTGATTGCTGTTGTGTAAATACTCCCATTGTGGCTGATTTCAGCTGCCAGTGTGACATCACTGAATGTAGAGATGGAACAAGATGTGCACAATCAACTCTCAGAAGCCAGTGCAGCACACAAATGTAACCAACAGAACCAGAGAGAATTCCTTAGAAAGAAGAAAATCTATCCCACACTGGGAGCTGAAATGCAAGAAAGGATGAGGGGCAAAAGAAAGAAGATGTGAGTTAATCTTAATGAACATTTCTTATGCTAAACAATTAATAATAATGATATGTGGCCTTCAAAATCAATGAAGAATTAAAATGCATGAAAACATTAACACAAAAGGGAAAAAATGGTGTAAAGCAGTCAGTTTTCTAAGGTCTGACAAATGGTAAAATTCTAATTTACAAGTATCTTTAAGAAGTCAAATAAACAGAAACACACATAGATGGTCAATCATTTATTAGAAAGAGGACAATTCAGTAACGAAAGAAAGGCCTTTCCAAAAAATGGTAAATTCCCAACTTAAAAAAAAAAATTAATCTTGACCCCTACCTCACACCATGTATATAAAAAAAAATCAATTCCAGATCCATTACTTATCTAAACACAATATATAAAACAATAAATATTCCAGAAGCTAACATGGCAAAGCACCTTCATGACCTTCAGATAGAAAATGTTTTCTTAAACCAGGACTCCAAAACGTACTGAACATGAAGGAAAAGACTGATAAACTCGAGTTCATTAATTAAAAATTTCTGCTTATCAAAAGACACAATTAAAAAAATAAAAAACACACAGATTGTGAAAAGATATTTATAATACTTGCTTCTTACAAAGGATTTGTTTCCAAAACACGTAAGTCAAAAGCCAGGGTAAATAACCAAGTTTATGAGAAGAACAGATGCAGGAGACACAAAAGAATAAGCTACAGTATGATGGAAGCATGCCTTACCATACCTAAGGAACTGTGCTGAGAGCATTCTATGCATCACCATATTTAATCCTCACAATAATCCTTTGAAAGAAGTGTAAATTTTATCCCTATTTTACAAGCTCAACACAATCCTACTTTCCAATGTATGCCCAAGAGCCACCACTGTTCACAGGGAAGGAGACTAAGATGTATGGTTAGAGAGATAAACTAATCAATCCTTGCCAACAAGTGATACACCAGCAAAGGAGGTGAATATATCATGGTTCACCTGGGAAGAGGAGCTGCAACCAACAGGTGAACACAGCCCAAAGAGAGATATTCAGAATATATGACTTTCTGGGGGCTGGGTGGACAAGAATCCAGGATTTAGAATAAACACAGATTAAGCCACAAGCAAAAGCCACCCCAGTATCAGAAATTAGGAGATGTCACTATTACAAAACAGTAATTTCTGTAGAGGAACTTTATGAAGTTGAGAAAATATACCAGAATCCAAGAACCATCACACCCATTATGCTCCATAAATTCTGCCCTCTCACGTGGCCGAGAATACTGTAGATGACGACAGTCTAGTGTCCACCCTCCTGGCTCCACAGCTTGTCAGTGCTGTGACTCTGGAGAAGTTGCTTAGCTGTTCTAAGCCGTATTTTCCTTGTCAGTAAAATGAGACAGTACTAGCTCCAAATCAGGGAGAATTCCATGATGAAATATACACAGCACACCTGGCATCGAGCATGAGCTCAGTAAGTTATTAAGCTGAGCTTTTAGAGTTGCAAAAGGAGTGTGATGGGGTTTGGCCCTCTTTCCTTCTAAAAAATTAATAAACTGGGGAATCAAAGGGCTCCCAGGGGAGCCTCCTATATCAGGGAAGAGAGCAGATATCAGATGCGAAGGTGAACATTTGCTGTTTCAGTGAGAAGCCCCCATGACTTACCAGGGGAAATATCATTGGGATATCAGTTCTGGAACTTGGGCAATCACCCACCAACATAGCCTGCCCTTCAGCTGAATGTAAAGAGCAGGTGCTTGGGAGTCAAACAGACTTGTGCTTAAATCCTCAACCAGGTGCTAACCTCAGACTTCAGCCCTCACTTCCCCTCTCAGAGCCTTGGTTTCCTCATCCACATTCTATTTAATGCATAGACATATTTTAAGATGGCAAAATATGGGACATGTCCTTCCTGGTTACTCAGCAAATGTCAATTTCTCCTAAGTGGCAGCAGGGACTCTAAGAGACTGCATTTGGAGGAAACCTGAGTCTTAGCCTTTAATTTACCAAGGAGTCTGAACATCTTGAATCCATGTAAGGTGAATAGGAAGGGCTTCCTTGCTCCCACACATAAGAGTCCCCCCTCAGGAAGAAGAGAAATCAGTGGAGAACCAGAGTCCATACTCAGCACTTAAGTTTTTCTGCAGAGACACCTGACATCCTGTGCAGAACAACTCTGAACACCCACATCCAAGAAATGGCACAGCTTCCCTGATGGCTAACATGGCCAATAAAGAATCTGGCCAACTCTATAAAAGCCTAGAAAATAGCCCTACCCATTGACCCACTAATTTTGCTTCCAGAAACTTATCCTAAGTAAGCATTTGAGATACTTATCCCAAGTATCTGAGATAGGGAAAAATGCAAAATGCTCCACACAGAGTTATAAAGAAATCACAAACAACATTTGACAAACCAACAGTACTGTACAAAGCAAAAAGTGGACCCTAACTTAAATTATGGATGAGAATGTATCAATATTGGTTTCTACAATTTTATCAAACGTACAACACCAATAGAAGATGTTAAAACAGTGGAGACTGTGGAAGCAGGGGGAGGAAATACATGGGAACTCTGTATTTTCTGCTGAATTCTTCTGTAAACTTGAAACTGCTCTAAAATAAAGTCTATTATACCCTTAGCCATCTAGGAAAGAAGGTCTTAAGTAAGTACTGGGTCAAGGGATAAAGAAATGGAATTACAAATTAGTTAGAAAATAGCAACAATGACAATAATACACATAATAATTTGTAATAGCGATACGGCCAAACAAAACCATAATCATAAGAAAATTATTAAAAGATGCTATTATTAAATAAGACAGGATAAAACTAAATGCACCAGTGGTCCAACTCAAAAAGTTAAAAAGTGAATGGCAAAATAAAAATTAAGAAAAATAGAAATGGAGCATTAACACAGCTAAAAGCAGAAATTTATTCATTAAAAACCAAATAGTGGTCCAAGTCCAACTCAGTTCTCTGAAAAACACTGCCCTAAACAAAATCTACCATCCACAAACCCTCTGTCTAGTCTATTTAAAGAAAATGAGGAAACACAATAAAGAATATTTACCAAGATAATTTGTTAACAAGAATAAAAGAATATTTTTTAAAAGGCAGTAATTCAAAAATGAAGGGAAATTATTTTAGAACAGTCAATTTGAAAATCCTCAGTGAAACAGGGAATTTTCTGGATAAATACAAATGAACACAACTGACAATAAAAGTTAAGAACATCAAATAACCAAGCTGTATGTGAATTTGAAAAGGCTGCTAAGAATGATCTCTGAAGCATTAGAAAATGTTTCAGACAACAGTAAAAAAGTAACATTTTTCCACTCGTTTTATAACATTTAACGACCTTGACAGAAAAACCTGACAATGCACACTATATACTAAAGCCACAGTCCAGTGTCATTAGGAATATTCATTTTTAAAAGTTAAATATTTTTTAAATTCACTAGTGTAACAAAAAAACATACACTTCTAACAGCAGAGATTGGTCACAGAAAACAAGTTGATAAATCAGCATAATCATCACATGAATTAGTGAAAAAAATCGAATTATCTTATTAATTTTTCAAAGGCATCTGATAAGTCATTTCGTATTTTTAAAAAATAGTCAACTAGAACTAAAAGAACATTTCTAGTCTCAAACTAACAGCCAACATCATACTTACGGATGGCATTCCCATGAAAACCACAGATAAGACTCCCATCACAGTTAATATGTGCCAACCAAACAAACCAAGTAAAAGAAATAAGAGCTTCAATTAGCAGGACAGACAGAGAAAACGACCACTGTTTGCTTAAGATAGAATTGAAGTTAAAGTTTCAAGTAACACAAGAGCATATTTTAATAACTAAAAGGAAGTCACAAACATGGCAGGTTACAAAGTAAATATTCAATCAATAACCAATAGTTTACCCTATAAAATTAGCAAACAAAAAATGTATTTGGGAGGCAGAGGCAGGAGGACTGCTTAAGCCTGAGAGTTCAAGACCAGCCTGGGCAAGACAGCAAGACCCTGTCTTTACCAAAAATTTAAAAATTAGTTGTGTGTAGTCCTAGCTACTCAGGAGGCTGAGAGGGGAGCACTGCTTGAGCCCAAGAGTCCAAGGCTGCAGTAGGTTTGATCATGCCACTACACTCCAGCCTGGGTGACAGAGCAAGACTCCGTTTGAAAAAAAGTACACATATACAAGTATTTGCTATTTTATATCAAATATTTGGCATTTTGATAAACATTTGATATCTATATATTTATTTGACATTTTATATGTAACAGGTAAAGGCATATTCACAGTGACAAAAGCAAAATGGAACAGAACAAAATAGCTAAGGAAAAATGTAAGGATATGTAAAATCCACACAAAGCAAACAAACAAATTACCGGAGGACCTAATTAGACCTAGGTAAATTAGAGAGATAAGCCAATTGGCCTGTTATAAATAAGTCTGTTCTTTCAAAATAAATACCATTCTAATTCCAGCTATCAAGATTTTATTTTACTTAAAAATTGACTCCATAAATTCATATGTAAGATAACTGGGCGATCAGAGTCAACAAAATTTTGAAACATAAGAATAAAAGGTTTTGCTATAAAAAAATAATAATTCAAGTTGTTACAATAAAAAGGTATGGTATCTAAGGAAAAATAAAATACTAAATAACAGAAAAAATCAAAAGTCCAGAAATATTAATAGATCAATGATCTTAGTTGTTGGTAAATGTGAGATTTCATATAAATGGGAAGTAAATGGATTAGTCAATCAGTGTGAGACAACTGGTTACACAGTTAGAACTTATTTTACCCCTATCTTTATACCAAAATAAATTCCAGAGAACTTACACACAGAAATAATAACTACAATAATAAACAAAAGTATAAAACAGCTAGGTATAAATCTTGAGGTGGTTTTGCAATGGGTTGCAGAGGTAATCTAGAAGTAAAAACCAAAAGTCCCAAACGTGTACACCACTGGATACAGAAACTCCTTTTCTAGGATTTTAATATAAGTTAATAACCATACAAGTGTATAAACACAAATACAGAAGTTTGCTGCCGCACTTCTAGTAATATCAAAAAACCAGAAATATTCTAAAATTCCAAAGACTGGTTAAGGAAATCACAGTATCTTACTTTCTTGTATTATAGTACCATTACTGGGTATCATGATGTAAGAAAATACTAACCAGACACTAAGAATTTTGGTGTGGAAAAATATTTGACGCAGGAAAATGTTTGAATAATTGCTAAATGAATAAAACATGTTACAGCATACTAAGACACATGACTCCTTATGTACATACCTGGATACAAATGTAGTATCTACAAATCATATATATATATAACTTGATCTGTTAATCCATGTATGATATATGTTAGTGTCTCTGAGTGATGGATGGATAATTTCTGTTTGGGGTATATTTGTCCCTTTTGAATGAGTGGAGATTCCACTTGAAATCTGAAAAGATGTTAATATTTTTTAAATTGTGAAATGTGCACAGAACATTTACTCCTAAGCAATGTGATTTTTTTGTCAAGCCCTTTAATATGAACTGGACTCAAATGTGTATTCTCAGGAAACAAAATGATTGTAACTGTTGATGAGTCATGACCAATATGCCAGTTAAATATTATCTCATTTTAAAACAACACACTACATCACTGCGCAGGAAAAGTTTCATGATGATGGCTATGAGCGCAACAATCAAATGATTCTTTTTGAACCATTTTTACACCTAGGTAAAAATGGTTCTTTTCTGTTCTAGATAAACTTTGCAATTTCTGTGGCTGCTCAGAAGCTGCAAAACAAACCACACTCAGGAGTGTGAAATGATACCTGGAAGTAAATGTATAACCATCAAGATGCAAGGGCCTGAGGAAGAACTGCATTGAGAAAAAGTCAACACACAAGTGCATAACAACAACAACAAATTCAGCAATTGCACAAACCACTTCAAAGCTAACCACACATGTAAAAGATTCCCTAAGACTAGGAAACTACCAGGGGAATTCTAAGATTCCCTGAAACATGGGGAAATATCTTGAACTATTTTTTTTTTTTTTGAGATCTTGTCCTAAATTCTAGGAAAACTGACTCAGACTATTTTGAAATGACTAGAGTTACTAGAAATTACTGCCTTAGGGTAAATTAACTGTAAAGGCATAAAAGCTTTTCAGATACACTGAGATCTGTGGGGGTGGTGAACTAGGGGAGGGACAGCAGGGCGTGGGGAGTTGGGGAGAGATAACATGGGGAGAAATGCCAGATAGAGGTGATGGGGAGGAGGAAGGCAGCAAACCACACTGCCATGTGTGTACCTATGCAACAATCTTGCATGTTCTTCACATGTACCCCAAAACCTAAAATGCAATAAAATACATATATTAAAAAAAAAACTTTTCAGACATTAGAACCCCAGTCTGAAGGCATATTCATTTTAAGGAAATGGCAGAAATTTAAATTTATAAATTGGGTATCACTGTTCGTTTTATAAAATGGTTTCCTATAGGACTCCCTTAAATTAGCAGGGTGCTCTCATGCATGACAATATTATCCAACTTGGGAATGCATTCACCTACTGTGCAAGGCAAGGCACCCTCAGCTAGGCAGGAGTCTAACTGCACCAGCAACTGCCCCTGAGAAAGCCTCCTGTTCCAACTTGAGAAAGTTCACCGTCTCTGGCTCATTAAAAACAGTGTCAATGGAAAGTAGAAGAATGGTTATCACAGGCTGTGATGGGTAGTTGGGGATTGGAGGGGAGGTGGGGATAGTTACTGAATATAAAAAAAAAAAATTGAATGAATGAATAAGACCTACTATTTGATAGCACAACAGGGTGGCTATACTCAATAATAACTTAATTGTACATTTTAAAATAACTCAGTGTCAATGGATTGTTTATAACACAAAGGATAAATATCTGAGAGAATGGATACCTCATTGTCCATGATGTGATGATTACACATTGCATGCCTGCATCAAAACATCCCATATACCCCATACATATATACACCTACTATGTACCAACAAAAATTAAAACAAAAAAAAATTTTTAAGTGTCAAAATCATTGTATTTCTTGCAGGCACCTTCTCATTTATTTATATTATCGATGGGAGGATAACAATCATATAAGCTAAACATATCACTAACTACCAGAGGAGGCAGTTCATCTAGAATGCAGGAGAGATGAAATTAGAGCAAGAACATTCAGAGGTGAACAGTTACCCAGGGCCGTATTCTCAAAATCATAGAAGCTTAAGGTTGCACTTACCCTGATGTTCAGTACTCTCTTAAAGGGTAAAATGAAACATTAACAGCCGGGGCTTCTGTGGATTTAATGCACAAACGTGACCAAAAAACAAAAAAACCAAATTACTAATAATTTGACAGTGAAGGTGATGGGAACCAAATGGATGATGTCACATAGACTTTAGCATCTAGATGGTTGTTCATCAGGAAGAAAAAACCATACACTCAGTCCCACAAAGGAGAGAGGGTACAAGGATGTCAGCATCAGCTGGGAGTGTCTCAGAAATGCAGACTGTCAGGCCCCACCAAGGACCTACTGAATCAGAAACTCAGCAGGTGAAGCCCAGCAATCTGTTTGAACAAGCCCTCCAGGGATTCTGGCATGGCTCTAGGTGGGACCACCTGTGGTTACCGGGCAGCCATCTGGGTTCCAATTTTCCACCTAGGACCTGTGAGACTATGGAAAAGTTATTCACCACTGTGAGCTTCTGTTTTCTGGTCTGTGAATTTGGGTTCATCAAAGTATGTGTTTTCATCAAACGGTTGTTGTAAGATTTAAACACACAGAGAACTTAAAAAAAAGCTTGATGTCTAGTAAAAGTACCACAAGAGTGGTGATGCTGGTGGTCTTGAAGGTTCTCGTTTTAATTATTGGCATTCCTGCCACAGCTCTCGAAATGAACACCCCCCCCGTAGATCAGAATCACCTGCGGAGCCTTTTGAACACATCATCCTTTGCAATTGCTCAATCAATAGGTCTGGGAGAGGCCAGGAAGACCAGATTTTATAGGAGCCCCCAGGTGACTTAGATGTAAAAGCCCTAACTTTAGAAAACTCAAAATATTTTGAGATTCAAAGGATACATCTATGTCTATTAAAATATGTACAACTATTACATGTTAATATAAATACAGAAAAACATTCTGGGAAAACTACTTTGGATATTTTAATGTTATCCATTAAGTGTATTGTACATAAAATAACATATCAATGTTCAGTTTAACAAAGGAGGAAATTTAAAAAAAAAAAAAAACAAAGACTGGCCAGGCATGGTGGCTTACAAAACTCCCAGCATTTTGGGACGCCAAGGCGGTAGGATTGTTTGAGGCCAGAAGTTCCAGACCAGCCTGGGCAACATGGTAAAACCCCATCTCTACAACAAATACAAAAATTAGCCACACACGGTGGTGCACAACTGTAGTCCCAGGTACTCAGGAAGCTGATGCAGGAGGATCACTTGAGCCCAGGAAGTCAAGACTGCAGTGAGCTGACATCGTGCCACTGCACTCTGGCCTGGGCAACAAAGTGAGACCTGTCTCAATCAATCAATAAAAAACAAAGGCTGTGTCAGGGCACGGTGGCTCACACCTGTAATCCCAGCATTTTGGGAGGCCAACGAGCTCAAGAGATCAAGACCATCCTGGCCAACATGGTGAAACTCCGTCTCTACCAAAAATACAAAAATTAGCTGGGTGTGGAGGTGTGCGCCTGTAGTCCCAGCTACTCGGCAGGCTAAGGCAGGGGAATTACTTGAACCCGGGAGGCAGAGGTTGCAGTAAGCCGAGAGAGTGCCACTGCACTCCAGCGACAAAGCAAGACTCTGTCTCACAAAAAAAAAAAAAAAAACAACAAAGGCTGCATCTATTGTCTAGAAGGGCGAGGAAAAAAGTCCAAATGAACTTCAGAAGAGTTCCAGAGTGAAATCCTGACTATACAAATGCAGCCCATCCCAAGGAAGAGAAAGAATTTAAGAAAGCAAACAACTGTGCAAAGAGGTGAGCCAGGCTTCAACGGGAGCGAGCCAAAGGTGGAAGGAGCAGAATGTGACCACAGTCCATACAAGCAGCACAGCAACACTGGGCAAAGCTAAAACCCAGAAGGAACTCACAACTGCCAAGGTGTCAGAGGGTATCAAGTCATTTCAGACCAAAGCATGATGCAGAGGTTCCGCCACTGCTTGGAAAAGACGCTGCCGTGATGCCAGAGAAAACCACACTCGACCCTCATTCATGTATTTCGTACCTGCTAATTCACCAACTCTCTACAAAGTATTTGTAATCCCAAAATCATCCTTTCAGAGCTTGTCCAGTCCTTTGGACACATGCTCAAAGCAGTGGAAAATTCACGTCATCGACTGCAGGTGCCCAGCTGAGGTCAAACAAGGTGACTCTGCCTTCTTGTTTGAGCTCTCCTAGGGCAGAGGCGTGTCCTTTCTACTGCCTGGTGTCTCTAAATGCAAGAAGACTGTCATGTGCCTAAGGAGAGAACGTGTTAGATAAGTGAGCTTCATTCAAGCATGAGCTACAGTACTGCTGGCCATGAGTTCAATATTAATGATCCACAATATACATTAATGTGTCTTTAAAGAGAAACACACCATAAAATTAGATTATATATTAAACGGTTGACAGAAACATTGTGACCAGAGGCTTACAACTGTAGTCCCAGCTTCTCGGAGGCTGAGGCGGGAGGATCACTTGAGTCCAGGAGGTTGACACCTCACTCCAGCAGCAATCTAACTAAACCCGTATTTCTGCCAGAAGCAATGGCTCAGTATTTACTAACCCAGGGTTCCACGGCAACTTTATAGAACATAATACAGGTAATGAGAACCACATGTAACAAGAATCAACTGTGGCTACTCAACAGCTAAACTATCCCCATTATCTCCAACAAAGAATAAAATGTTTTCATCCCGGCCGAGTGCAGTAGCTCACGCCTGTAATCCCAGCTCTTTGGGAGGCCGAGGTGCGCAGATCACTTGAGGTGAGAGACCAGCCTGGCCAACATGGTGAAACTCCGTCTCTATTAAAAAGACAAAAAAAAAAAAAAAAAAAAAAAAAGGAGGCGTTGTGGCAGGCACCTGTAATCCCAGCCACTTGGGAGGCTGAGATGGGAGAATCACTTGAACTGGGAGAAGGAGGTTGCAATGAGCTGAGATTGTGCCACTGCACTTCAGCCTGGGCAACAGAGTAAGACTCTGTCCCCCCACGCCCCCCAAAAAAAGGAATCTTCTCATTAGAAGGGGTAAAACGAAGACTAAGAGAGGAAGGGAACATCGAGCCACTTTAAAAGTGCCATTAATCTTAGCTCCGATTAAGTACAATCTGGAGTCCCAAAATAATTTGCAGATAACTCACTCATCAAATGTTTATTGAAGCATAATGCTACATGCTGCTATATCAAAAGATACAGCAGTGAAGACAGACAAAAATTCCTTTCCTTGGAAAACTTACTTTCTGCTGGGAGACCACAAGTAAGCTTGAAAAATTAACAGATAGTATGTCAAGGAGTTAAAAACTGAGAAGGACAAAATAGGGAAGGGAGTAGAGAGGGAAAGAGGGGCATGGAAAATCAAATAGGATACCCAGGAAAAGCACTGGAGAAATTAAGAGAAATAAAGGGAATGAGATTATAAATATCAAAAAGGACAAGAGAAAAAAATAGTCTTTAAAGATGGTATGATTTAATACATTAAAAGACAAAAGAATTGTGGTAAAGATAAGCATTTAATAAAAAGTAGATAAAGTGGCTAGGTATAAGATGAATATATAAAAATCATTTTCCTATATTTCAGCAACAGCTTCTTATAAAACATGATTTTAATACATTCTTTACACAGTAGCCTCAAACAGATGATAGAACCTAAGAACTGTCTTAACAAGAAATATACATGACCTATATAAAGATAACTGCAAAATTGTTCTGAGAGAGAGAAAAAGAGATCTGCAAAAATCGAGCCATGTGTCTTATACCAGGGAGGAAGACCCAAGAATACAGTGTCACACTCTCCCCAAACTAAATTTTAGGACTGATGCCATTCCAATTCCTATCCTAATGGACAAACAGGAAATAAAGTCTTTCAAGTATAAAAGCAATGAAAAGAGACAATCATTATCAATACTAAAATATTTATAATAAAGGCTATGTTGCTGGAACAAGAATGAACAGACAATGGGAAAAAGTACAGAGGTAAAAAACATGCTCATATATGTTAATAAACCATCATGAGATACCAGCGTCAATGGTATTTAATATATACTGTAGGGGTCATCTCCATGCATGGGAAAAGAAGTTAAGTAAATAATAATAAATAAATGGGTCTGGGTCAACTGACTGGTAACATAGAAAGAATTTAGTTCCTCACATAATATGCTTGTATTAATTTCACACAGGTTCTATACTAAGAAAAACTAAATAAATCTTGCATACATGATTTCCTAAAGCCCTCTTGGTTTCCATGCTTGTCCATATCCTACACTGAAACAAATGTTTATTCAATCCCTGGATGGCAGAACACTTGAAAGTTTAAAGGTGATGGAAAAAATGACGAAAGACCAAAAACTTAAAGAACAATTCTTTAAAAGCAAAGAGATTAAATATTTTGAGTAGATTTGACAAGGATCTGAAATTCCTAACATAAAAAGCATACAAATATA
Organism: Sapajus apella; assembly: GCF_009761245.1. NCBI lineage: Eukaryota > Metazoa > Chordata > Mammalia > Primates > Cebidae > Sapajus > Sapajus apella. The sequence goes on from NW_022436955.1 coordinate 24,167,738, forward strand.
TAAGAAAAGTAATTATTATCCCCAATTTAAAAAGAATAGGTACACTGGAAAACAGTCTGGCAGTTCTTCAAAGAGTTAAACCAGAGTTACGTAAGACTGCAGTTTCTAGGTTTAAACCTAAGAGATATGAAAGCCAATCTGCACACAAAAACTTATACATAACAGACCCCAGTGTGTGATGCTCCCCTCCCTGTGTCCATGTGTTCTCATTGCTCAACACCCACCTATGAGTGAGAACATGCGGTGTTTGATTTTCTGCTCTTGTGTCAGTTTGCTGAGAATGATGGTTTCCAGGTTCATCCATGTCCCTACAAAGGACACAAACTCATAGGGGAGGGACAGTGGGGGGTGGGGAGTTGGGGAGAGATAGCATGGGGAGAAATGCCAGATATAGGTGAAGGGGAGGAAGGCAGCAAATCACACTGCCATGTGTGTACCTATGCAACAATCTTGCATGTTCTTCACATGTACCCCAAAACCTAAAATGCAATAAAAAATAAAAATAAATAAAAGCAAAAAAAAAAACTTATACACAAATGTTCACAGCAGTATTATTCATGATAAAATGTGAAAACAATCCAAAATGTGAAACAATAAAAATGTGAAAACAATCCAAATGTCCATCAACTGGTAAGTGGAGAAGCAAAATAAAATCAATCCATACAAGGGAATACTACTCAGCAAAACAAACAAACAACAACAGGTGCTGTGGCATGTACTGTATCTGTAGCTCTGGCTACTTGGGAGGCTGAGGTGGGAGGATCTCTTGAGCCCAGGAGCTTGAGACCAGCCTGCGCAACACTGCAAGATCCCCCTTTACAAAAAAAAAAAAGCAATGAAGTACTGATACATGCCACAGCATGGATGAAACTTGGAAACACTATGTTAAATAGAAGAAACCACTCTTCTGTTGTATGATCACATATTGCATGATTCCATTTACATGAAACGTCCAGAACAGGCAAATCCATACAGACAGAAAGTAGACTAGAGGCTGCTTGAGGCCAAGGGATGAGGACGGTGCCGTGGCAAACAGTGACAACAAATGGATATCGTTTTTTTGAAGGAGAAGGGTAATGATGACAACTTTTCCAAAATTGATTGTGGTAATGACTACACAACTCTGTGAATACAGTAAAAACTACAGAATTGCGTATTTTAAAGGGATGAATTACACAGTATGTGAATCGTCTCTCAATATAACTTTTAATGACAAAAAACAGAGCAAGCTCACAAAGCAGGGCATTCAAATGGCCAACAAAACCTAGAGAAAAATTTAACCTCTAATACCAAAGAAAAATACATTTGAAATGATAATGCATTTTTCACCTAAAATTTATTGAAGGCTAAAAATTGTAATACATTCTCCAATGTATTTAATAACATTCTCCAATGTTGGTTGTGAAAATAAAACTTAGTATCACCTTTCTAGGGGAAAAAAGGACTAATAAGTATCAGAAGTTTTTTATAATCACCCAATCCCAATACAGCCCAGTGAGGCAGGGACTACTCTTATTTAACTTCTTTTACAAATGGAGAAGCTGAGGTTCCAAGAGATGCAGAAATTGTCTGAGATGACACAACTAATCATCAGGGAACTGACTTCAGATACAGTAGATCCTATATCTGACTGCCAATTCTAAGCTCTAGAAAACAAGGCAAAGCTGCCTCTCCAAAAAGAAGTGTGAAAAGCAACATCACAAAATGGAGAGTAGCATTTAAAAGGAAGAAAGAAGTGGTGGCCACACAATCCTTGCAGGTGTAAATCACAACAAAACATTGGGTAAGCACTGACGGTATACTAGGCACTGGTTTTTACATATACTGGCTCATTTAATTTTCATAACAGCCCTAAGAAACGGGTACCATTATTGCCCCTATTTTGCAGACGAATAAAGTGAGGCACAGAGAAGTTGGAAGCTTGCCAATGCTGACGCTGGTCACTGCAGACCTGGGCTGTGAACTTATCGGTGTGTCCCCAGAACTTGCATACTCCTCACATACACACACACCACACTGCCTCTCAAACTCTCCCAAACAGCAGTGACAAACAGAAGACCATCAGCCCTCAACACAGAACTTTTCCCCAACTACACAGCAAATATGTAGACAGATTTTTCCTTTGATTCTCCAATTACCAAACCACATCAAAAAATACCCCAACTGCATTTCTGCACGGGATTTTTCAAAGAACGCTCTGAGCGTATTTTACTTTGGAGACATGAAATCTACCAAGCTGCATTTCTCAGGGAAAGAGAGCTTTATTTCAGTTATTACTCTTAATAGGTATTTAATGCAATAGTGAGAATACCTGCAGCCATTTATTCTGGCATGAGGCTTTCGCTGCACACAGATTCTTCCACTAAACTTCATTTACGGAAAACGAAATTATCTAAATAAGGGGCCATCATCAGGAGGTCATAAAATGTGAGTACCTAATGGAAAATAATTTGGTTTCTAATCATTTCTTTTGTGCCCAAGGCATCCCCAAAGACTTTTCAGAAAGTAAACAAGGTAGACAGAGCATAGAAAGTGGAAGTGGCCAAGACTTATGCACCATATAAAGGCATGTGTCCATGCAGTCACAGGATGCTGGAGAATGCAACTGAAATGCCAGCTCGTGGCAGAGAAGTCATTCTGCCAATATTCATGGGGTGCCTACTATACACCAGGCAATGGACAATCTCAATCTCTTGCTAAAAAGTATGGAAAGGAGCTGTGGTTGAATAGTCACCAAGTGGTACCATGTTCACTGTGGAGTGTCACAGTCTGGCTTGTCTCATACTGGGAATATCCCTCGAGCACCTTTATGGATGCAGGGTTATGTGAATACCGAGCTCTTAACATGAATTAACCCATTTAGTCTTCCTATCAATCCTGTTTGTTAGACGATTTCTACTCTTCGCAGTTCATACAAGATAACATCAGGATTCTGAAAGGCAAAACACATTCCTCCATTGCCATACCGGTAACAAGAGAAACAGTTGGAGTTTGAACCCAAGACTGGATGACTTCATAGCCATGTCTTTCTTAGTAAGTCAAACAGCCACACTGTGGTCCATGAAGGGAAACACAATATACTAGAGATCTTTACAACATCTTAAACTCCATTCCCTCTCTCTCCCTATTCACTGACCATCAGATCTGGCTTATAAATATCTCCTGAACTTAGTTCACTCATCACTATCCCTAACATCAATGTCTCAAGTGTTTCTCACCCGCACTAACCAGTGTCCATGTGTCCTAGACCATTCAGGCTGCTGTAACAAAATACCATATACTGTTTGACTTGTAAACAGTAGGAATTTATTACAGTTCTAGAGGCTGAGAAGTCCAAGATCAAGGCCCCAGTGGATTCAGTATCTGGTGAGGGCGCCTTCCTCCCAAACAGTGCTTCTAGCTGTGTCCTTGCAAGGCACAAGAAGTAATCAAGCTCCGTGAAGCCTCTCTATAAAGGCACTAATCCCATTTATGTGGGTCTACCTCCTAATACCATCACCTCGGGAGTTGGATTTGAACATATGAATTTTGGGGAGATAGAGCTTCAGATAACAGCACAATGTTTCAAGGCTTCCCGGATGAGATGTAACATAACAGCATGTAATTAGGCTGCCTGGGTTCAAATCCTGCCTCCTCCATAGTGTACTAGCTTTGTAACTTAGTTTTTCAGTCTTTCAATGCTGCAGTTTTCATATCTGTAAAAGATGCTTTAGGATTAGAAGAGATAATGCAGATAAAACAGTTAAAAGAGAAAAAGGCATAGAATAAGTATCCATAATTATCTATTGTTATATCACATAAAACACCTATCAAAACATAGTTCTGGCCACCGGCTTTCTATTTTAAAATATTCAAAGGCTCCCTTTTACCTTTGAATAAAGTGAAAAATTTCTAGTATGAAATAAAACAGCCTTCATCAAGCAGGCCCGAAATACCCATCACAGATCATCAAGCACAGTCCGCCAGTCCACGGGCTACAGCCACGCCCAGAGCCAGCAGCTCCACAATTCACAAGTAAATGAAACAAATGGAGGAATTTCGGTGCTTAAGGACACCTGCATTCTGGGATAGGATCACATTCTAATCAGCTGTCATTTATTACATCATTATGTAATTGAGAGGATGGGTCAAAAGACTGCAAGACTACAACACTATTAGCAAAAGCATGAGTTAATGGAGGTGAGCTGAAAGCCAGCATCTATTAAGCACTCACTATATCCAAGTTATACTGCAGTTTTTAACAAGCATTGCCTCAACTAATTCTCCAACTCTAAAAGGTGGATACCATTATCATCCCTTAGTGTTAGCTAAATAAAAGAAGAGTTACTGTATGGCTGGCTCTTAGTGAGGACTACCAAGTCGGTTACAGAATGGACCCTGCACCCACTGATATTAGGCTGTCACCATGAACACAGGGAAGAACCTTCAGCAGACAATGAAAGGTTCTCGTCACATCAATAAGAAGTATAAAATTCTCCCACCTCCCTTCTCCCTGGCCTAAAAGATCTGAACAAGAGACCAATACTTTTATGGGTAGAATCTCAGCTCAACATCCAACACTGGACAAATAGCATGCCTTTATACAGACAATAAAACTAAATAATTACAATAAGATATTTGCATAGATGAAATTAGAGACCAAATTGAGGAAGAATCAGATTACTCATTTCCTAGTATGAAAAACAAAATCAGACTTTATAAACTATACAAGTACTCTTAATGATACTGAAAATATCACACCTGTGAAATGGAAATAAGGGTTTAAGAATAAGAGGACTACAAAACTATAAAATGAAATGAACTTTTCTGCATCATTTATGTTAGAAAGTGCCAGGTTTACCAAAAAAATGAAACTACTTTGCACAATAAATGGAGTTAGCAATGGTCACTGCAGAAAACTGGATGAGTAAATTAAAAGACCAGTTAAAGCAATTCTCTGAGAATTAAGGAAGAAGAAAAAAAGAGAGGCAAAATGACAGAAATATGAAAAGTATATCCAGAAAAACTAAACTATACTAAGCCATGCAACATGAGTTAATAATCAATGGTATAATTCTGAAGGACTTTACTACAGATAAAAGATTAGGTACCAAGTTATGTTAATGAAAACTGAATATCTGGATGTATACTTCTGAAAATTATGTATTTAAAAGGGGTAAAGAGGAAATCTTACAAGAACCAGAAGGAATTATTCATTTTTAAATCATGGTAGCATCAGACTTCTCCTCCACATCATGGTTTTCAAAGAAACAATGCACAACATAATCTTAACAACCAGCCAAGCTAAATATTGCTGATGTAGAAAAACAAAAGAAAAAAATACGTTTTCTATTTTCAGATCTGCAAAAGCCAAGAAAGTACATCACCCATATATTTTTCCTGTTCACAAAAAAAAATAGAATTATATCACTGACTACAAAGTGAATCAGAACAATAAATTCAAAAATGGGGCAGATGTACCATAAAATAATTTGTGATAAGCAAAGATAAAAGTAAACTTCAGACTTGATGTCTAATTCTTGTCAATGTAGCTATATAAAAACTAATATTTAATATTTTTAAAATAAGACATACAATACTTTTAATTCTAAAAGCAAAATACAAAATCCTGTTATGCCAACAAAAACTAGGGAAAAGATTAGATACAATGCAACACTAAACATTTTGTTTCATTCTTTAAAAAGGAAAATAGAGGAAGAGAAGAAATTAAACAATTACCCAGCCAAGATCTGGATGAAAACAGAAAGCCAGGAAATTAATTCAGAAATGGAACCACTGGAAGACATTTTCTAAACCAGAAGAGTCAGCTGAAAGATGACAAAAGTTGGGCCTACTGGGAATCCCAGTAGGACCCTAAAGGGCTGCACTCAAGGAACAAGGGTAAATGTTAAGTAACCCAGACTCATGAAGACCATTTCCTAGTTTTGATTCATCTAAATGCCCCAGAAAAATCTCCATCTTTGTAGGCAGTTTCAGATGATCCTATATTTCTCCACTACCTGATAAAAGCAGATGAAAATCCAATCTATAGAAAGTAAAACCATGCTAGGCCTCAGCTCAGTGCTACAAACATTTCTTCCAAATGCAATGCCAAGTATACAATCAAAAACAGACATGTGTGACAAGAAGACAACACTAATGAAAACTGGCAGAAATACTCCACGGCACAGGCCTGTAGGGACTCCAGATGTTGAAATGTCAGACACAGACCTTAAAATAATGATGTTTATGTCTAATCAACTAAAAGTCAACAATATAATTTCAACATACAGATGAAAACTGGGCAGGTGCAGTATATCACGCCTGTATTCCTAGCACTTTGGGGAGCTGAGGTAGGTGGATCAGTTGAGGTCTGGAGTTCGAGATCAGCCTGGCCAACATGGTGAAAACCTGTCTCTACCAAAAATATATATATATAAATTAGCCAGGTGTGGTGGTACACGCCTGTGATTTCAGCTTCTTGGGAGGCTGAGGCAGGAGAATCACTTGAACGTGGGAGAATCACCTGAACCCAGGAGGCAGAGACTGCAGTGAGCCAAGATCATGACACTGCACTCCAGACTGGGTGTCAAAGAGTGAGACTCCATCTCAAAAAACTACACAGCAGATTTCTAGAAGTAAAAAATATAAAGCCCAAAATTAAGGCCTCACAAAATGAGTTTTAGGACAAACTAGACACTAGATTTAAAAATTAGTGGATTATATAAACTGAAATAAGAATGAAAGAGAAAAAATGCTTAGGAGACAAAGAGGATACAGTGATGGTGATTAACTGCATAAAAAGGGAATACCAGAAGAACTGAGGAGAGTAAGGAGGAAGAGAAAATGACTGAGTACTCCCCTAAATTGATGGAAAATATCAATTTGACAAATTCAAGTAGCCCAACAAATACCATGGCAGCCAGAAGATAATGGAATGTCATCTTCAATCCACTAAGGAAATAACTGCAGTCCAACAATTCTTTACTTAATGAAAAAATATCCTTCAAAACTAAATATGAAATAAAGCTTTTTTTAAACAAATAAAAATGAGAAAAATTTTACTAAATGTAATTTTAAAAAAAGTATTCTTTAGAAGATAATTTCAGGTGGAAGGCTGGAGATTGAGGTGGGGAGGGGGGAGTAAAGTCAAAAAAATGGAAAATACAGGAAAGTCAAAAGGCTAATAATGTCCACTGGGACTTAAAATATACAGAAGTAAAACACTCAAAAACAATAGCACTTAAGACAAATGTGGATAAATTAGATTAAAGATTTTGAAGGTCTCTTAATTGTCTGGGAATAGTGCAAAATGCCAATAAAAATTAGAAATTAACTCAAGCATATATAGGATCATTTCTAGAGTAACCACTAAAAGAAAAGAAAAAATAACACAGAGAAAATGGAATAATGTTCTTAGTCAATAAAAAGTAAGGCATGAATGTAGAGAAACAGGAAAGTAGAATAGGTGGAACAAAAATAAATCACACAGTGCAATGGTAGTTTTAAGCCCAAATGCATGCATAATTACATTAAATATAAATGGTCTAAATATTCCAATTAAAACATAAAGGTTATCAGATAGAATTTTTTAAACCTAACTGTATGCCATTTACAAAAATAAATATAAAACATATGCATACACAAAAGGTGAAAATAAAGTGACATAAAAAGAAATGCCTTGCAAATATTATTGAAAGAATATGATGTAGCTGTACTAATATCAGATATTCTTTAAAAAAAAGTTTTACTAGAGTTAGAAAGGGGAATTTTTTATAATGGTAAAAAGATCAATTCCCTAGGAACATAGAAAAGTTGTAAATGTATTTTAACTTAACATCATAAAATATATAATGTAAAAATTGGCAAAACTATATCAAAATAAAAATGTAAACATTGACAACATTACAGAGAAACAGACATATCCAAGATCAGAACAGAGATTTTCACACATGCCTCTCAATAACTGATAGAACAATCAGACCAAAAACTCAGCAAGGTTAAATATCTGAATATACAATTAATATAAAATAAATAATCTTGACCTAAAACACATAGAACGCTGTACCTAACAGCTGCACGCACAAAACACTTACAAAAAGTAGCCCCATACTAGGTGATAATGCAATTTTTATACAATTTAAAGTATAAATATCAGAGTATATTGTTTAATGATACAATTCATTGAAATAATAATAAAACAAAGATGACAGAAAATAAGAAATATACTTCTAAACAAAAATGGAAATTAGAAGTGTTTTAAACTCAATAATCAGGAAAATATTACATATTAAAACTTGTAGGACATACTTAAATGAATGCTTAAATTAAAATGTATAGTTTAAATTAATTTAGAGGCAATGCCAAGCTGAAATCTAATGAACTAAGCAACCATGTCAATAATTTTTTAACAGAAATAAGACAAGCACAGGAAAAGTAGAATGAAGGAAATAATACAGATAAGAGCCTCAGATTACTTCTACAAACAGGTTTGTAGAAGCAAGGAAGAGAATATTAAGAACAAACTTCATGTATATGGGAGCTCTAGGGTGCTGGCAGTGTTCTATAAGATGAAGACTTGATAACGAAACAGCTATTTACTTTATAATTCATTGAAGTGCATATTTATACTTTTGTCAATAAATAAATGCATAAAATAAAGGAAGAAGAAATACAAGGAAAATAGAAACAGGAATCAGAAGTGACAAAAACAAAGACAATTTATTCAATACATAAACATAAACAATGGAACACTATACAGCTTTTAAAATGAAGGAAATTCTGTCATTTGCAACAACATGGATGAAACTGGAGAATATTATGCTAATAAGCCAGGCACCAAAAGACAAATGCCATGTGATCTTACTTATATGTGGAATCTAAAAAAGTTGATCCCATAGAAACAGAGAAGAGAAAGGTAGTTATCAGAGGATAACGACCCTTGATGGAGGAAGGACGGGGCTAATCAACAGGTACAAAGCTTCGGTTAGACTGAAGGTATACATTTTAGTGATCTACAGCACTTCATTGTGACCACAGTTAATAATAATATATTCTATATTCCAAAATTGCTAAAATAGACCTTTACACAAAAAATGATAAATTAGTGAGGTAACAGATATGATAATTAGTTTGATGAAATCTTTCCATAATATACATATAGATCAAGGCATCCTACTGTACCCCACAATAAACACAATTATTATTTGTCAATTAAAAATAAAAAAGTATAGCAGCAGGAAAGTATTCAGGGCAAATTTGAAGAGTATTTTCAACACTTCACAAGATGAAACACACATACTCAAGGCCAATAGGAAGGTCAAAATGAGCAAAGCACAAAAAATAAAGGGAAGAGTAGTAAGATATATGAAGAGGCCAGGACAGGAAGGAAAAAAGGAAATGAAACTGGTTGAATTTAGCTAAACATTAAAAGAAAAAGAATGCATCATCACCAAGTAGGACTTACTCCAAGATACAGAAGGTTAGCATTAAGAAATCTGTGAATAGATTACATCAAGTCATCAAAAAAACTTATTTCTATAGAAAGAAATATTATTCCAAATTAGGTAACTATATTATATGTTCATTTCTTGAACATATATATATATATATATTCAACATAATTAAATATGTTTAAGAAATAAATGCCCATACATAGTTCCATTTTTAAAGAGCTACTATAAGAAATACTCCAGCATCTTGAAAGAGAAGTCCATGAAAAAGAAAACAACGGAATATATGAAAACATACTGTAAGTCAAGATATAAGTAAATTTATATTTAAATCTAAATACTTGTTTATTATAACTTCTATACTTGAGGAAATGTTAAAGATACGATGCCTAAGGAAGTAGGTACGATACAAAACCACAGGAAGAGGACTAGTAGAGAAGAAATAAAAAAGTGTCTAAGAAGCTTGTTTTGTCCAAGAGAGGGGGTTGTAACAATTATTTAATTCCAGACATTGGTAGAAAAAAATAGCTTCAAACACGCTCGTAAAGGATTTAAGAACAGCCATTACAAAAATAAGAAGCATATATATAACTACCAAAACACTTAAAGAAAAAAGAAATGGCACAAATAACCCCAAGAAAAGAAAAAAAAAAGAAAAAATGATCAATAGAAAATACAACATATGATGTCATTAATAATTTCAAACACATCAATATTTGCAATTAATACTACCTATATCCGCTGGCATGGAAACCTATCCAATACATCTAGAAGGAGAACCTAAGACTTCAGACTAACCCTCGTCTTATGGCAAAGCCAATAAAGATCTAAAGAATTTACCTGATATCGTACTTAATAAGCTTTATTTAGTAGGTATATATCTATATCTTAATTATTGATATATATTTATGTATATAAAATAAATACCAACTTTTATACTCTCCAGAGGCTTTGCATTTTTCTCAAATATCAAAATATTGGCCAAACATTAGGTCATATGACATATATATATATGTCATAATCTCTGGTCATAATGCATAAAAACTTGAAGTTATAAGCAACAAAAACAAAATATTAATTTGATTATACAGCAATTTAAAAATACCCTCCCATATAATTCTTCAGTAAAAAAGCAAATTAGCAACTGAAAGTACATTGTACTTAGAAAAATACATATCAATTAGAAGACATTTTAATGAAACTTCTGTAGTTTTTCTTTTAATTTTCAAACATCAAACATGAAAAAAAGTAAAGCACTCAATTCAACTAGCTAGAAAATTAAAAACAAATTAAGCCTGAAAAGAATAGATGTTTTGGAAATAATTTGGTGAATTTGTTATAATCTAGTAAAGCGGAATATACACTAGGACTCAGGAATTCCACAGCTAAGTATATATCTTCAATAATCTTTGGCATGGATATACCAGGAAGGAGCTACAAAAAAAATCCATAACAGCCCTGTTTGTAATATCAAAGCATGAAAACAAAACAAGAAACTGAAATAATCCCAAAAGTCTATTGACAATGGAATGTATAAGTGAATTCCATACATTTCCATTCATCTTTTATTTATATATTATATACTGTAATTTCTGTATCTGTATACTACATATTATATATTTTTAATATTTTGTGTATTTATACATTTTGATATACAGTTGTATATTCTGATAATAACATTAACATGGATAAATCTTAAAAGCACAATGTTGAGTAAAAAAGCAAGATATACAAGAATTCGTGTAATTTGATTCCAATTTCATAAATTTCAAAACCAGAAAAAATCAAACAACATATATTTTAGGGATGCATACATATATAATGTAAATTTATTATTTATTTTTTATTTTTATATTTGGAGACAGAGCCTTGCTCTGTCGCCCACACTGGAGTGCAATGGCACAATCTCGGCTCACTGCAACTTTTGCCTCCCAGGTTCACGCCATTCTCCTGCCTCAGCCTCCCGAATAGCTGGGACTACAGGTGCACGCTGCCACTCCTGGCTAATTTTTTGTATTTTTTTAGTAAAGACGGGGTTTCACTGTGTTGCCCAGACTGGTCTTGAACTTCTGAGCTCAGGCAATCCACACAGCTTGGCCTCCCAAAGTGCTAGGATTACAGACATGAACCACCATGCTCGGCCTGTAAAATTATTTTTAAAACTCAAGAAAATAATTAAGCAGAAATTCGGAAGAAGAGTTAACCTCTTGGAGAGAAGGAGGGCATACACTGAGAAGGGGGCACACAGAGGACTAGAAAGATGTCCTTTTTTAAAACTATGTGGCAGGTACACTAAATATGATTATTAAATTGTACATATACATTTTTGTTTGCATATTATCTATTTCATTATTAAAAGTAGAAAAAAGTAAAATAGATGAAGGAATGAATAAGTCAGAAACACTGAAAGAGAGCAAGAAAAGACTGAAATGGGAAAATAAAACTAAAAATTGATTTTACAGAAAAAAAATCTATTTAAGAGACAAACTTCTGGCAACACAAAAAATATGAAGAAGGGAGAAAGTACAAATCTACAACCTTAGGAAAGAGATGAAGAGAACAGCCAAATATATGGAAGAGATATTCTGAAAATACATTTTGTACCTTTTCAGATAAATGTTAAAATAAGAATAAAATGAACGATGTTCTTACTAACATAAACTACCAAGAATTATTAAAGAAGGAAAATATGAAAAAAATCAACAGCCACTGAAAATGCTGTGAAAATTGTCTCGAAAAACATCCAGACACACAAAACATCATAACCAACTTATTTCTTTCAAAAAACATTCCAGAGAAAGCTTAATTGACATGTTACATGAGCTATTCTTAAAAACAGGAAAAAAAATTAATCATTTAATCTCACAAAACCAGCATTACCTTGATATTAAAAACTTGATTAAATTAGCATATACAAAAGAAATCAATATTAAAATACATTCATAGCAGCTGGCTGAAACTTAGAATAATACTAAAATTAAAAATGTATTATCATCAAGTATGTGATGATAATACGGTAAGTTACCCTTAAAAAATCTGTTACTAAATTATATCTAGCGATAATGGGGAAGATTACATGATCACCTAAGGAAGTATCAAAATGAATTTAATAAAATTTAATATCCATTCCTTGTTAAGAAGAAAAAACAGTAAACTGGGTGTAGAAACTTTAACAGGAAAAATAATATCTATTTTATATCAATAGCCACTGCTTTAATCATGATGAAACAAAAAGCAGTTTTACTGAATCAGAAACAAGAAACACAAACACTGGCTATCTCACTATAATTTAGCGTTTCTGAAAATTCTAGCTAATAAAATAAGAGTAGAAATATATATACAATTAAAACTAACAGAAAGACAGATAAGATGATATAATTTAAGGATAATGGACTACGTAAAATTCCAAAAGGAAATGAATGATAAAACACTGTTTGCGAAGACAACAAAATTCAAAAGTGTCTAACAAACTTAGGATCTGTATCAAGAAAACTAGAAAACTTTCCTAACACACACAAAAGAATGTCTTAATAAATGGGGAGAAATATTATATCCTTGAATGGTAAGACTCAGTATCACAGAGATATCAACTTTACCCAAAGTTATGTATAAGTTTAGTGCAATTAAAAGAAGTATCTTATCTGAAAACTTTACCAACAGAAATAAACAAAAAATTATGGGGAACAAATGGACTTGAATTACCAAATAATAAACTGTGTTCTGAAAGCACAATAATGGAAATCGTAGGAGAGTAGAATGCCTGGAAACAAACTCATATTAATATGCTACAATTTCATCAATGACAAACCTGACATTTCAAATCAGAGGGAAAATAATGACTCATTCAATAAGTGGACTGAAATGGAAGATGAACAATGACAAAGACCATATCCCTACTTCACATAATGTAGCAAAACAAATTGCAGCTATATTAAATTTCCACCTAAATGGGCAAAAATCATGCCATAAAAGACTAAGAATAACTGCTTATATATTTTGGCATGAGGATAGCCTTTCCCTCACTCCAAGGAAGGAATATAGGAAGAAAAGAAGGAAGGAAGGAGGAAGGGAAGAGAATAGTGAGATGAGAAGGAACCACAAAAATATACATTAATCTGTCATAAAAGTTGAAACTACTCTCCTTAAAAAAAAAAAATCCACAATATGCAAAATGAACAACTACTCAGAATGAAAAATAAGTATTTTTGCTAATGTATGTCATAGACAAGAATCAAACCCATTAATTTTTTTTAAATCTTTCTATAACAATAAGAAATGAAAAACATCTCTCAAATTGCATTTTTTAACCAATAATACCAGTAGCGCTGAGAGCCTCATGAAATAAACATGTCTGTTAATGCTGGCAATAGCCTTCCTGGATGGCAAGCACAACATTTCTGGAGAGTCATTTGACAGTATTATCAAAAGCCTTTTCCAAGGACATAGTCATTGACCTCCACATCTAGAAATTTATCATAAGAAAATAACAGCAATAAAAACAAAGATCTGTAGAGAAAGCTTATACCCGTTTAAAATACTGAAAATTTCAAGACAAATCAAGTATAAAATCTAATATAACAAAGTGACAAAATACATGGTACAGCATATTAAAATTATGCTATAGAACACTATTAAATAAAGTAAGAAAATATCTATGTTGTTAAAACGAGTTACAAAAACTGTATGGCCAATAATTGTATAAACGTAGTTAATCCATACATATTTGGAGACTCCTTATGTAAGTGTAAAAAAAATACTAGAAGGATATACATTAATATTCATGAACACTGCTAAATTTAAAAATTATGAGTAAAATGTGTTTTCTGTATTTTCTCTATTTTTTAAATTTTTGATAGTGAATATGTATCTGCTTTATAATCTGATTTTTAAATATACTTATTAAGAAAGCATATAATGAAGAGAAGAAAATGAGTTAAGATAGTAGAGAAGATGACACATGAACATCTATGACTGTATCTGATTTCAAACCTCCAGACCAAAACTTCACATAATCTAAGGACCTGAAAACAATCTGATACAGAAAGATGTAAAAGGGTGAGCAGAATTTTTTTAATCATGAAAAATAAGGCTTCCATGCAGAACAGTAGCACCCTGATATTCCCATTCTACAACTTCTAAGAAGACTTCTGTGAATTATTGCTAAAAATTCTAAAAATGATTTTTTAAAGGTCATATTTTGGATGTATACAATAATGTGAAGTGATTTATCAACGACAACACAGAACTACTACAAGCAATCCCTTCACACCAACCTCGTTTCCTCCTATAACAGGATTTGCAAGGCTGTACATACGGAAAATGATACAGATGCACCATATCGTAAAGGCCACAAAGCATTTGACAAAATTGTCCACATCATTTCAAATACTATTTTACACTATTATCAACAACATAAAGCTAGTATCCGTAAGAATAACAGACTAAGGACCTCCAAAGATTCTCTCTCCTCCATAAATGCAATGAAGAAACTAAAAAAAAAACTACTGGAATCAACTTTTTCCAACCCGTAGACATTAATCAATTGAGAGGGTATTTGTTCAAGAAAAATGGCTAAATCTCAGTAAGGACAGCAAGCTTTGTGATGTCTTAACTTATCCTATTTCATGCTTGATACTTTCTTTGTCCGAAACACTTTTCTATGTTACCTATGTTAAAGCTCAGAAATAAAAAGCACCTGTAAAAAGGAAAAAGGATTGAATCAGGTTTCCAAAATAACTTCAATAGGCTAAAAGTGGCAGAGTGAGATTTAACATAAGTCATTATACAATACACATCACATCAAAAAAACCAAAGAAAAGAACATGCTAAAAAAAAAAAAAAAGGCCCCACATACTTTACTGGGAACTGTTGTGTGAAAAGTCTGGACGTTCTAGCTGACTTCAAGATTCCTATAACTGCACCAAATAACAAAATTATTTTTTAAAATACTAATATTGTTCAATCCATCAAGTATATATAGTAACTATAAACATATGTGCACCTAGCAACAGAGACAACAAAATATATGAAGAAAAAAACTGACAAAACAGAAGAGAGACATAGACCATTCCACAATGGTTTGAGACTTCAGTATCTCATATTCAACAACAGACAAAACAATACGAAAACAGATGACTTGAAGAACGCTGTAAACCAATTAGACCTAACAAATACATACAGAACATCTCACCCAACAACAGCAGAACATACGTTCTTCTCAAGTGCACACTGTATATTCTCCTGAATAGACCACATGTTGGGCCACAAGACAGGCTTTAATAAATTTTTTAAATTTGAGGAAAAAAAAAGGAAATCATACAAAGTGCCTTTTCTGGCCACCATGAGATAAGCTAGAAATTAATAATAGAAGGAAAACTGTATAACTTACAAATATGTGGAAAATAAATGGTACTCTATTAAAACAACCAATGGGTCCAAGAAAAAAATCACAGGGTAACTTAAAAAATATCTTGAGACAAAAGAAAACAAAACATGCTAATACTGCAATGTTTATGAAATACAGTGAAAGCAGTGCTCAGAGAACACTTATAGCTGTAAACACCTACATTAAAAAAGGAAAAAAGACATCAATAACCTAACTGCATATCTTGAGTAAATTTTTAAAAAGAGCAAATTAAACCAAAAGCTTGTAGAAAGAAGAAAATAATAAAGATTAGAGTAGATAAAGTAGATAATATAAAAACAATATAGAAAATCAAAGAAACCAAAGTCTGTTCTTTGGAAAGACCAACAAAATTAATAAATCTTTCACTAGACTGACAAAAGAAAAACGAAGAAGACTCAAAGAGATATGCAAAAAGAGAAATTACTACAGGCTTTACAGAAATAAAAAGAATTATTTTAAAATGCTATAAATAATTGTAAACCAACAAACTGTATAACCTACTTGAAATGGGAAACCTACCAAAGCAGACTCTAAAATGAATAGAAAATCTGAATAGACCTATAACATGTAAGGACATTGAATCAGTAACAGATTGAAGCCCCCCAATGAAGACAAGGCCAAGACCAAGACTTCACTGATGATTCTACCAAACATATAAAGAATTAGCACCAATTCTTCTTAAAGTCTTCCAAAAAGCTAAAGGAGAGGGTATACTTCCAAAATTATATCAGGCCAGCACTAACCTGATACCAAAGCCAAAAACATAAGAAAAAAAAAAAAATACAGGCCAATATCCCTGAGAATATAGATGCAAAAAATTCTCAACAAAATACTAGGAAACCAAATTCAGCAGTATGCTAAAAGGACCACACACCATGACCAAGAGGAATTTATCCCAGGAATGCAACGTTAGGCCAATACACAAAAATCAATACAGTAAGTCTATTATGTCACATCAGTAGAATGGTGGAAAAAATACCTGATCATCACAACTGACAGAGAAAAGGCATCTGAAAAATTCAACACCCCTTTATGATTAAAAATACATTTCTGGAAAACTAGGCATAAAATGAAATTCTCAACATCATAAAAGATAATTATGAAAACTCATAGCTAACACCATATTCAGGTAAAAGCCTAATAGCTTTTCTCCTAAAATCAGGAATAAGACAATGATGACCTTTTTCTCCACTTCTGTTTAACACAGTACTGGAAGATCTGCCTTAAGTTTGACACCAAACTTAAACACAAAAGAAAACACAGATACAGTAGAATTCCTTAAAATTACAATTTGTGTGCATCAAAGGACATTTTTAAGAGAATGAAAAGACAACCCACAGGATGGAAGAAAATATTTTCATGTCATATATCTGAAACTCAACAATTCAACAACAAAAAAATGAACAACTCAATTCAAAACTGGACAAAGAACTTGAATAGGTATTTCTCCAAAGAACACATACAGATGGCTAATAAGCACATAAAAAGATGTTCAACATCATTAGTTACTTAGGGAAATGCAATCAAAACTACAATGAGATACCGTTTTACAACAATTACAATGGCTATAAAAAATAAAATTAAATAACAAGTGTTGGCAAGGATGTAAACTAAAATCCTCATACATTGCTGGTGAGGATGTCTAATGGAAAATGATTTGAAAGTTTCTTAAAAAGTTAAAAATTGAATTACTGTGTAACTCAGCAATCACTCCTACCTATACAGTCAAAAGAACTGAAATCAGGGATTCAAACAGATACTTGTCAGCCAATATGCAGATCCACAATAATGGAAAAGTGGAAACAACCTGTGTCCAGCAACAGATGAAAACATAAACAACATGTGGTATATACACAATAGCATGAAATATTCAGCCATAAAAAGGAGAAAATCAGAACTCTGATTTAATATGAGTCAGATTACATGCTACATGCATGTAATGCAAACAGTATAAATAGTATAAAAACATGTAATGCAAGCTACAACATGGCTGATTACATGCTACAACATGGCTGAACCTCAAAAACATTATGTTAAGTTTTAAAAAGCCAAATAGAAAAGGCTGTATATTATATGATTCCATTTTTATGAAATATCCAAAATAGGCAAAAGCTACAGACACAGAAAACAGATGAATGATTGCTGAGGGCTGCGAAAATAGCAAGTCATACTTAATAGTCATGTGGTTTCTGCCACATAAAAAATGAACATTAAAAATGTTCTAGAACTAGGAACATTGTGAAAGTACTAAATGCCACTGAAATGTACATTTAAAATGAGTAAAATGGAAAATACTATGTTATACTCTATATATTTTACCACAATAAAAGTAGTAAATATATATAAGTACTTTTGACATCAAAAATGCTAATACAACCATTAATACACCTATTATACTATTTTTCCCTTTTTTACTTTCTTAATATTTTTGCTTTCATTTAACTTATTCCTTCTTTATGGTTTCCTTTCATTTTGTTGTTCTCTTTCTAACTTCTTGAAATGAATGCTGAATTTATTCTTCTTTGTTTTTAATAGACATATTTAAGGTTATGAATATTCCTCTGAGTACCACTTTGCCCATTATCCAGAAGTTCTAAGACAACTGTTGTCATTCATGTTATTTTAAAAAAATATTTGTTCTGCAATTTAGGCTCTGGTTTTTCATGAGACTAAATTAACTAAAAGTATAGTGTCCAAATTATGAGAAGTGAACTTTGCTGACGAGCCGAGAATTATTCTCAGTAATACATTTAAAGTGGGATCTTAAATAGTTTCGAGATCAACCATGAGAGAAAGCCAGGAGGGGAAATAGTTAAGAAACATATCAGGATAAGAGCAGGAAAGAAAATATAGTGTTGCTTAACCTGAAGGAAAACGGTCTGCATTTCTAGCAGCGCAGATCTTTCTGGGTACTCGAAAGACCTCTTAACGCCCTAGGTACTGAGGATGCAGCACTGTCCAAGACAGATGTGAGTCTGCCTTCAAGTATGTAGTCCTTAAATAGTACAAAAACAATTGAGTGATTACAATGATCAATGCTGGAGAGAAGCATGGGCTGCCCTGAGAACATGTCACAAGGAGGTCTATTCTGGTCTGGGGGTCAGGGAGGCCGCCTTAGTGAAACAACTTTAGAGCTCAAAAGGGTGAGAGGTAACCAGTCAGGGCCTGAGAAAAGGTCGTGAAGCAAAGAACATTTGCATGAACTAAAAAGAGTCAGTACATTTGGTAACACAAAGAAGAGAAGGGGGAGTGCTATTGGCCAGGCCTGGAGAGGTAAGCAAGGGCTAGATCATTAGTATTTAGGACTTTTGTCCAAGAATGATGGGAGACTACTGAAGACTTTGGGAGAAAGTGACATGCTCAGAATTACCTTTCCAAGCAGTCACTTTAGATACACTGCAGGAATAGAAGGTGACAAAGAAGAAATGTTGGAGTCTAGTTAATAGACTATTGTTTCTTCCAGAAGAAAGAAATGGGTGCCTTGAACTAGGACGTCAGCAGAGGAAATGAAGCCAGCCAGGAAATGGAACTGAGAAGTCTTGGGGACTGAATTCATTGTTCCACAGGTAGAAACTGCACAAGAAGACAGACTTTGGCTCACTTTACACCAAAGCACTTCCAACAGCCAGCACTTGCATGCTAAAATGGAAGAGGCTACCCTTCACAGCAGAGGACCCCCTTCCTTAGGGAGTTTCCTAGGAGGTACTGGGTAAACCTAAGGATACATATGCTGGGGGAGAAATTACACTAGACAACATCTAAGACATTCTGACCTCTGAGACTCCTGATTAAAATCAACAGAAATGTCAGGTCACCTAGAAAATTCATTGTGAAACCACCTAGGACAGATATAAAGTATATTCATTCTCTTTTTCCTCTCTCTCAGTCTCTCTCTCCTCTCTCTCTCTGCCACCCCCCCGCCCCGTGTGTGTGTGTGTGTGTGTGTGTGTGTGTGTGTGTGTGATCTCGTATCTCAGTTTTCCACTCTATTCCAGTTGAGTTTCTTACAGAAAACTATACCGGTAAATTACCATCAGTATTTTACTGCTTGTCACTCAGGTGGTGAAAAGCCATTTCATGTATCTCTTTCTAGTCCTTTGTATTTCTTTACCTATTTAAATAAATGGTTCTACTTACTTGAACATATTATCTTAATTTTAGTAAAGATCAGTAATGTCTATGCTCTGTTAATATTTTTTAATGCCAAGCATGCAGACACATTTGCTAGAATCTGGGGTTATCTGCCTTACCCATGGGAAGTCTATAGGTATTCTGAATACAAAGCCATATAATCAAGTCATCACTGTCCACCAGGTACCACATTTAAGCACAGTACATGGTAGTAAAGGAAAAGTTTCAAAAACACTATCCTGCCAATTCCAACCATGAAGGAATGCAAGCACCGTGCCAAATGAAAGAAAAAGGGGAAAAAAGCACATGAAAGAAATGCACTGAGGCTCATAAATACGCTAAAAGGACAAAATTAGACTGACCAAGAAACGTTAGCAACTGCTCTCAAAACCAGTGTCTTCTCACTGCTAAAGTTGAGTAAAAGCCAATCAACACCAAGACCAAGAATGAAATGGTTTCCACCATCACAATTACTAAGATGGACAGAGACATCACTTTTTGTGATGCAACATGGCTTTAAGTAGTGTTGACAAACATCCATTCAAACTCAAAGAGATGCTTTCCCATCCTGATTAACTCATTGACAGGAAGTCCTTTACATACCAACACTAAAGCCGCCCTGTTTAATCCCTCTCTTGAACAATACAACAGACACATGGTTTTTTGTGCCATAAGCATGGAAAACCAGGAAGATTTTCTTCTTCCTTTTCTTATTCTTAGTGTAACACTCGTTGACCTATACCTGGGATTCTGTGGAAAGTACAGTTACAAGACAGGGCTATGATAGAAGTATCACCTACTAACAAAAGGAGGGAAGTTAGAAGGAAAATCACATGCATTTTTTAATTTATCAAGAGATGATTAGAGGCACTTAGGATGACTGGTTTAAATGTTGTTTCTACCGTCTGGTGGCTGTGAGTTAATTTTTGAATTATAAAATGGAGATAATTCTGCTACCCATCTCATAGAAGGATTAGATGATAACATACATGTGGAGAATTTACCATGGTGTCTGGCACATAGTAAACCCTAAACGCTGTTATTACTGTTTTTATTATGTCCCTAACAATGGACTAATACCCAGAATTTACAAAGAACTCAAAAAAACTCAACAAGAAAAAAACAAACTGTGACTGTTTCGTTCATTTGTTTTCAACCATTAAAAACTGGGCAAAGGACATGACCAGACATTTCTCAAAAGAAGACATACGAATGGCCAAAAAAAATTTTTTAAATGCTCAACATCACTAATCATCAGAGAATTCAAATTAAAATCACAATGAGATATCATCTTACACTAGTCGGAATGGCTTTTATCAAAAAGTCAAAAAACAACAGATGTCGGCTTGGTTGCAGAGAAAAGGGAACACTCATACACTGTTGGTGGGAATGTAAATTAGCTCAACCTCTATGGAAAACAGTATGGAGATATCTCAAACAGCTACAAATAGAACTACCTTTCAACCCAGCAATCCCATTACTGGGTATCTAACTCAAAGGAAAATAAATCATTACATTAAAAAGACATTTGCACTTCTATGTTCATCACAGCACTGTTTTAACAGCAAAGTTATGAAACCAATCTAAGTGTCTATCACCTATTGACTGGATAAAGAAAATGTCCATGGATTATTATGCAGCCATTTAAAAAAGAATGAAATCATGTCCTTCTCAGTTAACATGGATGGAGTTGAAGCCATTATCCTAAACGAACTAATACACAAGCAGAAAATCAAATATTGTATGTTCTCACTTGTAAAAGAGAAATAAACAAAGGGTACACTTGGATATAACGGTGATGAAAACAGACTCTGGGGATTCTAAGAGGGGAAAAAGATGTGAGGTGGGTGAGGGTTGAAAAATTACCTACTGGGTATAATATGGTGGGTAGAGTAGAAACCCAGCTTCCACCATTACACATATAATACCTATGTAACAAACAAGCACATGCACCCCAAAATCTAAAATAAAATCAAATAATAACAAATGCTATTATGACTGGTTTTTACCATTATGAAGCATATTTAAGAAAAATAATAAGTATCACATCAACAACCTTGTTATGCAACACCTAGGATCAGAGATTAGCTTACTGCAAGAGATAACACAGCAATTCATTAAGTCAATAAGCTAACAGGTCTTACACCAGCATCCCAAAAAGCCAATACCGTAGACATGGCTATACAAGTCCCAAGGGGTTGGTAATAAAACAAAGAAATACCTAAGATATTAAAGACTTTGCCATCTCTGCCATGTTTGATAATCAAGGTATAAAAACAATCTTTGTCTACACAGCACCAAAATATATAGCAATTAAGAGAAAAAAATAGGTTTACAGTTTGAAGAAGGTCCATATGTTTTTGCATCCTAAAGGCAGCCATTGCGTGGCTCCCTTCCTCTATTAAATACATGATCTTATCAAAGTCTGCTTCACAGCTATTGTATACACCATATTCCTCAAAGTGAATGTGGTTTTAGGTGGCAATACAGACAAGCAAATTAGCAATGTAAATATCAAGACATTCAAATTTTATCCTGCCTTCTTAAAGTAACAGGTGCTTTGGAATCTATTACTTGATCTGACTTCCAACAGTACACAGATGAGTTTGGATTTCCAGGAAAAGTTTAGCTATCAGGTGCTCCCCATAATGTCAAGGCCTGTGATGTCAGTCAGTGGGGTAGGTCTTGGCCCCATGCTTGAT
Source organism: Sapajus apella (assembly GCF_009761245.1). Taxonomy (NCBI): domain Eukaryota; kingdom Metazoa; phylum Chordata; class Mammalia; order Primates; family Cebidae; genus Sapajus; species Sapajus apella. Next base: position 24,190,408 of record NW_022436955.1, read on the forward strand.
CACCAAGAGAGCTAAACAAGACTCAAAGCTGTGCTGGGCCTTCCTGCTGTCCTCTGCTGAATCCTGCATAAGAAAGCAATAATGACGTCAAGATTTTCAAGGAGATGCTCCAGAAGACTCCAGGAAGATACAGTCTCTGTCTCATGTCCAACACACTCAGATTTCAGTGAAGGCAAATAACCAGTTTTAGCATCTTAAGCATTTGTCTCCTTCAGCAAAGTAAATGAGGCCCTCACTTTTGATCACCTGTTAGAGATCTTAGTGAAAGACTAAACAGACGACTTCAAAACTCTCATCCAACATCCAAGATTTCCACCAAATCCAGGATTCAGCAATTGTCTGAATACAAAACTATATTATCTGTATGGATAATACAAAGCTGGATGCTTTCAGTGAGTTTGTCTTATAGGAATGTCCCATTATTTGATCCATAAAGACATAGGAGACACATTCAAGAATTAAAGAAACCTGAAAGATTGAAAACGCCTTTAAGTATCAGACCAAACAGACTACGGAGATATTTGAGACTATTCCAACTTTCATATAAATGAAAGATTGAATATATTAATTCTTTCATTAAACAGATTGGTTTTTGAGTCGTGTGCTGTGCTAGGTGCTACAGATGGAACAAGACAGAATCACTGCCCTCACAAAGCTTACAATGTAGTGGGAGATTTAGAGAATAAGACACTACTACATATTCAGCTGAGTGCTATAATGAGAGAAGAAAAGGGTTCTATAGGAGCCCAAGGAAAGGGCAGCAATCTCCTGATAAGTAGAGGAGGCTTTGCCAAGAATAACACATAAGCTGAGATCTGAAGTACAAGTAGGAATTAAACAAGCAAAAATGTGACAAGGATTGGTAATGGAGAGTGTCCCAGTCATTTGGAAGGATATGATTAAAGGAGAGAGCATGGAACATTCAAGCAACTGAAAACAGATTTCTCTGGATTGAATACATGCCTTAAGTAGAGAAACAGGAGGGGGTGAGAAGGAGTCAAGCCACAAAAATCTTATGTATCACTTAAAGGCATTTAATCAGGAAAGATACATAATAAAACAGACATTGTAGAAAGACCCGTGAGTACAGTCCAGAGGAAAATGGGAGTAGGAAGGGCTAGATGCAGAAATATCAGCTGAGAGGTACTAGAATGACCCAAGCAATGGGATCTGTCTCCTGAATTAAAGTGGTGAGGGTAAATATTAAGAGAAAAGGATGGAGTCAAGAAATATGCAGGATGCTGATTCAATAAACACACATGATGTCTGGGCAAAACCAAGGAGGCTGCACTTCTACCCTGAGAACAGGTGGACAAGGGTACTACTGAGGCTAGGAATCCAGAAGGAAGATCCTAAGTTCAATTTCTGATATTTTGAGTTTTAGGACCCCAGGTGGAGTTAGATGGATAGTTCCAGAGCTCAGAAGAAAAATCCAGGCGAATGTCAAAGACTTGGCAATGACCCATACAATCACTACAGTACAGTGAGAGAACAGAAGAACCCTGGGACAAAACCATGAGAAACTGTAATGTTTAGGAACAGGCAGCAGGAGATGAGGACACAAAGACAACTGAGAAGTGGAGGACCATTCCAGGAAAACATTTCAAGAACAAGGGGTGGCAACCCAAAGAAGTGACAGCCTCTGAAATATTTACCTATACATGATCCTGTGCTGTGTGATGCATGGGGAGTCAAAGGAACCATAAGCATGCTCCTAACACACAGCCAGTTTAGCAGTTCTCACACCCAGGCTGCCACAAAAAGCTGCAAATGACAATGATGTCTTCAAGAGAAGCACCAACAACCAAAAGTACAACCAAGGTGACAGGCATGTGTTGTGGGGGATCCAAAGCCGAAAATTCACCCATCAGTAAAGGGCAAGAAGGGATGCTGTCATGGATAATGTGATACTCCACCCAGATGTCGATAAGCCCATCCCCACAGCTGCTAGGAATATCGCTGCTGCTAAAAGCTCACAGATGTGTCCTTCAAATGAAACTGCCCTCTGCCACAGGTAAATGCCCTGCCCAAGTCTACACCCCTTCGCATGGAATAGCCTATCAGCAATGACCGGCTGATGCAGGAATGTGAGGGCCCAGTTCCCTTGCCTCAATGTAGGACATTTCTGAAGGGCCATCACAGCTCCAGAGCTGCCCACGGGATCAGCTGAGACCTTGGTTGTAACCTCATTGCAGAGCAGCTTCACCATCTGTCCTAGCCTGCCTCCCACATTTCCTTACAAAGTGTGTCTCCCAAGAGCACTCTTCAGTAAACCCTCTGGATACAATTCTCCATTCCAGAGTCCTTCTCCAGGTAACCCAATCCAAAATGAATGGTATCTGTCAAACTAGGCTAGCCACTGAGGCTAGAGTAGAGAGGCAAAGGTGCAAATGGTGGAAGCAAATGGCCACTCTTAATTAAGTCATCACCTGTGATGAAGGACAATGGCTTATATGTTTCAATTTGCTTTAAGGGACTTTTGTTACTTAATAAATCTATAGAAGGTCTAGTGGAAGACAAAATGGAAACATGAATTTCAAGGACAATCTGAAAGAATGTCCTTAGAAAAGAGAGGGACTCATGCCTTATAGGAAGCATTCAATGAAGTTCACTGCAGAGACGGTCATGGTGGCCTGGAAGCACAGGTTTCAAACATTTTCAATCATTCATTCAATGAATATTTATTGAAAAACTACAACCCCAAAAAGTGCCACAAGCTTGGAATACAACCTTGAATGATACAGACATGGTCTCTGCCCTCACAGAGCTTGGGGTCTAGCAGAACACGGTGGGGCTCAGCAATAGAACCATTTCCCTGTCAATGTTTCCGGGATCCCTAATACATAAAAATTGATACATACAATAATTTCATAGTGTAGATGTCTTTCCTAAGTTTCGCTTATGATACTTTAGCTTATGATACTATACATTAACTTATGAGAATAATAATGACTGTTTTCATGAATAGCAAAATTTTTTAATGAAGCCCGAAGGTGTTAGCTGCCTTCCTGTAACAGTCTCAGCAGTCAATTTCTTTGTGCATTTGGTTGTTTGTAAATAAAAACACAATCTTTGATTTGCCATGAAAGTAATTATAACTGGTATCAGGTTTGGTTGGACCATCTTGTCTTGTAGTCTCAGGATATTCTTCATTCTAATTGATCCTGAAGTTTGAAATAAGAGAAGGAAATGTCTGTTTCACGGATAAACCTCTAACACACAATATTGTCCCCATTCCTTCTCTCAAATTTGAGTCGGAGAAGTAGGACCTGGTCTTATCAATAAACCCCAACACTACCTTTTATACAATATAATGATACAAAGTGTTACACATTCTGCTGTTAACACATACTGATTATTACACCATGTCTAGAACATTCGCCAGCCACCACCTCCAGAACCTTAAGTGGTATTTAATTGACTGGGGTGACTGTGCTGTAACAGTGTATTTGCTTGTTTAATTTTATATGAGGAGACACGGATAGGCCTGAATCTTTCTGAGAACACTTAAGAACTACTCTTGCTGAAATAGTGTATTTACCAGAAGTTCCAATACATGTCAAAAATAACAGAAAAACCATATTCTGAGGTCTTCACATGCATACACACACACACACACACACACACACACACACACACACACACACACAAACTGACCTGGCTGCACCTTTTAACATATAGAAAACTTCAATGCATTAAAAATATGGTATATAACCACATGCAAGTGCTGAGTTTTTAATTATGACATTCCCAGTGACAGCTTTAAAGGCATTCATGGTGCAGCCCTAGTACATAGCATAGTTCTAGGTACATAGCTGACATACAATAAAAATTTGACTGACGGACTATTAAACAAATGAGTACTTTCAAATAAAATTCAAATCTGGCATTTATATAAGTCCCCATAGCTTATTAGTAAGGTCCCTCATAACATAATTTTAAGAACACTGGACTGGAAGACAGGATAATGAAAATCAAGGAGAAAAGTTCCCTGATCAAGAATTTGAGGGGAGGGCAGTGGCGTCTCAGTAGGGGAATTCCTGGTATGACAGTGTGGCCCAGGGCCCCAGTCCCACAAATGCATCCCTGAAGTCTCTGTGCTGAAACTTCTGTAAGTCACTTATAAATCAATGCGGTGATCGATCAATATGAGAATTCTGGAAGAGATGGAGTGACTAGAGTCAAATGGGAATAATTTGGCAGCAGTAGCGTTTATAAGAGAAACTAGGATATAAAATAAATCAGTAGCCCTGCAAGGCTTCTCAGGAACCCATCGCTTTATAAAGACCTGGTCAATGAATGGGCCCTTCACTGGAGTGGTGTGACCTTTGGAGGGAGCAGCTTCTATTCAATGGCTAAGGCTAACTGGGCAACATAGGCACGTGATAATAAACTGAGGGTCGGGAAAAGAAGGGGTAGATCAACATCAAGAAGTATTACTCCACAAGCCCCACCATTCACCAACCTACCAGAGCCAGGGGTTGACTCCAGACAGAGAAATTTCCGGCCCAGGATAGGCCTCTCCTCAAGGTCCAGCACCACCCATGCTTGCCATCCTGAGCACTCCAGTGTGATGGAACACCCAAGCTTGGTTGAGTTCTTAAAGTTACCAGTGCTGGTCTAAGACCCAGGGCTCTATGCTTGCCCCTCATTACACATGCATACAAGCAAGACGATGGTAGCTACTGGAATCAAGGCATTTATTTGAAGAAGTAATAGACTGAATCAGAAGAGTTTTCAAAACTAGAAGAGATCTCATTTTATAGCAGAAGTTCAAAAGATTAAGAGCCTTGTCTAGCCATACACTATTACCAAATGATGGAGTGTGGGCAAGAACCCTAACAGCATCAGTCAGGATTCAACCAGAGAAGCAGAATCACTAGAATACATACATTAAGTGATTTAATGTGAGGAATTATCTTTCATAGTTGTGAGGCTGGCTGGTCAAGTCCAAAATCCACAGGCTAGGTCATCAGGTAGAGCATGTGAAAATACTTGGGCACAGGCTAAAGCTGCTGTCCACATCTGGAACTTCTAGTTCTTCAGGGAAGCCTCAATTCTAGTTTTGAGGACTTTCAACGGATGGAGTCAGGCCCATCAAGACTATTTAGGATAATCTCCCTGATTAGGTCAACTGATTATGACCTGTAATCACATCTACAAAAGACCTTCACAGCAACACCTAGATTCTGACTGAATAACTGGCAACTGGAGCCAGCCAGGTTGACACATAAAACTGACCAGCACATTGACTTATCAATAGCACCACAGTGTTCTTTCCACCTTTGCCCTCCTCACTAAATGCTGCTGCAACAAAGTTTTGTATGACTACATTATATATATTCTACTCTTTTTCCAATTAAAATTAATGAACACATGAAACACATCTGTTATAGGTCAGCAGGAGATGGGTTTGTAGGGCTTATGGAAAAATCATCTCTTCTAAACACGTAGATCCAGTCACCCAAAGTCCACACCACAATTTTTTGCTATCCATGTCATTCAAAGGGGCAGAGAGTGTATAGAACTAGGAAAGTGGAGATAACTAATCCATTCTCCCATGTCACCCTGGATGTCACATCCAAGACTCTTAGAAGAGTTGTCCATCCAAGATGTCTCTAAATCCAGAAGACCCAGACTCCCAGACGACTTATCACACTGCAATCAAGCCATCTCTGACCCACCAACACATTACATGGAACAGCCTGGAATAGATGCACCCCAAGGTTACCAGTGACTTACTGGTTATTAACTCCAAAGGACACTATTGACCATCCCCTCTTCCTTAAAATGCAATTTTCTGTTGCCTTCCATACCAGCAACACCTCTTTCTTTTCCTACCTCTCTTGCTACCCTCTGTACATCTGATCTTATTTCCTTTCTTCTATCTCTACAATGTCCACTTTTTCCATCACAAGACCCCTCCTCATGTTTACACACCGTTCTTTGGCTTTAATTATAATCTACACACTAATTATTCCCAATCTCTATCTCCATGCCAAATAGGGCTCCTGAGCTTCAGGCACACATGACTTGCTGCTGTGGACATCTGTACCTGGATGTTCAACAAACACTCCAAACTCCCTGTCCTTTCCACTGCATCCACTCCCTTCAACCAATGCTCATCCCTGGCTCCACTATCCACCAAATGGACTGGAATGGAAGCCTAAAAATTGTACCTTACCTCCTGTCTTTCTCCCATCCCTACATACCATCAATCAAGTTTTATTTGAGGAGGAGAGGGGAAACTACAGCTGAAAATTACATTTTCTGCTACGTGTAACCACATAATTATCTTGAGGCCAACAGAAGAAAACAGGATTGTATGGAACTTCCAGACAACTGTTTATGGATAGAAGACTCAAGTTTCAACCCTTGTATCCTTCCTGCAACCTCTCACAAAAAAGACAGATAGAGCTCCAAAGCCACCATGGACATTCCACCAAGAGAGAAGACTCAACTTTTACCCTTGTATCCTTCCTGTAACCTCTTACAAAAAAGACAGGTAGAGTTCCACAGCCACCAAGTGACATTCAGGATAGAAGCGACAGATGAAGATGACAAAGTAGAGAAATATCTTTTATTTCAGGGTAACTGGTACTCTGAGAATGTGACAGAGCACATAGTATCAATCAATCCTGTTACTGCCTAACTCCAAACTTCATTTCATGTAAAAGAATAAATCTTGTTTAAGCCACTGTTATTGTACATTTTCTATTATATGCCACCAAACATAAGCCTGAGTGATATACCAAGTGTTGACTCTTTTTCAGTCTTTCAACTGCATCCATTCCTCTCCATTGCCACTACCATTCCCTTAGTTCAAGCCACCATCATCTCTTGTTTCAATTACGGAAACAGCACATTAACTGGTTGCTCTACTTCTACTCTTCCTTTAACCTAATCCGCTGTTCATTTCTGAAGGACAATCTGGGAATATGTATCAGCAGCATTAAAAATGTAAAAACGGTCCCATTCATCAAACTACAGTTGATCCTTGAACAAACAGGTCTGAATTATGCAGGTTTTGTTTTTTGTTTTTTTTGAGACAGGGCCTTACTCTGTCACCCAGGCTGGGGTGCAGTGGTGTGATCTTGGCTCACTGCAACCTCTTTCTCTCAGACTCAAGCAATTCCCCCAACCTTAGCCTCCTGAGTATCTGGAACTACAGGCACATAACACCTATGCCCAGCTAACTTTTTCTATCTTTATAGTAGAAATAGGGCTTCTCCATGTTATCCAGGCTGGTCTATAGTTTCTGGGCTCAAGCTATCCGCCTGCCTCAGCCTCCCACAGTGCTGGGATTACAAGCAAGAACCACCATGCCCAGCCTGTGCAGGTCATTTATAGGTAGATTTCCTTTCCTTCCGCTTCTGCCATTCCTGAGACAGCAAGGCCAACCCTTCCTCTTCCTCAGTCTACTCAATGGGAAGGCAATGAAGATGAAGACCTTTATTATTATTATCTACTTCCACTTAATGAACGGAAAATATATTTTCTATTCCTTAGGATTTTTCTTAATAAAATTTTCTCTACTTTAGCTTACTTTATTGTAAAAATAGAGCATATAATATATATAACATACAAATGTATGCTCACCAATTGTTTAGGTTATCAGTAAGACTTCCAGTCAATGGTAGGCTATTAGCAGTTAAGTTTCTGGGAAGTCAAAAGTTATATGTGAATTTTCAACTTCAAAGGGGGACCAGTGCCCCCAATCCAAGTGTTGTTCAAGGATCAACTTTACACAGCAATTTCACTTCTCAGAATTTATGCTGAAGAAAATAATAAGATATGCATACAAATACATAATTGTACTTATGGATGTTCATAACATCATTTGTAATGGTTTACAAGTGGAAACTATGTAAATGTCCAATAACAGGGGATTCGTGACAGAAAACATGGTGCGTTCAAGGGAAAACTAACTTGTCATTTAAAAATCATAACACAAAATATTTTAGCATTTGATAAAATGTTTATCTACATTATATAGATTTTATATATATACTTACATGAAAATAAAATAGGTTATAAAGAATACGTACCCAATATCCCTACTTGGTTTAATTACATAAACATCTGCAGAAAACAGACCCAGTCCCACTTTTGTAACTACCCCTAAAAAGCTAACATTTTAATTAATTCAGATATCACATGAGTATTTATTCAACATCAATTAAATACTAAATATATAACAATAGTTCTTAGATATTGTATTTCTTTTTTGTTTTTATTTCTTAGAGATGCAACAATGAACATAAGTTGCTTTCAACAACAGAAAAGAAAATAAATATTCTCAAACAACTCTGATCATTCTTTGATATCCCACCCCTCAGCATGCTCCTGGAGAACCCCATCTTCCCCTATTAACACTTTCCCCACTGCACTGTAAAATACTTGTTTTCTTAACTGTATCTCCCACTGGGCTCAAGGATGATGTGATCATCACTGCCCCCCAAGTCCCCGGCATATATTTGGTGGTCTATAAATATGAAATAACAAATGTATGATGGTGTTATGAATTCAACAACACCTGATGATGAATTTTCACCATCCGAGAGCTACAGAAGGATCCAAATCTTGGGAATGTAAATGCATGTCTCCAATACAAAGATCTTCAATAATCACCAGGCCTGAACCACTTCTTAGCAACTGGCCGGGCTGCAAGGAGCCATATCAACTCCTTACTAGGACAGCTTAAGCCCCTGAAGAAATTGTCTCATGCACTAAGGAGTGACCTGACATAAAAGCCTACTTGAAAATAAGCTGATGACTGCCCAGAGGGAATAATTTAAAATAACTTTCAAGAGGTGGGAGAATCATATACTCATTCCATATTCATCAGGTGTCCACTACATGCCAAAAAATCAATCCAATCTAACTGATAACATTTTCTCTGAAGATATCTGCCTCTTCGAATACTGGTACAAAGATTCAAGAAGTTGTATCACAGACTATCAGTTCTGCTAGTACATGTATTTCTTTGACAGGAATGACCTCAGGTGTGATTGATAAATAGAGGAAGGATGTCTGTTTTGATTCACATATTATTTTTTCTACTTTGTTAATACTTTGCAGCAATCAAGGTAAGCACTATCACAGGGAAAGAGAAAGACTTAACAATGTGTGAAGATCTCAGAACAAAGCTGGAAATGCACTCAAATGCCTTTCTTTAACATGAGTAGTGACTGATTTAGTGGCTTCGAGTACCACTATACTTTCTACTATGTTGATCTCATGGCAAAACTGCAAGAACAGCAATGAAAACACTCCTCCTTATACAGATAAATGAAGAAGGCTACATGCTGGATCAGATTTAATTTCAATAAAATGGTCTCTCTTAGAAGCAAATGCCCCGTACAATCCACAGAGACAAAAGGGAAGCAAAGTTCAATGTAGACACTGCAAAGGGTGGACCAACTTGCTAAAAACATTCCACATCTCTTTAGTGGTCTGCCTCAATCTTGCTTTTCCCATATACTCCGTTATTCTTAGTGGTGCATGATTTTGCAGAATGCCAGGTGTAGATTCTGTCGGCCTCCATACCCATGGGTTCCATATCTGTGGATTCAACCAACCGCAAACCAAAAGGATCCCCAAAAAACTGGATAGCTGTGGACACTTCCCTTGAGAGAGAGAACTGAGCCACCCCTACCCACGGTTTTATCACCATCAAGAGGCCAAGAGCTCGGGAAAGAAAAGAGAGTAAACTGTAACACTCACATAAGGACAACAAAGGTCACACAAGGTATTTGATATACTTAAATCAGTCTTCTGCTCACTGATTCAGTCAACAAGTAATTGAATGTACAAGCAGGTAAAGACCCAGAGACAGACAAGAAAGCTGAGTGCCTATGCCACTGATTACTTCTTCCTGACACCCACACATCCAAGCAAAAGACTGACTAGAGTCTGGGGCTGCAAACTCTGTCTACTGGAGCCCGATGAATAATTTAAGGAGATTGGGTGCTTGCTAATAGGGAGCAAGGGGACAGGGACAAGCTAGAGGTTGTATGCTCCATCTAAAAGTGTTCAAATCGTTTTTCTTACCTACCATTGAGGCAAGGCAAAATGTGTATGCAGCCAAGACCTGGCTCACAGACTGCCACACCATGGCCCCTATGTTTAGCGGAATACAGACCAAGGCATCCCGATGAGAAATTTCACTTTGGATCCTGACAGACACCTGACTCGAAGACATAACCCAAAATTTAAAATCACCTTCCTATAACTGATGGCTGCAATACACCAGAAGATAATGAGAACTCTCTTACAGGAGAAACAAAGCAGAACAATCTATCAAGATCCAAAATTCTGGAACCTGAGCTTGATTCCTTATTTCTTCATTATGATTGAAGAGTCTATTACATAAACAAAGTTTTCATTTTCGGGTGTCTTTAAAAATCAGCACCTATTCCTAAAAACTGCTTCATGGAGGTTCACTCTTTACAATTTAATTGTCTAAAACACCAAAGAAAAGATGAAGAATCTCCACAATCCAAATCACACTTCACCATAAAAGGTCAAAGATAATGTCAGCAGAGACACAGGTGAAATATATCAATTACAAATGGAGGAACTCTTAGCCCTCTAAAAACGTGGTTTCTTGAGTAAAGATCGCAAGAAACCATTTTATGTACACTTTAGTATAATATTTAATTAAAGTAATAAACAGGTCTAATTATTTAGAATGAAATGTTTTCTTTTTTTTTCCTTTCAAGGCCAGTCAACATACTGGATATTCCAATATTTTTTCTTAAATCAATAGCCTACTTTTTACCCACACAACAACTTTACAGTCAGAAATATATAGGCTAATGTACACTTAGTACTTCTTAATTGTTCTCAAAGCTAAATTTGAACAATAAATTAAATTCTTCAGGATATGTTATGTAATGTAGACACAGGCTATAAAAATGTTGACATTGGTTATATTCTCGTAATGCAATTTAGCCCCTTTAGTAATGACTATGCAAATAATCGGCCACGGGAAAGCCATTCTCCAGCTAGTACAATTACCTACTATCACAGACTGCCACACCATGGCCCTGCTTATTGTCCTGCTTATTGAAATTCTATGAAAACTCTTGAGGTGCTAAGATAGTTTCAAGGCCATTGTGAAAACTCCCCTCTTAACTGACTCATCTGGCAACTACAATTACCAGCGTTAAGGAGGGCAGTTGCAGATAAACATTAAACAAGAAATTATCCCCAGAAGGTTCATAAGTTCCAAACTTTAAACGGGGAAATACTGACGGCTCCTAGTATAGCCTCTTAACACCTTCAAGATACAACTTTTCACTCACACGAGGTCAACAGCTCTTAGCTGACTCAACCTCAATGGGTAAAAAACTCCACGATTCCAACAAGATCAGCTTCACCCCTAAATATTATCTACTTTTAGCCAATGTCCCCACAGTGCCGGTTACACTTCAGGAAGCTCAACGCAACCTTCTATTTTACTGTGCTTCAATTTTCCATTTCAGAATTGTTCCACCATCCTGAAATAGATCAAGGCACTTGGGTAATCCATTGGCCACATCTGCTGAAGTTCTTCACCAGGTCTCTATCCGACTTCATCTTGTCTCTTAGCATAGAGATGAGGAAGGCCACAGAGTAGTGAAGAGGACAAGGTATATATATCATTCTTCCAAGGAGCTCTAAGGTCTCCCACCCACCCCACCTGAACCTGCTGGCCAGCAGTCAAGGCCTGGGCCTCCCCAACTCCAGAATCGTCCACAAGACCCTGGTCACACAGGAGACCAAGATGCTAACTTGCCTGTTCTCCATTCCTCTTCTCTCACACCAGTCGCAAACCCATCATCTGAAAAAGCTTCAACTGCCCACGAGGGCCTAGAGGAAAAGGCTTCTTAGGAATCACCCCTGCAGTCTGTCGTGGGTGGATCACCCTGCAATGTCTTATGCAAAAGGCTAATTCCACCCCTTCAGGGTGCTCATCTCAATGGAGTCCAAAGCCTTGAGAACCAGAGGTCGTGTTAACCAATTTATTGTCAGGGAAGTGCAGGTCCAAGCTCACCCGCGCGTCTGGTTCCTTGGAGGCCCAGCAACCCGTCTGTTTGAAGACGCCTGGTCTCTGCTTTTTTATCCTGAACCTGGTCTTGGCGGCCAAGACCTCTGAGGCCATTCCCTCCGGGGAGTGGCCTCTGTTCCTTGTTTTGTCCACTTGTGGAAAACCCAAAGCAAAACAGTTGTGTTTCTAAGCCCTTGCTCCCCAAAGACCATGGGTATCCCTTCATTGTTTGAAAGATGCCAGACTAATTGCTTCCTTCGCCACTTTTGGGAAGACACGAGAGTATCCAATGCTGGTCACTACCCATGTGGACCTAGAGCCAGGTATCCGCTGAGGGTGACGAGAGTGCTGGGCGCAGGGCTCGCATCGGTGTCCTGTGTCCCCGTCGCCTCAGACTTCCACGTTTCCTCCCACCCAGGGCCCTCTGCAGCGCCCCCTTTCGCTCCTAGGGAGCACGACACCCGCAAGGGCCGCCCCCTCCGAGCCCGGAGGGCGTCGGAGCCGGTGCGGGGGCAGCAGGTGGTGGGTGAGGGAGGTGGCCCGGGGGCCCCGGGGAGCGGTTTGGCGGGTGTCCCCCCGAACCCCAACCCAGCTGTCCCCTTCGCAGCCCCCCCGGCACCCCGCCTCACCCCGGCCGGGCTCCGCTCCGATCGCCCGTCCCCTCCTCCCCCGCGCCCCCGGCCCAGCCCGGCCGCGCACCCCCAACCACACACCCCCACCGGCCGCGGCGCGGCCCCCCGCATTCCCAGCACGTCCGGCGCCGACTTTTACCTGTACTTTCTGCACTCGAGGCGGCTCGTCGGGCGAGAAACACCTCCCCGGGACCGCTACCTCCCCCGCCCCGGCTCCGCCCGGCTTCCTCCTTCCCCTCCAAGGCCGCAAAGTAGATGGAGTAAGAGAGTGTGTGCGAGAGAAAGAGAAAGAGGGAGCGGGCGCGGGCGCCGCGGGAGGCGGCGGGCGGCGGGCAGGAGGCGCGCCCGGCCCCCGCCACCCTCCGGCCGCCGCCGCCGCCGCCGCCGCGGGCTCGGCA
>NW_022436955.1:24203871-24356215 GCF_009761245.1 Sapajus apella
CGCGCCCGGCCCCGGCCCCGGCCCGGTCCCCGCCGCCCGCCGCCGCCGCCCGCCGCCGCCCGCGGGCTGGGGCCGGCCCGCGCCCCCGCGTCCCCGTACCTCGTAAAGGTCCCCAGAAGCCATGCCAGGCTGCGGAACTTGGCTCGCCGGTGTGCGCGTCTGCTCGCTCGCGCCCTCCGTGCGTGTGCGCGCGGGGGCCGGTGTGCGCGTGTGTGTGCGCGCGTGTGTGTGCGAGTGTGTGTGGTGTGTTGAGTAAACTGTGTTTTTGCAGAATGACAGGCTTGGGGGCTGCCTATGCGCAGAATCAGAGCGGGCGGCGGCGGGGCTGGCGTAACCGGCAGCGGCGGCGGCGGCGGCACGAGCGCGGGCAGCAGCGACGGCCGCGCAGCGCGCCCGGGAGGCACGGACGCGGCCCGAGCGCCGCGGCCCCCGCGACCCGGCGACCCGGCGGCTGTGGCTGCAGCCGGCAACGGCTCGCCCGGGCGCCGCCTGCAGGAAGCCGCCCGGCGCCCGCCGCCGGCCCGGACGCTGCTGCCACTGGGCGAGTCCCCGCCCCCCGGGAGCCCGGCCCGGCCCCCGGGGCGGGGAGGCGGGGGCTGCTGCCCGGCCGCGCCCCGGGGGACCGGTCCCGTAGGCGACGAGCTCTCGGGCCCGCCCCGCCACCCCGGGCCGGCTTCGGGGGCAGCTGGCGGTGCCCCCGGGGGCGGCGGACCAGGTGCCCGCCGGGTGTGCCCGATCCGGGGCCGCGAAGGGGCGGCCGGGAAGCCAGGTAGAGGGCTGCAGCTGCAGACCGCAGGGAAGGGACCCCAGTGGAGCCCCGCCGGCCCGGGGTCCCCACCTCCCTCCTCCACCCTGAAGCGGGGTGGGCGCCTCCTGGGAGACCTGGCCCCTCGGGGCTGCACGGCCCCTCCCTCCAGGTTGGGTTGCAAGATGCGGAGGCCACAGGGAGGAGGGATAAAGTGGCCCATCCAGAGGTGCCGTGGGGATCGAGGACATGCGTGGCCACCCCATAAACCCTGGAAAGTCTTTAGAGCCGGGCGTGGCCTTCCCTCAGCAGCCCCTCTCCCCCATTCATTCACTCATCTCCTTTCTCAACATTTACCAAAGTCAACCCAAGTGCACAGTGTCTCTGGACAGGCGCAACTGGGACCCTGCCCACAGGGACTGTGAATCCACAAGTGAGGAGTGTAATTAATGGAGCACTCAGTTGTTCTTCTAAAAGGTCATCCTGCGTGTGACAGGCTGAGGAGCTAGAGAAGCTCTCCAATACCCAAACCCATTCCTTAGCCGTCTCTTCCTACCAATATCATGGATAAATGGTCACCCTTCTGCTTAAAGGTTCTGTTCAAGATACTTCTGAGCCTGCAAGCCCAGGCTGTCGTGAAATTGGAGGAAATATCTCCATCCCCACCCAAGAAATGCCTACCTGGCTTCAGATGTGATGTGTCATTAACACATGCTCCCTGGGTCATTTTCTACTTGTGAGACTATGGGCAGGTCACTGAGCCTCGCTTGCCACATCTCTCAATCGGAGCTGGAGATAGGCACCTACGGGATTTAAACAGAATTAAGGAGAGGATGTATGTAGACATGAAGCGACCTTCCCATCCCAGCAGAACTCAATAAAGGTGACTTGCGTCTGAGTCCCAACCTGAACTGCCCTCATGGAGAATGAGATGGCAGAGGGGCTCAAGAAACTGTTTAATCCAGAGATCCTCAAACTTGGAAAAATCACCAAATTTTTTAATCCTAAAATAAAAATTCCATGGAACCTAGAGCTCAACGTTCTCATGTCTGGCTCATTCCAGGACACATGAGTTTGCATTTGCTGTTCCTTCTTCCTAGAATGTCCTTCCACATTGAATCTACCTGAAACACTCTTGTTCTTCTTATGGGAGCTTGTGTATCTTTGTATCACAAGCATCTTCCACTATTCCTGACAGAGGGTAGGTACACCGTGAATGTTTTTCAAACTAAGCCAATACAACACATTTTATACCAATTTCTAGTTAAAATCCCACATGAAGATGATGAAGGAAAAAATGGGAGGATATGGAATTAATAAATAAATCAGAAAGCATATTTGGCTTAGAAACTGTTGAAATTGTTATAGCACTTCTCTCTTCATATTGATATTTTCCCAGTGGTCACAGTTTTAAATAATAACAGTAATAATAAGCAGTTCCCTATCCATAGGTAGCAAAACAAATTTTAATGATTCTTAATTTGTACTCAGGAACAAATACACCACCAGAGCATGAGGATGTAATTTGGAAGAACACAAGAAGGAAACTGGGCTTGGAAATAATATACTCAGCCAAATTTGAATATATAATCAGTAGTTTTACAAAAACACTAAAAGCTTGACTTGTACTGGCCAAGTACTCCCTCAGAATGTGAGTGCAGTTTGAAAAACCCTAGTCTAGACAACAGTTGTTTATAGAGTTCACAGAAGAGGATACTTACTGTGGATGGCCATGCTCAGGAAATGTTTGAGGACTGAAATGGATCTTGAAGACTCATAGAAAAGGAAGGACAGTGTTTCCATTGAGGAGAAGTAGTCAGGGTAGATAGCAGGCAATTGTGCAATGGGAGGGGTATGAGAAGATTAGAAGACTGGTTTATGGAGGTTACGGGCCCCTGGATGGTGAATGTGGGTCAGTTCGTGGAGTCTTGAAAGCCAAGCTAGGCAGTTTGCTGCTTAGCAGGTCAACAGTGGGGAAACTCCTAAAGACTTTTGAATCGATCAAAAGCATGTGACTGGTCAAAAGTGCGCTTTAGAAAACAAATTCCAGAAGAAATACGGGAAATTGACTGCAGGATTTGAGTTAGGGGCAGGGAGACCAATTGCAGTGGTCCCTGGTGGTAGTAGTACAAATGAAGAAGAAAAACTGGATTTGTGAGATGTTCAGAAGAAAGAACCAGGCTAGCTTTCATTATGGTTACTCCACCTACTTCCATGAAGCATTAGATTCAGATCAACAGGACTTGATGACTAACAGGATGTGTGTGCATTGAGGACTGGGGGAGGGGCCGTGACTAAGGAAAGGATACAGAGGTGACTAAGGTTTTAAACTGAGTGACTGAGCTACCCATCCATCATAACACCATTTTATTTCGAGCTTACCCCCAGACCATGGCTAGCTTCCAGAAAAGGCAGGTGCTTCCTGAGGGATGGAGGGGGGAAGGGTCTTCACCCACTGTAGGAAGGTCAGCCCAACCAATTAACAGTGAGGCTCTAAGTTCTCCAGATGATAGAGAACTAGTATTGCTCATGGAGAACAGAGGATAGCTGCCATCTTCCACAAACTGTGGTAGAATATTCATATTGGTCATAACTCAAGATCGACTGATAGAAAGTTCTAACTCAAAGCAAGAGAGTATTTACTGACTCACATAGGCTAGAAGAGGGTGGAATTGTTCTCAGGATTGGCTGGATTCAAGGTCTGAAAGGACATGAAATAGCTTCTCTTATTCTCTCCTTCTTTCTGCATGCTGGTTTCTTTCCTGTTGAAGATAGGCTTCTTCCATGCAGCTGAGAATATGGCACCTGCCCACTCATTCATCTCGGTTTATGCCTTATACGGTATTTCTAAATCCTAGGGAAGGACTCTATTTGACCAATGCAGCTCATGTCCTGTCTTATTGGTCCAGTCACCATAGTCAACAACTGACAGGACACTGTGATTGGCCAGGCTTAACTGATACTCCTATCTATGGGAATAATGTGACAATTGGCAGTGTTACCAGAATTACCTGATGGGAATCAGATATGAGCAGAAGCCCAAAGGAATGGTGGAAGGAATACTGAAACAGTAGGTGTTTATGCCAAAACAAATCTGAGACAGAAAGAAAACTTAGAAACAAGGGCAGTAGCTGCCTGGAACATGGCCCTATTAATATAATAAGAGCAAGACCAGCCAGTTTAATATCCAAGGGAAGATGGTATCCACTGCCTTGACAGCAGCATTGAAATGTGGCAATATTCTCTTTCTGGTATTACTTGAGACATGATCTTGACCTCTGGTACCCTGTGGTGGCTGAACATGTGAGCTCTAGAGGTAGATGGCCTAGGTCCCAATGCCTGCATCATCACTACTAGATATCTGGTATAAGCCTCTTTGTGTAACCTCTCTGCCCGTCCATTTCCAAATGTGTGTGTTATTTATTACTGCACGATGAATTATCCCCAAAACTTAATGGTTTTAAACAAAAGGCATTTCTAATCTCACAGTCTGTGTGGGTTACAGATTTGACAGCATCGTAACTGGGGGTGGTTCTGGCTCAGGATCTCTTGTGAGATTGCAGTCAAAATGTTTGCTAGGACTGCATTTATCTGAAGGGTCGGCTGGGCTGGAGGATCCACCTCCAAGACGGCGCCCTCATATGGCTGTTGGCAGGAGGCCTAAGCTCCAAGCCACGTGGGTCTCCCCATAGGGTTGCTTGAATGTTCTCATGTCCTTCTCATCTTGGCCCCCCCAAATCCAACAAAATAAAAACTGTCAAAGCTTCAACTCCTTCTACCACAGAGCAGCTAACTAATCTGATGTTATAGTCCATGCTAAGAAGACTATTTGATGCAGGGATTATTTACGACATGTCAGATTGAGTGAATGTGGATGTGATCTGATCCACACACCTCACTTTGAAGATGCGAACACTAAGACTCAGGCTGGGTGATCTCAGAGAGAGCAAGGAGAAAGTCAAAGTGCCTTTGAATATCTCATCTTAGACACCAAACATAGTCACTTATTTTATTCTTTAGAACTGAACCACTAAAGCCAAGCTTATACTCAGAGGAAGCAAATTAGACTCCACCTTTTAAAGGGAGGACTAACAAAGAATTTATGGGCACAGTTTAAAGCCACCACACCCCATCTTTAAATTGAGGTGATAGATAACCCATAGAGTTGTTTGGAGAATTTAATAACCTAATCCATGCAAAGCATCTATAATAAGGGCTGAGTAATGGTCCCTGTTGTAATTACAACTATTATTACCCATTTCAAACTTAATATTGAGTCATTGATATCCTTGAATGTCAAAGATTCCAATGGAATGGCATTAAATCAAATAAAACCTTCAAACTGAATATTGTTTTCAAGCTATACAGAAATTCTTATTACTAATTAAGTTTTATTTCCAGCATTCTTTTGCTTCCATAATGATTTTTATTTTTACAGTCATACTTATTTAATATCTACAGTGTGCTAGGTACTATTCTTGTTGAACAAAACAGAGTCCTACCCTTATGGAGCTTACAATACAAAGGGAAACAGAGAATAAGCCAAGAAAACAAAATACATGTATAAATAATTTTATTTCAGGTAGTGATGTGAACTAGGAAGAAAAATGAAGCAGGTAAAGCAACAGGAACTGAGATGGAGCGTGCTGGGGACAGGAAGGGGTTCTGGCTTAGATAAGGTGCTTAGGCAGGCCCTCACTAAGGTGGTGACATTGCAGCAGAAGCCTGAACAAATGAGAGAGGACACCAAATCAAATCAAAGGGCAGAGAGTGTCAGAGAGAAAGATAGCAAGGGCAAAGCCCAGAGGATGGAGAAGCTGGGTGTGTTCAAGGTCCTGCAAATCAGCCAGTCTGGCTGAAACCAACTGAGCAAGAACGAACATGAGAAGAGATAGAGAGCTAACCAAGGTCCTGGTGGGCCAAGGAAGATAATTTAGATTCCTCCAAGTGACAGGAGAGGTCATCTGGGAGGCTTTGAGCAAGGGAATATGATAGGACCATTGAGCTCCCAGATAGAGAATGGCACGAAGAAGGACAAGGGTGACGCTGGCCACCTTTGCAGAAGTCCCTGAGTGAAATCCTAGTGATGTGGGTGATGAGGAATAAGGAGGAAGCTGTCAAGATGAAGAGATGTAATGTAGTTAGATTGAGAATATGCAGGACAATGCTTGAGACATGAGGAAGGGGAAGAAATGCTAAATTTTGGACCGAGTATTCAGATGAATGGAGGTGCCATTTACTGAGGTGAGGACAATGGGTGAGTGGCGCATTTGGTAAGTAGTATCAGGGGTGGGTGAAGGGAAATCAATAATTCATTTTAGGATAAGTTAAATTTGAGTTGGGAAATCCATATCCAAGTAGAGACAAGGAGGTATTAGATATGTGAGTCAAGAACTCAGCTGGACATTTATGTGGCTGGGCAGCGTATCGATGACGATGAAAGAATATTCGCTATAATCACCGGTGGGATGAATGCAAGACCGAAAGAGGAGAGGCCCTAGGACAGAGCCCTAGAGCAGGTGAGCATTCAGAGGTCAGGAAGAGGGTGAGGAAGCAGTGAAGGAGCCTGAGAAGGCATGAGGGAGGGAGAAGGGAACCAACAGAATGTGCTTTCCCAGATTCAAGTGAAAGAAAGCAAAATGAACCTAAAATGTTGGTAGAAGGTTGGGTAAGAAGAGGACTGGGATTTGGCAACGTGGAGACAGGTTTTGGTGGCGTAGGAAAGTTCAAAACTAGATTGATGCAAGTTAAATAGAGCTTTGGCAGAGAAGAAGTGCAGATGGTGAGCACAGGTGACTCATTCAAGGCCTTTTGCTATAAAGGAGCAGAGAAGTGGGTCAGTAGGTAGAGGGGGTGCTGGGCGCAGGAAGAATTTTTAATACAGAAGCTATTACAGTATGTTTGTATGATAGGCATGCAATAAATGTGGAAAAATGGCTGTGCAACGAAAAGAAGAGGGAATTGCAGCAACAGCCTTTGAAAGTGCCAACAGAGAGGGGATGCAGAAGTCCAAAGTGGAGGAACTGGACTTAGGAGCACAGAGTCAACCTGTATTAGGTTGAATTGTGTCCCTTGAAAATTCAATGTACACCCATAACTTCAGAACATGACCTTATTTGCAGATGTAATTAGTTAAGATGAGGTCATTAGGGGTGGTCCCTAATCCAGTAACCAGTGTCCTTATAAGAAGAGAAAACAGAGGCAGAGGCACACAGAGAAAAGGCCGTGTGAGATGAACACAGAGACTGAAGTGATGCATCTGCCAGACAAGAAATGCCAAGGATTGCCAGCTACCACCAGGAGCTAGGAAGAGGCAAGGAAGGATTCTTCCCTGGAGACCTGCCAACACCTTGATTTCAGATTTCTAGCCTCCAAAACTATAAGAGGATAAATTTGTATTAGTGTAAGCCACCAAGCTTTGGTAATTTATTACAGCAGCTGCAGGAAACTCAAACACCATCCACTGGAAGAACAAGCATGGCTGCAGATGGATTGGGTTGACAGATTGGAGCTCTCTTTCATTATTTCCGTATTCTCCATAAAATAAGCCATGCGGTCATCAGATGAAAGTGAGGAAAAAAGAGAATGTATCAGATAGAGGAATGTGATTTGCCTGAAACAATATTGGTTTGACTGTTGTATCCACCCCAACACCACCACCACCAACAAAAACTATTAATAGAGCCTCTTTTACTTCCAAAGGTATCCACATTTAGACAACATGTGAATGGTTTTTCTAGTGTTAGATGTTTGAGGACAGATTAAAAGATAGGAAAAGTCAGCTCAAGAGAAGAGTGGGTTAACTCAGAGAATATAAAGGCATTGCTGGAAGGTGCTGAAGGCCCACTGGATATTTGTGGTCGTAAGTTAAAGTTAGGCTAGTCAGAGTAGTCAGCATGGCTGTGATTTATCCATTCACAATCATCTCTTCGGGGTCAGGCTGAAGTAGGTGGGGCATTGGATTTAATCAAGGTTGGGATTTGCCATGTGAGGTCAATAGAAGGAGAGATGGGTAAGAGAGTTAAGCGTGTTCGTAAGAAAGTTATTATAAATGATGGAGTGATGGTTACCAATCTAGCTTCGGCTTTATAAGGAGGGATGTAACGACATGGGGTTTGGGGTGGAGGTGACTACAAACAAAACCGTCAGTCAATGGATTAGAACAAAGATTGTTAGAGTGGGGCCACAACAGCAATGAGAAGGACTCTTGAAATGGTGCTGTCAGTAATGGCGGCTACCACTCATGAGCATCTGCGCGGGCCACCTGCTTTCCAGGTGTGGCCATCTTTTGTTTCCCTCGCCTCTTTTTCGCCTCCCCCACTCACACTGTAAGGACCTGATGCTGTCCCCCAGGATGGAGTCAGGACTAATGTTCAGAACTTTGAAGACCTGAAAGATACCTGAAAGAATTTGGAATAAGGACTGAGGGATGGAAAAAAACATGGATATTGGGGTTGCGAGAGGGTCTGAGAAACGAGGGAGGGAGAGCAAAAAGGAAACACCTCCCAGAAACCCAAATGAGGTCATCTTTGACCATAAATGAAAGGGAAAAAAATGTGTTTCACTATTTATGGACTCCAGCAGTTTCTGGTAATGAAATGAATTTGCCATTCCTGGTAGGCATTGTAGGCAGAACTTACTGATTTCATACATCTTGCATCATTTTATCATTTCAACAACGTAAGAAACATTTGGCCTTATTTTATAATGTAAGAAGAAAATTTCCCGACCCCTGGGACAACCTCTGGAAGAGACAGGTAGAGCTTCTGTTGCCTTAAGTAGGCCCAGACTCCCTGCTGGCTGCATGTTTGGGAAAAGTTCTTCCTTGCACATAGCCAACATGGAAGATAAAACATACTCAAGTTGTTGGCCTTGAGCCTTGACTAAGCACTAGTCCTGCGACTTTGAAACCTTGGGGTGAGAGGTGGATGGAGGCTAGGAAGCAAGCAATGTCTATTTTTTAGTTATTTGTGTTATAAGAAGGAACTTAGATTTAAATTTGTGAGCTCAACACCCCTTTGTCTAGGACGATCAAAATGCAGTTTTTCTTTGTGCATAGTAAATCAGTGACGTGATTGTGAAACACATATGTACCCATCAAGCACCTGACTGCTGTCTGTATCAGAGTTCTCAACTTTTTGGTCTCAGGATCCGTTGACACTCTTAAATATGATTACAAACTTTGAAGAGCTTTAATTTATGTGGGTTATATCTGTGGATATTTAAGCTATTAACAATAAAGCTGAAAACACGCAAGAATACACACATAAAAATAACACACAAACACATTCCATTAGCTGTCAATGCAATAAAATTATCTAGAATTGTAGAGTTCCTAGAAAATTCCTCTATACACTGGTGAGAGAATGGGCACAGAAAAGGCAAAACGTCTTGGTACTACTGTGAAAATAGTTTTGACCATACAGATTCCTGAAATTGCTTCAATGGTCCCAAGTTTGCCGGGACCACTCTGAGAACTGCAGTTCTAAAGAATCACGAAAAAGGCTGCCTTTGTTGTGGGTAAAGTTGCATCTTTGCAGATTATATGAAAATGTTTCTTTTTTAAATAGAACGCACCGTTCCTACATCTTGGGAGGTGAGGGTGCACGTTCTCGTTTAAGAAGCGTCCTCATCCAGAGGAGCCCAGGAAATGAAAACGTCATTCTTCACCACACGCATTGGGAAGAATTTTAAGGGAGCATAATTAAAGAGTATTGGTGAAGTCCTGTGGGGGAGGTTGATTCTTCTTTCTCCTCAAGTATTTTACCTTTTTTAACCCTTTTTCAATGATGAAAAATTCCAAACCTATGCAAAAGTAGAGTGAATAATACAAGTGTGCGTGTACTTGTTACCCAGGTACAAGATCCACCAGTTCAAAGCCATTCTTATTTCATTTCTACTGCCCTATTCCCTCACTACACACATTAGATAACTTTGAAGCAATCCCAGACATCACATCATCTCATCTGAAAGTGTCGATATGTATCTCTAAATGACAAGAATTCTTCTCTTAAATGCAACCACAATTCTGTCATCACACCTAAATTCATACTAATTCCTTAATATTATCAAGTACTCAGTTGGTGTCCACATTTCTCATAAATACTTTTTGTTGTCTCATACTTTTTGACAGTTGGTTTACATAAATCAGAATCCATACATCTATTAATGACATTTGTTTTCAATGTTTCTTAAGTCTTTGTTAACCTTTAGGTACCTCATCCCCCGTCAACATTTTCTTGCAATTTATTTGTTTAAGAAGCTAGATTATTTCTGAGTGGTGTCATTTAGATGTTCTTCTACACAGTATTTACTACATACTGGTAGGTAGATTTAGAGGCTTGATCGGATTTTGTTTGTTTCAGGAGCAAGAGGACTTTATAGCTGGTGTTGTGAACTTTCATCACAAGGCATATAACGTCTGCTTGCCTTTCTTTTTGTAATCTTTGCAGTCACTGATGATCCTTGCATGGATACACCATTTCAACAGAAGTTGCAAAATCCTGATCATCTATTATTTCTTCCCTATTTATTAGCTGGATACATCTATGAAATCTTCCCTGATCAGCTCTCATTTCTCTGGAGTACACTTGAGCAGGAAAGGTTGGCCAAATGCTTTATTCTTTTCCTTTTTCAGTTATCCAAACAACGAGTTGGCTCTCTATCATCCTCCAAAGGATCATGAGGGATTTTAGTTTCATTGTGAACTCATAAATTTAATGTTTCACTACACTGACATTGTTTCTTTTCATTTTTTTAAGTTGGGAGGTACATGTGCAGGATGCGCAGGTTTGTTACATAGGTAAATATGTACCATGGTGGTTTGCTGCACCTATCAACCCACCACCTAGGTATTAAGCCCAGAATGCATTAGCTACTTTTCCTGATGCTCTTCCCCCACCCCTACTCTCCCCTGAAAGGCCTCAGTGCATCTTGTTCCCCTCCCTGTGTCCATGTGTTCTCATTGTTCAGCCCCCACTTACAAGTGAGAACATGAAGTGTTTGACTTTCTATTCCTGTGTTAGTTTACTGAGGAGTGGGAATATGAATTAGTTCAACCACTGTGGAAGACAGTATGACAATTCCTCAGAGATTCAGAACCAGAAATACCATTTGAACCAGCAATCCCATTACTGGGTAGTATATACCCAAAGGAATATAAATCATTCTGTTATAAAAGGTACATCCACATATACGTTCATTGCAGCACTATTCACAATTGCAAAGGCATGGAATCAACCCCAATGTCATCCATGATAGACTTGGTAAAGAAAATATGGTACATATACGTCATGGAATACTATGCAGCCATAAAAAGAAACAAGATTATGTCCTTTGTGGGGACATGGATGTTCCTCTTCTTATTGCTGAAATTGCTCTGCTTTGGGTAGCAGGAGACTCTTCCAGCTAGGTCCTGAGGCTTTGATAGCATCTTTGCTTTCTAGTGTAAGACATTTGGACTCATCTTGACCATTTCCTCCACCAGATTTAGGGTCTACAATTTCACCAATGATTCCTGGTTCCTTTAAATGTGAACACCAGGTCGTGGCTATGGATTGGTCATTGTTTCTAGTTTTTTCCAGTGGGCAAAGCCTGAAAGGTTTTGTAGTTCTTTTGGAACTTAAGAGTTTATCCCACAAAGGATGTCCAGTCAAATGACTTTGTTTCAAAGTCACTTGAAGCAAATTTATGCTCGGTTATGTCACCGACTCACTATGTGTTTAGATTCCCTTATTTTCATTTTGATTTTTAAGGATTACGTTTCAATTAATTTTTTGTGTAAAACATTTACATGATTCCAAAATGAAATCGAAAAACAAGATATATTTAGAGAAGTCTAGCTTCCTTCACTCCCCTTGTAGGGAACCATTTTATTGCATGATTACTGAATTTTTAATATAAACAGATAGGTATATACATGTGCATACCACTTTTTCTTAGAAAAAAGTTGGTATGCTGTACAACTTTTCTCTACCTTGCTTTTTTCAGTAAGTAGTATATCCTAGAAACCATCCTTAACACTCTTCAGAATTACTCTTTCTTCCAACAGCTGCATAATACACCATGATGTGGCTGTATCATAGTTTATTCAACCAGCTCCCTATTGATGGACAGCTTTTTAGAATTACCAATAGTACTGCAATAATTAGCTTTGTGCCTGTGTCTTTCTGAGTTTCTACTAGCCTGTGGGGGACTCCAGTTTTATGCTGAGTAATTGGACTGCAGAAAACATACAGGTGCTTGATCATTACAGTCTGTCCGGAGAGAGTGTCCAAAAGAACACTGTGGGCAGGGCATTAGGCTTATTTTTATTTCTGAGAAGCATTGCCTCTGCAACTGTCAATCATCCTGGTGGGAACCAATCTGGGGAGGACAAGTGAGAATTTGCAGAGGGGCGGGAACCTGAAGCTCCACCAAGGAAAAGGGCATCAGAGAAAGCCACCAGCAAATAAATGAGTGTGAGCAGTCGGTACAGGGTCACCCTATCTAGGAAGTGGCCCGGGAAGTGCTGGCTGGAGACTCAGGTGGAGACACTTGAATCTGTGGACTCGGAGAATAACCCGGTTATTGGTTTTAATTTTCTGTGTTCAATTTTTCTTGTTTTATGTCAAGATCTTTAGACAAGTTTTGTGAAATGGTACAGCCATATCTCAATTGTGCTGTGGAAAATTCAGAGACAGCTGTGTATGTGCTTGGAATGTGGTAATAAAGCCGAGAGTGACCATGCCTCCTACCCACTGTTTCCAAGGCTGAGACGGGCAGTGACAGCAGCTCAAGGGAATATCATGGCTGTCAATTCCTGGAGGCAGATCCTGTAGAAATCCTCAGGGAACAGAGAATGGTGCCATGGAATTTGGAGATGGTCCAGATTTGGGTCCTGTTGAATACAGTCATATATCCTGGTGAAGAAAGGCCACAGAAAAGATGCATAGACATGCATTCCCAAGAGTACCTTCTTTTAAAGTAGGAAAAGACTATTGTGTATTAACTGGGGAAATAATAACGATTATGTGGTTGATAAGTAGGCTACAAAACAAAGCATCTGGTACACCATTTTTCCAATTAACTATTTATAAAATAGAAAATAATTTCTGGTATATATATATAGACACATTCTTTTAGTCCATTTGGGCAGCTATTAACAAAATACCATAGACAGGGTAAACTGTAAACAATATAATTTACTTCTCATAGTTTTGGAGGCTGGGAAGTCCAAAATCAAGGCAGACTGTGTCAGAGGAGGGCTCATTTTCTGGTTCACAGATGAAACCTTCTCTCTGCATCCTGGAATGATGGAGAGGCAAAGCAGCTCTCTGGGGCCTTCTTTATAAGGACACTCATCCCATTCATGAGGGCTCTACCCTAGCAACCTAATCATCTCCCAAAGGTGTACCTCTCAAAACTGTCACACTGGTGATTAGGGTTCAATGTAAGAATTTGCAGAAGGGAAACAAACATTCGGACCTCAGCACACATCAAAGTGACAATGAGAGCAGTAAAGAATGGGTGATGAGATCTTAGGTAATCATGTTTTCTTTGTCTTTTTCTGTGTTTTTAAAAGTCTTCTGTATTGAGTACATATTTATTTTCAAATTAAAATGTTATTTTGAAATAATTTTTAAAAATTCAGAAAAAAATGAAAAAGGCATTAAAGGAAATATAGAAATGAAATATACATGGGCAATGAACTTAGGAAATAGGCTATTCAAACACACTTGCAATAAAAGAAACTGAATAGAAAACAACACTGAAATGTTATTTTAATCAATTGATTATTTAAAAAAATTATTTCAATATATAGTGTTGCTAAGGATGCAGAGAAAATGGCTCACATACAATTTTGGTAGGAAGCTAAATCATTGCTTTCTTTTCTAAAAGGCAATTTGGAATTGTTTATCATCATACGCCTTAAAATATTCCTACAGTAGGGCCCTGTAATTTTACTTCCACAAAACAGTCTAAATAAAAAATATAATATATGTGCATAATGATTTATGTTTTCAAGTATTTATTATAGTTATTTTTAATACCAAAAAATATCAAAACTCACATTTTCAAAATTAAAGGTTAATATTCTCCAGGCAATTAAAATCATGACCTTTAAGAAAAATACGTAATGACATGGTGGTAAAGTTCATTATACATTGTTGAGTAGAAAACGCAGATTACAAAACAGTATGTCTAGTATAATCACAGTTTTAGTTATAAAATTGTGTGCATATGTGTGAAGATGTTAGCAGTGACTGAGTCTAGAAAGAGATTTGGGTTTTCTTCCATGGACATTGTTGAATTTTCCAAATGTTCTACAATGAACCTTCCACACAAACACACTTAAAACTTAGATAGATTTATAGCATGAGAACATAATGTTACCTAAGGAAATGTTTTTTAATTTTTTTTTTGTTCAAGACAGAGTCTTGCTCTGTCTTATTCCCTGCCCTGACATGCTAAGCATTTGGTTTTTTTGTTTTTGTTTTGAGACAGCGTCTCACTCTGTTGCCCAGGCTGGAGTGCAGTGGTGGGATCTCAGCTCACTGCAACCTCTGCTCCCAGGTTCAAGCAATTTTTGTGCCTCAGCCTCCCGAGTAGCTGAGATTACAGGCTACTTTTTGTATTTTTAGTTTCACCATGTTGGATAGGCTGGTCTCGAGCTCCTGATCTAGTGATCTGCCCGCCTCGGCCTCCCAAAGTGCTGAGATTATAGGCATGAGCCATCATGTCTGGCCATGGAAATGTTTTTTAAAAGCAAGATTCTGGAAGGGAAGTCTACAGAGAAGTGATGGGTGGAGGCAGGAACAACCCGTGTGGTAATGGACTGGAACTGGAGACGTCAGTATGAACATATTTCACTTAAGATAGATACAGATTGTTATGTATAAAAATATTTATAGATATGTATATATATGCAGGTAGGTATACACACATTTCCTTATTCTGTCAACTGAGAGGGTCTAGAAGTAACAACTCCCCAGTAGCACTAAGCAAACCCACTACCCAGATAAAAAGAACCAGGGTGTTTTTGCTTTAGAGAAATGGCTGATTCTAGGACTATGGGAATCAGCTGATTCTAGGTTGATGGGAAATAGACAAGATGAGCCTGGAACATCTTACGGTTCCAGAAAGTAAGGAAGTGCTCAAAGATAAATAAACCCATAGTGATGGGGACAAGTCAAAGGAGCCAAATGAAAATGTTGCCAGTGGCCAAAGTTGGAGCAATATGAATACAAAATAAATGAAGTAGTATTTAAATTAAAAGTATAAAATAAATATTTATGACTCAATAGTAAAATAACTAAATAAACAAGTAAATGGTTAAGAACAGACCATTTTCCTGTGCAGGAAAATTCCAAGTAATGTATATAAATGCTCCAACCTCAAGGAGACTGAGCATAAATCCCTATTCCTTATGTGCGGTATGCACAAAGTGACTTCCTTCCAATGAGTACAGTATAGGAAGAGTGATGGGGTGAGCAGTGATAACTTTACCTTAGAGAAACCTGACCACCACCACCTTTGCCAGGTGATCAACACCAACAGCAAAAATGACAAATCATGTGAACAGCATGTGCCCTTGATACAATATGATAAAAATGATATTTCTCTCAGAAACCCATAACCCCAATCTAATCATGAGAAAAACATCAGACAAACCTCAGCCAAAGGGCATTCTACAAAATAAATGACTAGTACTCCTCAGAACTGTCAAGGGTATCAAAAACAAGGAAAATCTGAGAAACTGTTACAACCAAGAGGAGTCTAGGAGACACATTAACCAAATGTAATGTGGGAACCTGGATGGGATCCTGGGACAGAAAAAAAGAATATTAGGTTAAAATTAAAGTAATCTGAAGAAAGTATGGACTTCAGTTAATTAAAATGTATTATGACAAATGTGTCATATTAATGCACGGTATTAATAATAGGGAAAACTGAGGAATATAGGGATCTCTCTACTATCTTTGCAAATGTTCTATAAATATTCTAAGAAATGACTTTTTTTAAAATCAAGTTTCTTTAACAACAACAAAAAACAATAAAAGGATTTTCACAAATTGACTCTTCAGAATAGGAAGAAGGCCATTAAAGGCCAAGTTATTTCCGAAGAATAGTATTATTTTATTAATCTAAATTAACAGTATAGCTAAAAACACACAAAAAGAGGAGGAATATTTTTCTCTTAAGAGTGAATTATTATACTTTTCTGAATGTGTAATTATCTACAAAGCTGTAATTTCAGTAGCCTTTAGCACAAGGTAAGTGGGAAAATAGGGAATTTAATCTGAGAAAATACACACCTGCTAAATAATAATAAACTCAGAAAGAGCCCATCTCTAAAGATAAGCTATTCCAAAATCCAGAAGAAAAATTTCAAAACATAGCTGAGATTCTCAAAAAATAATAATAAACTTTTATAATAATAGAGAGTCATATGGTAAGTTTGAGATGAATAGGCAACAGAAAGATTTTTTTTTTTTTTAATGTGAATGACAGAAAAGATTTCAAGGAAACTTTAAATGCTGTCGCAGAATTAAAATCAACATTGTAAGGCTGGGCGCAGAGGTTCACACCTGTAATCTCAGCACTTTGGGAGGCCAAGGCAGGCAGATTATTTGAGGCCAGGATTCAAGACCAGCCTGACAAACATCTTTACTAAAAACAGAAAAACCTATCTGGGTTTGGTGATGTGTGCCTGTAATCCCAGCTACTCAGGAGGCTGAGGCAGAAGAGTCACTTGAACCTGGGAGACAGAGGTTGCAGTGAACTGAAATTGGGCCACTGCACTCCAGCCTGGGAAACAGAGCAAGATCCTGTCTCAAAAAAGAAAAATAAATAAATAAATGAAAAATAAATCAACATTGTAGACAATAACTGGCAGTACATGATAAGGACAGTAAACTTCAGAGTACTCCCTTTCCTCTTGCCCCCCAGAATTTAGCATAAAAGAACAAAGAGATTAAGATGAAGAAAGAAAATATGATAATTATGGAAAATGGGGATTGGAGAACAAAGATATGATAAAAATTATGACTAAGAAAAAATACAACAGAAGCAAAATCTGAAGATATCATAGAAGAAAGTGGTGAGTTAAAGTCTTAACAGTTTATTTAAATTAAAACGGTAACCATTTTATACAAAGAAAATAGTCATTTTCATGTATAGACAACACAAAACATTCTCATATTAACAAGAACTCAGAAAATATGCTTTTCATGTGCTCTTCTTTTAAAAAATTGCCTGACTGTATGCACTAATCAAAATTTAAATCTTAGGCACAGGACTGTAATAAACACTGAAACTGGTCAAAATACTTAAGTCCAAGTTGTTTTAAATCTAGTTTTTTGTTTGTTTGAAACAGAGGCTTACTCTGTCATCTAGGCTGCAGCGCAGTGGCACAATCTTCGCTCATTGCAATCGCCACCTCCCAGGTTCAAGCAATTCTAGTGCCTGAGATTCCTGAGTGGCAGCAATCATAGGCATCTGCCACTGCGCCCTCCAGCCTAAGTCTAGTTTTAAAATGGAAAGGGGAAAGTAACAATGTAATAATAATCTGATGCCAAGATCTGTGAAGAAGGAGGAAGTGAATTATACTAAATAATTCCTCTCACATGGAAGACAAGAGCATTGGGAGCCCAAAGGTAACTGCTTTGCTCCTCATCCCACAATGAGTAAAAGAAACAAATTTGAAACACCAAAGATAATCCATTGCTAGAACTTACAAGCTATATTAGTCTCTAAAACACAGACAAATACAACAGTTAAGTCAATATACTCTAGGTAACTTAAGGTGGAAAACAAAGGAGACAGCAAGGAAGTCAACAAGTAGAAAACATGAGTTAAGGTAGCAGAGGCAATACCTATCATAAGGACTAAGGTGAATGGGATAAATGCTCACAGAGAGGCCAAGATTCTTAAATTAGCCCTCCCTAAGTATGATGGGTCAGAAATGACATGTTTTTCATAAAATATAAATATAAAATAGAAGTGATTATAACATGCTTAAAAACCAAAAAATATAAGAGACGCGGTACAAATGTAAAATGAATATTAGATGAAAAGAAATCCAGACAAAAACACTAAATGGAACAAAGGAGGACATTTGCAAGAATAAGGGTCATAATTCAAAATAAGGATATAACGTACTATTTGGCAAATACTTATCAATGCTCACAGCTTTTCAAAACAAACATGTAAAACATCTAATGCTAACTGCTGCTAAAATTTAAAATAGGATAAATAGCTTTTTGGATTGTTCTATTCCTCAGACTATTCCATTTAAATACATTTTTTAATGTTATCAATACAAAGAAAAATTGACACAAACTGTAATTTGGAAAAACTCAAACATGCCATTTCTGTTTTAGGCAGGTCAATTAGACAAAAAATAAAAAATAAAATATATAAAGGATCTAGAATATTAAAAGTTTAAATGTTTAACTTTTAAAGCAAAAACTAAAAACAGAATTATTGGGCTGGGTGAAGTTGCTCATGCCTACAATCCCAGCACTTCGGGAAGCCGAAGTGGGAGGATCAGTTTAGGCCAGAAGTTTGAGACCAGCATGGGCAACATAGTGGCAAATCCTATTGTGAACTGCACATGTGAGGGATCTAGATCAGGCATTAGATTCTCATAAGGAGCGCGCAACCTAGATCCCTCACAGGAATTGCCTGAGGATAACAGGTTCTGCGAAGAATCCTTTTAAAGCAAATCCCCTTATAAGGAAGTTCAAATTTTTATAATGTAAAAAAAAGTTGGAGTGGAACTTGACCTTGAAAATTGAAACAAAAACTATCACAGGGAGTCTATGTTACTGTATATTTCTTAAAATTAAAGAAAAAAGTTTTTTTCTTAAGATGGAGTCTCGCTCTTGTTGCCCAGGCTGGAGCGCAGTGGCTCAATCTCAGCTAACTACAACCTCCACCTCTAAGGTTAAAGTGATTCTCCTGTCTCAGCCTGCTGAGTAGCTGCGATCACAGGTGGCACCCACCACCTTGCCTGGCTAATTTTTGTTATTGTATTTTTAGTAGAGATGGGGTTTCACCATGTAGGCCAGGATCCACCAACCTCAACCTCCCAAAGTGCTGGGAAAAATTAAACGCTGAATTTTGGCATATTTGTTCTGACAAAATTTAAGATCTCAGGATACAATATCCTTTATGTCTGAATAATCAAGAGTAATTTTTCTTAAGAAAAAGCAAAGACTTTATCAGTTTCCCAAAGGTTCTTTTAATGATTTTCTACTTAGATATTTCTTCTCTGAAACTATCATGTCATCATCTTGTAGATTTTTCTCTTCTAGCTGCATTCTGCCAGATCCTAATTTATCAAAGAAATCTAAGTGATTCCAGCAGTTCTCCAACATCACTTTCATCAACTTCATAAAATTCTACAGGATCTCTTTTTAATCAAATCTAATATGTTTTGTCAGAAAAATATGCAACAATCATCTAGAGGTTACTAGAAAAAGAAATATGACCAGATCAACAGATAAAGGCCCTGGTCTTACTGGTAAAGAAACCTTGAAGATAAGATCAATTTCATAAATAATTATTTCATCAGTGAACCTTTCATGTTATAACAACTTTGCTGCCCTATTCAACTTCATAACTGTAGGCAGTTAGATATTAAAGACTTCCCTTCATGGAATATAAAACAAATTCTTTCCTACATAATTATGTATAAGAACATAACAAAATTGCAATGATATTATTTAGATGTTAATTATAGTAAAAGTAGATTATATCAAAATCAATGGAATACAGTCAAGGTGTTATTCAGTGAGTCATTTATAAAGTTAAATGCTTTCATTATTAAATAATATTGAAAATAAACTAAGCACCTTTTTAAAAGCTAGAAAAGGACATTAAATTTAAAAACCGTGAATTAACAAATATAAATCAAAAAGTAAATCCAGGCTCTAATTTTTTGAAAAGACTAACGCATTCCAAGTCTTGACAAGAGAAAGGAAGAGAGGGAAGGAGAAAAAGAGGGAGGATGAAGAGGAGAAAGGAAGGGAGGGAGAGAGGGAGGAAAGAAAGAGGGAGGGAGGGAACAGAGAAGCAAGGCAATTACGTAATGTTAGGAACAGTAAAAGTTCTCCTAAAGAGATCAGGTTCTGGAATACTTTCAAAGTCCATTTGTTCTTAAATCTAAAGTAAAGTGACTGCTATCGCCATCTGTTGGTAGCAGATGGAGTTGACACCTTTGCTCTGCCTTTGTTCCTGTCTTTAAAATCTTGTAAATTGAAATTTCAATATTGTTTTTAATTTACAACTTCTGAAATATTTTAAATGGTACAAGATACCTTAGAGGCTATGTCAATTAATTTTTAAATCTTGACTCATCGGCAAATTTTGCTGGAAATTATAAATAGCTAAAATTGATGCAAGAAGAGTCCATTTAACTAATTGCTTCAATTCATTTATTAATAATTTGACTCAAAAACTCAAAAATCCGAAGAGCCATGTAAGAAGTATAAGAAAAAAAGTTTTCCCCAACATGTTTTAGGATGAATTGAATACTTTTAAGAAATAAATTAATTCCTATAGCCTTCAAACTCTTCTAAAATGTTATTTTAAAAAAGAGAAAGATACTGTAATTAATTTAATAAAATCAATATAACTGATATAGAAAAAGGTGACAAAAAACCTCTAAAAATTTGAAGACAAATTAAAATTTAAATATAGATATAAAAAGTCATCCAAACAATTATAGCAAGTTAAATATAACTGCATATTCAAAGAATATCACTGTGTCCAGCCAGCATTATTTTTAGACATGCAAGGATAGTTCAATATTATAAAATCATCAGTATAATTTAATAATAGAAACAAGAAAAAAACCCCTGTAGAGAGCTTAAAGGACAAAAAGAAAAGCCTTTGATAAATTCAACTGTATTCTTGGTTGAACAATCCTACTGCACTAGGGTTAGAAGAATGGTTCATAAATGTTAGTAAGATTCCCACTCCCTCTAAAATCTTTCTTACTCTTATAAGAAAATGGCGAATGAAAAAAACCAATATTTTTCAATATTTTCGTAGAATTTTTGGTTAGTGCAATAAGTTAGGAAAAGAAATAATATGTAAACTACAATAATATGTATAAATACTTGGTTTCAAAAATAAAAGAGAATCGGCCAAAAAAAACTATTAAAATAAATAAACTAGTCCAGAAAGTTATCAAACTAGAAAATAATCATGAAACAAGACAATAGCTTTTCCACATACTAGTTACAACTACTTATAAAGAATCATGGAAAAACTAGCTTTGCAAAAGTATCAGAAACTAAAATCTTTCTTGAAAAAAAAGTTTAAAACATGCTCTTAAAAATCTACAAAGCTCTAAGAAAAATCAAAAACAGGCCAGGACAAATAAAGTGGCATATTATCTTCATGGATAAAATGACAACATGGCAAACAAATCAGTTATTTTCTAATTAATTCATATAAATAAAATGCAATTCCAACCCATAGCTCAATAGGATTTCTTTTTTTTTTTTTGGAATGAATACAGGTTTTCAAAAATTCAACTAGAACAGTAACTAGAGAATACCCAAAACTCTTTTCATTTTTACTTATTTATTTTTATTTATTTATTCATTCAGAGACAGAGTCTCACTTTGTCACCCAGGCTGGAGTGCAGTGGCATGATCTCAGCTCACTACAACCTCTAGTTCCGAGGTTCAAGTGATTCTCATGCCTCAAGCAGGTACCACCATGCCCAGCTAATTTTTGTATTTTTTGTAGAGACGGGGTTTTGCCATGTTGGCCAGGGTGGTCTCAAACTCCTGACCTCAAGTGATCCACTTGCCTTGGCCTCCCAAAGTGCTGGGATTACAGGCATATGCTACTGTTGACAGCCCCAAAACTCTTTTTAAATGAAGGGAAATAAAGTGGGCCTTACCCTATCTGACTTAAAAAGCACTCATAATCCTGGTGCTCAGTGAAATCCAACAGAAAGTTCAGGAACAGGAAGAAGGACATATTGGAATATGATATGGAATCAAAGTGGTATCACAGAGTAGTGTAAAAAATCGGTTTATTAAAAAATAGTGTTGAAGCAATTAGCTAAGTAATTGGAAAACTATAAAGTTAGGCCCTACTCTAAAAATAAGGTAGATTGTACTTAGTTCTGCATTATGAGCTGCCTTTTCCATGAGATCACATTTCCATGCCTCACTGACATTAGGCTTAGTGATGTGGCTTGATTTGGCCAACGAAATGTGAATAGAAATGACAAATACCATAATATAGTAAAAGTTCTATATGCCATTGCATGCACCCACTGTTGCTCTTTGTCCCTCTTCCACAAGCCCAGAGTAGAGGCTTCCCCTTCTGTCTAGGTCCCAGAATGAGGCACACCTGGAATAGCACCAAAGCTAACCAAAGCCACCATGTAAAGTGAGTGAGAAGTAATTAATTATTATTATAAGCCCCTGATACGTGGGGACCATTTGTTACCATGCACAACCTAAAAAAAGCGTGTCAAGTAATATAAAAATAGAAATAAGATAAAGTGTCAAAATGAAACTATGAAGTCTCTAGAAGAAAACACTGATGAATATTTATATAATCTCATATCCAGTTAAATATAACATGAAAGAGCAACACTTAAATGAAACATTTTAGAGATCTGGCTACGTAAAAGTTTACGATTTTCGTTCTACAAATATTTGGTCAACCACAATCCAAACCAAAAAATTTATTTGTAGCATATATGCTGCAGGATTAATATGTAAAAAATTCTTACAAGTGAAAAAAGATGAATGCCCTAAGATGTCAATGACAATAATAAAATACAATTCTCAGAATATAAAAATAGCCACAAAAATGTTAAAATATGTTTAATTTGGCTAATTCACATATATAATGCAATTCCAACCCATAGCTCAATAAGACTTGAAATTGAAATAATTACCTTATTAACAGAGATAAAAAGTATGATCATACCCAATTTTGGCAAAGTGATAGAAAAGAGGCAGGAGGCACCATCCTACACTATCCTTGAGGTATAAATTGATATAAAATGTTTTAAAAAGCAACTGGGCAAAACATCCAAAGACCTAAAAAGTGGCTTAGGAAGGCTACTCCTGGAATTTGTCCTTAAAAATAATTCCATAAGTGGGCAAAAAGTATTACACATCTCGGTGCCGTTTATAATAGAGGCAAATCCAGAAAAATCTTAAATGCTTCAGAAAAGTATACATTTATTACTATACAGCTGTTAGGATGATTATATAAATGTGTATTTATTTATAAGAAAAGGCATGCATGATTTTCAAAGCGGAAAAACAATTCACCAATATTTTGTTGTATAACATTATTCTGTTCTAAGAATATATAATATATATACGTGTCATGAGCTACATAATGACATTTCAACCAGCAGCAGACTGCATGCATAATGATGGTCCCATAAGATTATTATGGAGCACATACAGAAACCTGATATATGGTACTTGATATTGGCATTGCAGATCAAGCAGGGGAAGTGATTGATATTCAGTAATGGTGCTAAACAGTTGGTTTTCCATGTGAATAAATGTTCATAAACTATATATATATATGCCATCTGTGTTTGTGTAAATGCTGTACCCTGATAATCGCACAGTGATGAAATCACCTAATGACACACTTATCAGAACATATCCCTCTTGTTAAGCACGGCATGACTGTATATATATTTAATGTGCATTTTAGTTGTTGTGTGTGTATGTTTTCCTACATATACAATGTTTTTAATATTTAAAATCTGTAGGAACAGCTATAGAACTAGTCTTTGCATTAATAATTTTTCTTTTTGTTCATATGCATTTTTGACAACTTCAACATTGTATTATTTATGTATTATAGCAATAATAAAATTTCAAGAGAGTGCTCTAAAAGGCTGCGTTGTTTATCCCTATTAGGATCACAGACCTTGGAAAACATAGTGAAAGCTATTGATTGGCTGGTCATGAAAGTGCACATGTGCAGCTACACTGAATTCCATGTATTTCCAGGAACTCCTCATTCCTCCCAAATATGATCCATGCGCATCTGGTGAAGGACACTTGGCACAGAAGCACTGCACACCTGATGTTTGTCTACTCTGGATGTCAGTAACTTTGGGTCCACTAAGTCTTAGTATCTACAATAAACAAACAAAAAATAAATAAATAAACAAAACCTGAGATTATTTAGTGTTTTAGTAAGTTGACAAAACACATTCTGTGAATGAATGAATGATTCCAAGGTCAGTAATGAAAACTGCATCATTTATTCTCCATTATTAGCAACATCTCCGACCTCATCTGCAGGCACACTCGAGCCCACGTGCTGTTCCTGGCTCCCAAACCACTGCACTGAGCTGCCTTTATGAACACTGTGTTCATGAAGCTGACGTTCATTGAAGCTTCCTTAATTCCTTCAGTACACTGCACCTTATAGTTGCCACCTATCAGATAGGTAGGTACTATCATTGTTTCCATTTTACAGTTGAGGGAAGTGGGGGTTAGACAGGGTCAGGTATTTTCCCAACATCACACAGGTAGCAGTACATACTGGAAAGTACATACAGTGTTCCGGAGCTGATGGCCTGTCCTTCCACAGGACTGATGCAGTCCTTATCCAGGAAAGCCAAGAGAAACGAAGAGCTGTGTTCTGCCCTGGTCTTGTCTGTCTTCTTCCCACCTTTGAGGCTCCATTGGTCCCATGCTGAAACCTCTGCTTCCTTATCCAGAGATCTGCAGATTTTTTGTAACACTGAATTGTCTCCAAATACTTCAAGCTCACTTTAAAAATATCTTTATGGACACTTCATTTCCTTTCTGCCACTTTCTCGTTGCCTGTTACATATGTCAGGAATGGCTGAGTGATGCCCTGGCTCTCTCATCTGAATTCTGTCTTACATCTGAATTCACTTTGCCTGTCCCATTGTCTCACCATCTCATTCTTTCTATTGGACAGGTAAAGGAGGGGCTCTGTTCCTCCCCCTAGTAGAAGGGTATTGATGTTTGAGGTCCAAACTGAAAACCCATCACCTCCTTCCCACTGCTATAGCAGCGTTAGCCCTGAGGTTCATTATCTAGCCAGTTCACACCTTCTAAAGTCAAGCTCTGAAAGTGTCTTACTTCCCTCACAGACAAATCATTCTAAAGCCTCCTGAGATCACCCACCCAGCCAGAGCAACTGCTGTCACCTGGAGGTACAGTTGAATTCTTCTAATGGTGACACAAACTCTTGAAATTGTAAAAGCTGAAAGATCAAATGAATGAAGTTAAAACACTCAAGAAGATTTTACAAGTAAAGGTAACTCAAATCAATAGGTCTTTATTTCACATCTATGATGGTTTCACTCTGCAGGAAGTGTTAGCAGCTATACAGATTAAGAATTTAAATGAAAATCCCTAAACACATGAAATGTCTAAGTAAGAAGATAACATATTTATCCAGATATTTAAAGTGAAATGCTCCAGATATAGGAAGCTTACAGTTTTCAAGCAAAAGTTTTTAGAAAATATTATGGAACTATTTTAAAGGGAGC
Organism: Sapajus apella; assembly: GCF_009761245.1. Lineage (NCBI taxonomy): Eukaryota > Metazoa > Chordata > Mammalia > Primates > Cebidae > Sapajus > Sapajus apella. The sequence continues at coordinate 24,229,140 of NW_022436955.1, forward strand.
TAAACATTTCTCTGCCTTAGGCAGAATATACAGAACACAGATTCACCTGCTCCGTATGTCTCTAGATGATCATGAACGTCAAATAATCACACTACATTTTGATATAGGGATCCCCTCAGGGATTCACCTGTGCAGGGTGCCTGCAGCTACACCAAACATCTGACAGCTACCACAATGTTGACTTCATATTTTTGCTTTTTATAGGTTTTCTTGGCCTCCTCCAATGTTCCCATCATTTTCTTGCTTTGTATCTCTAAGAATCAAATTGAACCTTCTCCATTTTAAATTTTCTGTAGCCTGAGAAACTGTTTAGCCAAGTTTGGATAAAATTGTATCCAAAGTAAGAGTATACAAGCTACATGCAAGTCCAAAATCATGGTGTTGACAGGACCGCATTCTCTCTAAAGGTCCTAGGAGAGAATCCTTCATTTCCTTCCAGCTACTGGTGGCCGCGGGCATTTCTGCACTGGTGGCTGCATCCCTCCAATCTCTGCATCCATCTTAACATGACTTTCTTCCTTGTGTCTCTATGCATTCTTTCCTGATTTTTCTTTTCTTTTTTTTTTTTTTTTTTTTTTTTTGAGACGGAGTTTTGCTCTTCTTGTCCAGGCTGGAGTGCAATGGCATGATCTTGGCTCACTGCAACCTCTGCCTCCCAGGTTCAAGCGATTCTCCTGCCTCAGCCTCCAGAGTAGCTGGGATTACAGGCATGCACCACCATGCCCTGCTAATTTAGTATTTTTAGTAGAGATGGGGTTTCTCCATTGTTGGTCAGGCTGGTCTCTAACTCCCGACGTCAGGTGATCTGCCCACCTTGGTCTCCCAAAGTGCTGGGATTACAGGTGTGAGCCACCGCGCCCGGCTTTCCTGTTTTTTTATAAAGACATTTTCATTAAATTTAGAGCCCATCCTGATCCAGTATGATCTCAACTCCAGTTTTACCTAAATTATATCTGCAAAGGCACTATTTTCAAATGAAATCACATGCTGAGGTTCTAGATGGATATAACCTTTGGGGCTGAGTGGAACTCTTCTACTCATGTCAGAGATCCATCACCCTAAATAGTTAATAACAAGAGAAACGTAGACTACAATCTCAAGCTGCCAGGATGACGTTCCAGGGACTTCCTACTCCACCCTCAATCCGTATCTGTGACTTCCTGTCCTACAGCGACACTCCAGCCCACATGCTGTTCCTGGCTCCCAAACTACTGCACTGCGCTGCCTTAACACTGTCTTTATAAAGTGGGCAACCACTGAAACTTCCTTAATTCCTTGAGTGTGCTGCCCCATGTAGTTGTTACCTATGAGATAGGAACTATCATTACTTCCATTTTACAGATGAGGGAGGTAAGGGTTAGAGAACATAAAGAATTTCCCAATATCACACAGCTAGCAATAAGCAAAACTGGAGTTCAAAAACAGATTCAGCTAGGTTCAGAGCTTCTTCTCTAGACCATGAAGAATAACCTTGGCATGTTCCTATAACAGAAAAGACAGTGAGGTTCCTGGGGCAAGGCGAAAAGTGGTAGGAGATAGAAAGGTAAGAAGACCACCACCTGATTAGGTTGGGACTCATACACATGGAAAGGTGAACAGTAATTCTGAGTGTGGTGGGAACCCACCAGGGACAATGAGGAGGGTGAGAGCTTAGAAAGCACTATTACATTTATTTGTTATAAAGGGAAGTTTCACTTAGTCATTCACTCATTCAGCTATTCACTTATTACATGACTATTTCTTGAGAAGCTATTATGTGCAGGGCACAGCTGTGCGTTGGGGGATACGATAGTGAGCATGTTGGATGCAATCCTGGTCTTTCTTGAGCTCACATTCTAGCAGAGGGAGAAAGATAATAAGCAAGTGATATAGTTTGGATATTTGTCCCCTGCAAATCTCATGTTGAAATTTGCCCCAGTATTGGAGGTGAGGCCTAGCAGAGGTTTTGGACCACAGGGGCAGATCCTGCATGAAGGTCTTGGTGCCATCCCTATGAGTGAGTTCTTACTCTATTAGCTCAGGCAAGATCTGGGTGCTAAGAGAAAGCCTAGAACTTCCTCTCTGTTCATTCCTCTTGCCATGTGATGCTGCTCTCCTTCACCTTCCGCCAAAAGTGGAAGCTTCCTGAAGCCCTCACCAGAAGCAGATGCTGGCCATGCTTCAGGTACAGCCTGTACAACCACGAGCCACACAAATGTCTTCTCTTTATAATTTACCCAACCTCAGATATTCCTTTGTAGCAACACAACCAACTAGGACGCTAAGCCAGTAAACGAGCCAATACAGGTAGTGACAGGCACTATCTTAAGGAAGTCAAAAAAAAAAAAAAAAAATGACTATAGAGTGGTGGAGAGGAGGGGTAGCAAAACTCCAGACTGTCCAAAGAGGAAACATTTGAACTTAGACGGAGGCAATGAGGAGGAACCAGCTGAGTGAACGTCTAGGGGCAAGATCTAGGGGAAACTGAAGAGAAAGAGACTGAAGAGAGAGTGTTAGGGTCGATTTGGTGAGCAAAGATCCAAGAGAGGAAGAAGTTTATGGAACCCAGAAAACAGCAATAATGCACAAACATTATTATTTCATCAACTACCTAGAAACACCCTTAGTAGGATCGGGGAAAAGATGAATTGCTGCCATTTGGACCTCCAGGACTGCCCATGAATACTCTTGACTAACGGAAGATGATAAAGATTGGGTAAGAAAAAGGACTGCAGCAAACGCCTTGGCATCTTCAACGTGTCACCTTTGGCAAGCAGCCTCTTTTAAGAGCTCTTGGGCTGGCAGCTGGGCATTCTCAGGACGGCAAGGAGACATAGCTGACATGATCTTTGCAATGCAACAAAACCAAGAGATCTTCAGGCGACAGACTTCAAAAGATGATGGAAAATTCATCCAACGCCTGAAGCATGTGATGCCACCAGAGAGCCTTGGCAACAGCCCTTGCAACCCCAGGCTACACCACCTCAGTCAAAGCCAGCTCGTATCATGTCTCCCTTCCTCTCCCGCAGACAAGCTGGGCAAGAAGGGATTAGACTCCAGCCCCTCACAAAACTTCAAGCAGCATGTGTCACCAAAAGACCTTGAGAAAGTCACGGGAGAGTTTCTAAAATCTACGCAGAAAACATTTGCCCAAGGACACTTATGTGATAAGCCGGAGCCCACTATGCAGAGCTGGTGGATGTCACCATTGCTTGACAGTTCTTCCCCCGACTCAGTTCTGTAAATCAGATGTCCCAAACACCCTCTAGTTTGATGAGGGCACATTTTCTTTCATTATCCAAATAAAATGGCTCAAGCTCCCGTCTCGTGTACTATGAGATGTCCTGTGACCTTTCCAGTGTCTCGGAGAGCAGGAATGGGAAAGAGGAGCGGCTGGAGTAGGGCTTACCCTCCTGCGGGTCACCTCTCTTCCCTGCTGCTTCTGAACCCCACTCAGCCTCCCTCCCTCCTCCCCCACAACTATCCCTAAGCTGTTATGGTGTACAGAATGTTTACTGAGGCTTTTAGGAATAACAGAAGTGGTTTCTTCACAACCACTCCTTCACAGCCAGAATGCGCCTAATTTAAAGCTGTGTCATTTTCACACACTTCCCATAATGTCTCCTTCCTGGGGAACTTCTCATGGCCTCGGTTTCTCCAGTTCTCACATACTGGGCCCCTCAAGCCCTCATTTGTGGGCTGCCCACAAACTGTCAAATCCTTATTTTCTAAGCTGAGGCAGTCGAATTCTCTCACTTACCCTTACAAATCTAGGTTTTGCCTAGAAGTAGGCAAAAAAGCAAGACAGAGGCATCTTCATCAACCATATAGTCTCATCAAAGCATTTTACTCCATCAAAGAGCCATTCACTTCTGATAGTCATGCTCTTCCTCCCTTAAAAGGCAGAGTGTCTTTTTTCTTTTCTTTACTTTTTTTTTTAACTAAATACAATTTTTTCTTCCTGCCACACTGCCTCTTGATCCTATTAAGAGATATCAAGATGAATGTCTAGGCATGGTGGCTCATGCCTGTAATCCCAGCACTTTGGGAGGCCGAAGCTGGTGGATCACGAGGTCAGCAGGTCGAGACCATCCTGGCTAACACAGTGAAACCCTGTCTCTACTAAAAATACAAAAAATTAGCCAGGCATGGTGGCATGTGCCTGTAGTCCCAGCTACTCGGGAGGCTGAGGCAGGTGAATCGCTTGAACCTGGGAGGCGGAGGTTGCAGTGAGCCTAGATCACACCACTGCACTCCAGCCTGGGCGACAGAGTGACACTCCATCTCCAAAAAAAAAGAAAGAAGCACCAGCCATGAATTCACTTCCCTCCATAATACACTAACATGATGCTTTACTGAAAATCAACAAAACAAAAATCCATAAATTAAATCAGGCCATTAGGATTCTTAGAACAGGTAAAACTGGTGGTATCAGACAGTGATGTCCTAGATTCAATTCTATGACTATTTAACGTCTGCAGTGGATCCTCAAGGCCCACACAAATTCTTTAAGACCCTTGGGCTAGTTAGCACCCATGCAGTGGTCAGCTACGTTTCCCAAAGCACTGCCCAACTGCCACCATTATTGCAAGCCCCAAATCCGGGCCTAGAAATTAGGCAAGCCCAGTCCGCCACCAGACAAGCCAAGGGAGCTTCGAGTATCACAACCCCGATCGTAGCCGTGGTCTTGGTTTCTCTCACTATCCTCCTGGTTTTGGTCCTCACTTCCAGTTCTCCAGAATCTACCTGTATCCTGACTCTGGCTTTGCTTCTTCTCTAAGCCCCATGCACATCCCTTTCACCACTGACACATTTTGCTTCCCTGGTTTTGACATTCAGCATTCTCTCCCGCAGGGCTTCTCAACCTTGGCACTATTGACATTTGAGTCTGGATAACGCTTCCTGTGGCAACCGTCCTGTTGTAAGATGTTAAGCAGCATCTCTGACTTCTGCCTACTAGATGCCAGTAATACCCCATCATTGTCAAATGTCTCCTGGGGCACAATATGGCACCTGGATGATAAACACTGATCTACCGAACTTGCACTTGTCATTTTGGTGCTATGAAAACTAGCTCTCAATGGTTTCAGCTCTCCAAAGGAAACCAGTGTGGATGAGGTGTTGATTTCATCTGAGTTCTCCTGTGAACCTGGTGAAGTTCTGGCTGTCCAAGAATGGCTGCATCAAGACTTGCCTGAAGAATTCTAAGCAGTTTAAATACAAAAATAGGCCTCATCTGGCTGGCCAAAGACAAAACATATGGTGGAACATTAATTTATCCAATTTTTAATATGCTAGCAAGACTCAGTGATCGAATTAACTTCTTCTTCTTTAACTCATATTGAGGGGCTTATAGTCAACCCAATCACTGGGGAGCCAGTAGTGTCCAGAGGGCACAGTTGAAATGAGGCACAATTAGGAAAAACTAGGCTATTTAATGTCCATACTGAAGAGCTTTGCAAGTTACTTTCACAAACTTCCCTATAGACTTGGTTCTAACAGGATTGCTCAAGGCCACGGGTTTGTTTTTTTGGGTCTGAGGGAGTCATCTTTACAATTTTGATATTGTTACAATGCCTTGCCTCTAGAAGGAGGGTCATATCACAATCACATCAATATATTGAACCCAGCCCTTATAAAAATAAGCTTTGATAGAAAGGAAAATGAGAAGACTAAGGCAGTCTGGTAGAATACTACAAGGAGACATCTTTTAAGGGAAGGACAAAATAAGGCGTGAAAACAGAAAACTTGGTCCTACACAAGGCAAGGTCCTACCCTGGCTTCATTGCTACCCTACAATTCTTAATTCCACTTAACATCTGTTCTAAGGTGGCCACATTTACAAAGGTTTACAACCCCACAGTGAGAAAACAAGGTGTTAGTTCATTTTCATGCTGCTGATAACGACATACCCAAAACTGGGAAGAAAAAGAGATTTAATTGAACTTATAGTTCCACATGGCTGGGGAGGCCTCAGAATCATGGCAGGAGGTGAAAGGCACTTCTTACATGGTGGTGGCAAAAGAAAATGAGGCAGACGCAAAAGTGGAAACCCCTAATAAAACCATCAGATTTCATGAGGCTCGTTAACTATAAGGAGAATAGCATGGGAAAGACTGGCCCCATGATTCAATTACCTCCCCCTGGGTCCCTCTCACAAAACATGGGAATTCTGGGATATGCAATTCAAGTTGAGATTTGGATGGGGACACAGCCAAACCGTATCACAAGGGAAAGAAAACAAGAAGCTATCCCATCTCCAACAACTAATATGTTGTGTTTACATAGCTTTGAGTTTTTCGGACACCCTAAGATCCTAGAAGGGAGAGAGATCAGGAAGGAATTACAAGGGGTTTGTAGAGGAAATCTATAGTTGGTGCTATAAGAATTATTTTGTCTCCACAAATTAGAAAACTGCAAAGTTCTCACACTCATACCTTCTTGAAATTCAAATGCACTTTTCATTCTCAAGGTGGAGAATTTGGAGTTTCTTGAGGAAAATTAATTTTTAATGAAAGCATGAGAAATTGTTTTCAAACAAACTTATTACATATCTAAAGTTCATTCCAACCCCCACCACCCTCTGCTTTTTCTTTTTTAATAATTTCAGCTTTTATTTTAGATTCAGGGGGTACATGTGCAGGTTCGTTACATGAGTATCTTGCACGATGCTGAGGTTTGGAATAAGAAACATCCTGTCACCCGGGTAGTGAGCATGGTATACAACAGATCCCTTTTCAACCCTTGCTCCTCCTTCCTGCCTTCTCTAGGAGTCCCCAGTGTCTACTGCTGTCATTCAAGGTGGAGTATTTGTAAAGAATATAGAGTTTAATTAGGAACTATTAGGTTGGTGCAAAAGTAGGTGCAGTTTTTGCCATTACTTTCTTTTTTTTGAAATGGAGTCTCCCTCTGTTGCCAGGCTGGAGTGCAGTGGTGTGATCTCAGCTCACCGCAACCTCCACCTCCTGGGTTTAAGTGATTGTCCTGCTTCAGCCTCCAGAGTAGCTGGGACTACAGGCATATGCTACCACGCTTGGTTAATTTTTGTGATTTTAGTAGAGATGGGGTTTCACCATGTTGGCCAGGATGATCTCAATCTCTTGACTTCATGAATCCACCTGACTCAGCCTCCCAAAGTGCCGGGAGTACAGGCGTGAGTCACCGTGCCCGGCATGTCATTACTTTTTATGGCAAAACCGCAATTACTTTTGCACCACCTAACAAAACTCAGAACGTCACATTTACTCAGAATGCATGAGAAATGGCACGCTAGTCACCATTAAGCCTCTCTGAACAAGGGAAAAGGTCAGCAGGAGGATTGCTCGGCCAGTTCCAGGGCATGAATGTTGCCTTGGGAAGAAATATCTTGTTCTAAAAAAAAAAAAAAAAAAAAAAAAAAAAATGCAATGGCTTTGAAGATTTTCCTGTTTTGAAATCCTATCAGTTCTAAAAATCAAGATATTTCCTCTAGCTTATTTATGTTAGAAGAATGTTCCTGATTGATATTTCTTTTACAAAGCCATTGAGCATCCTGGGATAAGGAGTTACACCAAGCTGCCTGTTTGGGCACAGGCTTTGCTATTTGCCTTTTTATTTCAGGTCCTTGAAAAGAAACTGACTCCTTGTTCTGACTCCTGTGCTACACATTTAAGCTACCAGTGGCAATGGAAAAGACTCCTTCTATTTTCAAAGATACTGATTATTTCTTGTGCAATTACTAGTTATTATTTGAGATTCAATAAAATTAAGGCTTGCTTTTTTTCCTTTGCAGTGTTTTTTGGGCATCACACTTAAATTAGCGCACTCTAATTCCAATACATCATAAAAATTTATGGAGAGATTGGTTCACAGAGAGGTTTAAGAGTGTGTCTTCATTTTAAAGGGAAATACTTACTTTAAAGTTTTATAGACATTGAGCTTCCTGCCTCTTTGGTAAGAAAATAGCACATTGTGAAATGAGTTTTTAAAACAAGCAACCAATTCTTCAACTGTTTTTTTCTTCCGCCTTATCTTTCCTGGTTATTTATGAGCCTGCAGTCATTCCAAGACACCATTGTAAATAAATTGTAAAATCTGGTGACATTTTTCAGGGTCAAATGCGTAAATGTAAATGAAATATGTTCTTGCCTCCAGCAGCCAATCTCTCATTCCTTAATGGAATAGAACCCAGACACATACCTATGATCATCAGGAGCTCACCTTTGTGTTGATTTAATCTTCCATTCAACTAATATTTACTGATGTCCTGTTATGTACTAGGTACTGAGGATATAGCAGTGAGCAAAACCAGTCACGGTCCTTTGTCCTCATGCGGCTTACAGTGCGGGGAGAAAATTATATGTAAAAAGAAAACACAAGGAAATGCAACATAGAAAGCACAGGCACAAGGAAGGAGGGTATGGTTCTGGGAAGGCTTCTTGGTGGGAGCAACCAGACAGCAAAACGGGCTTGGCCAGGACAGACGTGAGTCTGACATCCAGCTGGCTGATGATGGAGCTACAAGTGGCTTCACCTCCAGAATCATGGAGAAGGGTACTGAGCCATTCACCCTCCGGTGAAGTCCATCCTAAAATTCAGTGCTAACTAAACAAACAGTTGTTTACTTTTTCTGTAAAGAAAACAGGGCTCCCCCTGTTGCTCACTCTGATATCCTCTCTCATGTATTCTTTCAAATCATTAGTCAACCACTTCACTCAGCACATAGTGACTTAGAACTGCAGTAGAACCTTATTCTCCAATGAGACTGTGGTAAAGTAACAGTTGATCACTTAAAATCTTTTTAAATTAATAATGGTTTTGTTATTTTTATTTTTATTTTTTTGATATGGAGTTGCACTGTCCCCCTGGCTGGAGAGCAGTGGTCAATCTCCCAGCTCACTGCAACCTCCACCTCCCAAGTTGAAATGATTCTCCTGCCTCAGTCTTTTGAGTAGCTGGAATTCCAGGCATGCACCAACACGCCCAGCTAAGTTTTGTATTTTTAGTAGACACAGGGTTTCACCATGTTGGCCAGACTGGTCCTAAACTCCTGACCTCAAGTGATCCTCCCACTTCAGCCTCCCAAAGTGTTTGGATTACAGGCATGAGCCACCATGCCTGGCCTAAATTAATAATATTTTTAAATGGCAACTCATAATTGTAAATATTTATGGGGTACAATATAATGTTTTGATACATTTATTCAATATGAAGTGATTAAAGCAAGATAACTAACATATCCATTAACTCAATTAATTATCATGTTTGTGGTAAGACATTTAAATTTGCTCTCTCAGCAATTTGAAATATACTATTTATTTATATTAACTATAGCAATGATACTGTGCAATAAATCTCAAAAACTTACTCCTCCTGTGTAAATGACACTTTGCACACTTTCACCACTATCTCTTCATTTCTTCTTCTCCTTTCCCTAACCAGTCTCTGGTATACCCTTCTACTCTCTACTTCTATGAATTTAATTTTTCAAAATTCCACCTATAAGTGAGATGATGTGATACTTGCGTTTCTGTGCCTGGCTTATTTTATTCAGCATAACGTCCTCCAGGTTCAAGTGCTACGTTAAAACAATACATGCATGAAAAATATCATTTTACCTCAAGATACACACACGCAGATGGGTTAGCCAGTGTTTGTAATGGAGAGGCAAGGACTTCTCTGCGAGTATGGACACTAACTGTAACACTGTCCGGTAGAACCCTCCAAGATAATGAAACATTCTATACCTGTCATAATACAGTCATCCCAAGCCATGTGCGGCTACAGCTGCATAGCACCTTTGTTATCTTCTCTGCACAGATCACATCCATATGCCTCCTCTCTGATATCAGTTTTGGTTGCTTTAAATGAAATGAGAACATAAAGAAACGGTGACATATTCCGAGAGCAGAATCCTCTTAAACTTGAATTTTTTTTTTCTAAATTTTTTTCCAGGTCTTTCACCACACCTAATCTGATTATTGCTTCCTTTAGCAATTTGCATCTTTTAGGTCTTTGATACCTCAGTGCCCACCTTCCCCTCCCACTCCTGCCTAGTTCCTCTCTTGAGATGGTTGGTTTCTTACCTGGACAGAGTGGGGGGTAGATGGGAATGGGTTCTAGTGGACGGAGTATCTGTAGAGTTTTCTTATTTTGAATTGGGGAAGAGCCATGAGACCAGCACCTGAAAACCTGGAGATAGAGATTGCTAATGACAGATTTGCAAAAACAGTGTGATCTGTGGGCTACAAGAACCCCTGAGGTGAGAGATAGTATCAGTCTTATCTCAGTATGCCCAGTATCCATGGCTCCTAGAGGCCATGAAGATAGTGAACAGATGAACTTAATTTTTCACATCTGTGAAGCCAGAAGAGCACAGAGACAGTCTGGCACAGAGGGGCTCTGCGTAGGCCCTCAGGATGGGACTACTGTCTACCTTCTACCACAGGCCCTCCCCTTTTCCACCTTCCTGCTACGGAAAACATTCCTTTATCTTCTACCAGTCAGAGGTCAGCCTCTACTTGGGGTCCTGTGACAAGGAGACCTCTGACTGTTTTCAAATAACATAGCAAGGGAAACTCAGCATCCAAAGAAAGACCAACCCAAACAAACAAAACACCTGGCCAGTGAACAGAAGCTTCTAAAGATAACAGAGAACCAAGAAAATAAAGAAGGACACTTAAGGAGAATCAAATGCATATCAACAAGAATGTCTGGACCATAACATACAATTTCTCCATTGAATACAGTTTCCAGAATTAAAGCAACTACATTCAAACAACTACAAGACACCCCATTAAATTTCAATTTCACATAAATAGTCAAGAAATTTAGTATATTATGTCCCATGCTATAGCCAACATACTTACACTAAAATTTTATTCACTGTTTATCTGAGATTCAAATTTAATCAGTTCTGTACTTTATCTGGCAGCTGTTTCACATTCGGTAGATGAGTTAAAGAGAGGACAGTCATTGGAGAGATATGAACTAGTGACTAGAAAACACATTGAGAAAAAATTCTCACCACATGGGTCAAGCAACATGGTGGACAAATAAGAGGAAGGATGAGACTTGGGACTGGATCCAGGAGACCTATTATGAACAGTGACATGGACTTCCGGAAAAGAGGAAACAAAGGAGAGGGAATAATTTTAAAGGGTACAATACAAAAAATTATTCCTAACAGAAGAGACCCTGGAGTCTAGAGACTGAAAGGACTCCAGAGTTCTAGACTTCAGGAATAAAGAAAAACACTCACTTGGGCACGTCCTGGTAAGATTCCCAAAAGTTTAAAACAAAACCAAAAACAAAAAGCTGACAAACTAATTGACAGAAAGTACACATTATCTGCAAAAAGAAAAATTAGCCTCTGACTTCTTATTGACAACACTGGAAGCCACAGGACAATGGAAATGACCTTTGCCAATAGCTAAGCGGAAAGCAACTTACAACTCTCTACTTATCCAAGATGGTATTCACCCACCAGGCCAAAAGAAGGAACCTGCTAACATGCAAGAATGTGAAGAGTATACCACCAGCAATTCCCACCTAAAGAAAACAATCAAGCAAAAATCTTCAAAAGAGAGAATTAGATTGAGATCTCAAGACATAGGGAAATGAGAGGAAAGAAAATACCGATGAAAAATGAACCCAATATCGACAGGTTAAGCGGATGTTAATGGCTAATGGGGGATTTCGTAGTGTAAATGCTACGTAAGTCCTTTGGAAACAGGAGGGACATGCAGCAAGGAAAATTCCAATTATAATCTGGGACTAAAATCCTAGAGAATTCCAGGAAAATCTAGGAGTTATAGGTAGAGTAGGAGAAGAGATGTAAGAATGTTCCAAAGATTTCACATTAAGGAGTGGGAAGGGGTGATGAGGAGAAAAGACAGAAAGGAATCATTTTAGAGGTTTCATCTCTTACAGGGTCAAGGGACACAGGGAGATGACCATGGTGGATGAAATACTGGAATCCCACTCGCAAAAAAAAAACAAAAAGAAAAAAAAGTACACAGATGTCTAATGAGCACAAGAAAACAACACAATAGAACAAAAATTTTACTCAAACATCTAAATTAACAAGGAGAAAACAGAAGGAAAATAGAATGAATAGCAATCCATTGAAATCAGAAAATAACGAGGAAAACAAGAAGAGATATTGATAACGAATAATTATGAAGTAATACAAATTTTGAAGTAATGTAAAATATAAGATTAAGCATATCAGTCTTTATGCTAAAGAAAAGTTAAAAATAAAGGGATGGACAAACAGACGCCAGGAAAACACAGTAAAAAACAAAAGAGGAAAGAAACCAATAATACCAGAAAAGATGGAATTTAAGGCTAAAAGCACCAAGCGCAAAAACAGGGTCTCTATCTATTACTAATGCAATGATCCATATAGATTCTTGTTTTTGTGAAGCTAACTGCAGAAGCGAAGGAAAAAGACAAGCTCTTGGAACATATCAGAGCTCAGGAAATGAGACTGACAAGCAGAGTCTAGGGACAAAATATCAGAAGGAAAGTAAACAGTTAGAAATCAAAACTGACATCAGCAAAATGGTGGAATCAGAGCTTTCTACCGTCATCATGTCTCACTCCACAGAAGCATTAACTTTAACAATTACCAACAGAGACAAGTATGTTTGGGGAGTCGAGAGGCAAAGTTTCAGCACACTATTGGTGCAAAAACCCTGAGGCTAGGTGCATTGAAGAGGGTAACAAGAACAGTTAACACTATCCAAGTCTTCCCTCCTCCAAGGCAGCACAGCTCAGTGACAAAAAAGATCCCCTTTAACCAAAATTTCTCATAGTGGTGGTGAATGCCCAGCTTCCCCAGTCATGCAGGACATGGTTCATGAAGACCACTTCTTTCCCATCCCAGCCACAATACTGAGGTGATCGCCATGGCTGAGTAGTGGGGAGAGAATGTTCCTAGGAAGAGAGGCTGCAGATCCTACTAACCATTCCACAGACTCTGTCAGGAAACCCGTCCATGAGCCACTTGGGATGCCTTGCTTGTGGATCCCTCCCAACTGACCCATAGGCATCCCAAACACGGCTTATGCCTCAACCCCATCTTTCCCAGACCAGACTCCCAAGCATGCCCCTGTGGACAGCACTGCAAGCATCTTACACACAGAGGCAGCTCAATTTTGTGGGATTGAAGGAACGTACACAATGTGAGGGTTTCAAGACACCATCCTAGGAAAAACAAACAGGAGACTCTGAGCACCTGGCCTGGCTGTGCAGGGTCAAGGGTAGACATACAGCCTAAGGAAATCCCCTTAGAGGAGCTGGGTGCAGTGGCTCACACCTGTAATCCCAGCACTTTGGAAGGTCGAGGCGCATGGATCACTTGAGGTCAGGAGTTTGAGACCAGTCTGGCCAACAATGTGAAACCCCATCCCTACTAAAAACACAAAAATTAGCTGGGTATGGTGGCACAAATCTGTAGTCCCAGCTATTCGGAAGGCTGAGGCAGTAAAGCTGCTTGAACCCAGGAGGCAGAGGTTCCAGTGAGCCAAGTTTATGCTGCTGTACTCCAGCCTGGGTGACTGAGCAAGACTCTATTAAAAAAAAAAAAAATACCCTTAGAGGGAACAAGAGGTGTACAGTGGATGTATCCATAGAAAAGATCTAAGAGCGCCATGAAATTCCCAGCTATGCTGTTTGGTGGAGATATTTCTCTCCCAAGAACAGTCAGTAAAGACTGGAGGAGATGACCACTTCTTCAAATGTGAAGACAGCAACACAAAATGTAAAGAAGCATGAAAAATCAAAGAAAAGGAGAAGAGGGTGTGGAAAAAAAAGAAATCAAGAAAACATGACACCACCAAAAGAACAGAGTAATATTCTAGTGACCTACCCCAAAGATAAGGAGATCTATAATTCCCTGAAAAGATTTCAAAATAATTTAAGAAAGCTCAGTGAGCTGTAAAAAAACAAAAAAACACAGATAACTCAACATTATCAAAAAAATAAATAAATGAAACAAGTTCAATAAAGAAACAGAAATCATTTTAAAACAACCAAATGAAAATTCTAGAATTGAAGAAAACAATGAATAAAATGAAAAAACTGCAGTAGAGAAGGGCAATGGCAGACTTGTTTAGGCAAAAGATGTAATCTGTAAACTCAAAGACAGGTCACTAAAAAATATCTAGACAAAGAAGAAAAAAGAAAAAAGAATGAAAAGGAATGAAGAAAGCCTATGAGATTCATTTGACGCCTTCAGAAGAGCTACCATTCACATTATAGAAGTCTCAGAAGAAGGTATAAAGAAAGGGGCACAGTGCTTATTGAAAGAAATCGTGGCTGAAACCTTCCCATATCTGGTGAGATATATGGACATCCAGGTATATGCAGCTCAAAAGTCTCCAATCAGGTCAACTCGAACAAGTCTTTACCAAAACATATTTTAATCAAACTGTAGAAAATCAAAGACAAAAAAAGGATTTGGAAAGCAGCAAGAAAGAAGAGCTTCCACATATACAAGGGAACTCTCATAAGGATATCATCAAATTTCTCAGCAGAAACTGCAGTCCAGGAGACAGTGGGATGACATAGTCACAGTGCTTAAAGGAAAATAACGGTCCAAGAATACTACACCTGGCAAAACTGTCCTTCAGGAAAGAAGAGATAAAGACTTTCCAAGATAAACAAAGCCAAGGAAGTACATCACTGCTAGACCTGCCTTACAAAAAATGCTAAATGAAGTTCTTCCAACTGTGACAAAAGAACACTAATTAGTAAGATGAAAACAAAGAAAACTATAAAATTCACTGGTAAAAGTGAGTATATAGTCAAATTCAGAATACTTTAATACTGTCATTGTGGTATGTAAATCACTTATAACCCTAGTATAAAGGTCAAAAGACAGAAGTATTAAAACAGTAATAGCTATAACAATGTGCTAACAGATACACAATATTAAAATATGTAAATAGTGACATCAAAAACAAAAACTGTGAGGGAGAAGGAGTATAAGTGCTAAGTTTTATATGCAATCAAAGTTAAGATGACATCAGCTTAAAATTAACTGTTATAACTATGAAATGTTTTATATAGGCCTCATGATAACCACAAAGCAAAAACCTAGAATAGATACACAGAAGATAAAGAGAAAGGAACGAAAGCACACCACTATAGAAAACGATCAAATTACAAAAGAAGACAGCAAGAGAGTGAGAAAGGAATAAAGCATCTTTTAAAAAAAATAGCCAGAAAACAATTGACAAAATAACAATAGTAAGTCCTTACCTATCACTAATTAACTTGAATGTAAATGAATTAAATGCTTCTGTCAAGAGATCTACAGTGGCTGAATGGACACAATAAAAAAAAAAAAAAAAACAGGGCCAGGTGGTTCATGTCTGTAATCTTAGCATTTTGGGAGGCCAATGCAGGAGGATCGTTTGAGGCCAGGAGTTTGAGATCAGTCTAGGTAACACAGCAAGACCCTTTCTCTACAAAAAAAATACAAATAAAATGATTAGTCAGGAATGGTGGTACGTGTCTGTAGCTCTAGCTATCTGGGAGGCTGAGGCAAGGAGTTCAAGGTTACAGTAAGCTGTGATCATACCACTACACTCCAGCCTGGGTGACAGAGTTAGACCCTATCAAACAAACAACAACAACAAAAACAACAACAAAAAACAAGACCCCCATCCCGTCAACAATATGCTACCTACAAGAGACTCACTTCAGCTTTAAGGGCACATGTAGACAGAAAGTGAAAAAGATATTCATGCAAAAAGAAAAGAGAGCAGGGTAGCCATACTTATATCACACAAAACAGTCTTTAAGTCAAAAACTGACAGAGACAAAGTAGAACATTATATAATGATAAAAGGGTTAATTCTTGAAGAGGACTAACAATTATATATGTGCCCAACACCAGAGAACCAAAATATGTAAGGCAAACATTAACAGACACAAAGAGAGAAACAGACAGCAATACAATACTAGCAGGGGGCTTCAGTACCCCACTTTGAACAACGAATAGATCATCAAGACGGAAAGTCAATAAGCAAACATTAGATTTGAACTACACTTTAGACTAAATGGACCTTACAGATATATATTTTTGCTGTGTTGTCTAGACTGGTCTCACACTCCTGGGTTTATGAGCCATCGTGTATGGTCCTTGTTTTGTTTTGTTTTTTCCATTCAGAAGTAGAATACACATTCTCCCCAAATGCACAGAGAGCATTATCTAGGATAGATCATACATTAGGCGTCTGTCTTAGTCTGTTATCCGGGCTGCTATAACAGAATACCTTCGACTGGTTACTTTATAAATAATAGAAATTTACTTCTCACAGTTCTGGAGGCTGGAAATTCCAAGATTAAATCCCCAGGAGATTCAGTGTCTGATGAAATCGTGCGCTTTGCTTCACAGATGACTCCTCTTGCCACACCCTCACATAGCAGGAGAAGGCAGCTCCCTTCAACCTTTTTTTGTAATGGCACTAATCCCATTTGTGAGGGCAAATCCCTCATGACTTATCACCTCATAAAGGCCCCTCCTCCTCATACTATCATAATGGGGATTCAGTTTCAACATACGAATTTTGACTACAGCAGCCACAAACCAAGCCTCAACAAATTTAAGAAGATTGACATCTATCCTATATCTTTTCCAACCATAAAAGTACAAAACTAGAAATGAATAACAGGAGAAAAATTGTAATCTTCACAAATAGGTGGAAATTAAACAACCTGCTCCTCACCTGATCATATCAATGGATCCAGAAAACGCATTTGATAAAATCCAACATCAGTTCATGATAAAAACTCTCAGTAAACAAGAAATAGAGCAGAGCTGCCTACCGTTGATAAAGAATAAACAGCACGCTCCTAAACAACCAATGAGTCAAAGAAGAAATCAAAAGAGAAATTTTAAAATATCTTGAGACAAACAAAAACGGGAATACAATATGCCAAACTTTATGAGATGCAGCAAAAGCAGTTCTAGGAGGGAAGTTTATAGCAATAAATGCCGACATGGGGGGAAAAAATAAGATCTCATATAATCCACCTAACTTTACACCTCAAGGTAAACAAAGAACACGCTAGGCCCAGAGTTAGTAAAAAGGAAATAAGAAGGATCAGAGCAAAAATAAATCAAATAGAGAGCAGAAAAACAGTAGAAAAGATCAAGAAAGCTAAGGGTTTGTTTTTTGAAAAGATAAACAAAATGGACAAACCTTTAGCTGGACTAAAAGAAGAGTCAAATAAAATCAAAACTGAAAGAGGAACTATCAGAACCAATAACACGGAATTCAAAAAATTATAAGAGACTACCACAAGCATTTATATGTCAACACATCATATAACCTAGAAGAAATGAATACATTCCAAGAAACATACAACCTATTAAGACTGAATCATGAAATAGAATTTAGAAAAGACGAATTAAAATTACATGCTCTGTTCTCATGGATAACTGGGAGCTGAACAATGAGAACACATGGACACAGGGAGGGGAACACCACACCCTGGGGCTTGTCCAGGGGTGGGATCAGGGGAGGGAGACCATCAGGAAAAACAGCTAATGCATGGTAGGCTTAATACCTTGGTGACGGGTTGATAGATACAGCAAACCACCGTGGCACACATTTACCAAATCTGCACATCCTGCACATTTACCCTGGAACTTAAAATTTTAAAAATTACATGCTCTAATTAATAAAGTAACAAAAATTATAGAAAATACATAAATAACCAGAAGTAGAAAAAGTAAAAATTCCAAAAACTGGAAAACGTTTCTCAAGTTTGATTAAGAAAAAAGGATAGGGAAATTATATATGCAGGATTCAGAATGTTTAATATATATATATAAATACATATAGGTGTATATATAATACGTATATAAATAAATTTTGAGATGGAGTCTCACACTGTCGCCAGGCTGCAGTGCAGTGGTGGGATCTCAGCTCACTGCAATCTTTGCCTCGCAGGTAGAAGCAATTCTCCTGCCTCAGCCTCCCAAGTATCTGGAATTATAGTCACTGGTCAACACACCCAGCTAATTTTTTTTTTTTTTTTTGTATTTTTAGTAGAGACGGGGTTTCACTACGTTGGCCAGGCTGGTCTTGAACACCTGACCTTGTGATCCACCAGCCTCAGCCTCCCAGAGTGCTGGGATTACAGGCGTGAGTCACTGCGCCCAGCCACAAATATTATAAGAAAATATTACTGCAAATTGTTTTTAAAACTTTTAGGAAACAAATGAGTTTCTAGAAATAAACGTTTACTACCAAAACTAACCACCCCCAAAATGGAAAAGTTGAATAAATCATTATGATGGAAGAAATAAAATGATTAAATGTCTACCCTTGTACAAGAGTTTAGGACAACATAGATTTATCTTTCCTAAATATATAAAACCAATATTAACTATTTCAGGCTACAGAAAAAGACAGAAAACTGCTTGATTCATTTTATTAGTCCAATGTCACTTTAAACACCAAAACCCAACAAAGATTCAAAAAATTAAACATAGAATAAGATTTATCTAGAAAAACAAACCTCTTTGTTTTTGCACTCATATTCCATTAGTGTGTGTAATGTTTAATTAAATTGTATGAATACAATAAAAGTTCAATCAGTCTAAAAAGGGTTAGGAACAAACAAAACTGACTCGAGTATATTATACAATTATGCCAAAATAGCACTGCACAGCAAATCACCCAAAACTCAAAGTGTCTATAACCACGAACATTTATTCTCATGCTCATGGGTCTACAGGTCCTCTGCAGTTTGGATTGTCTACGCTGGCCCCAGAGAGGGGCTTTGCTTTAAGCTGTAGGTCAGCTGGGCTGAATTTCCTGCTGCGGGTTTCAATCACATCTTTATCAGTTGTCTCTCTTCCTGGACCCGTGACTTCTCAGGGTTTGCTCTTCCCATGGTAATAACAGAAGTGCAAAAGCCAAGCTAAATCACACAAGCAGATTTAAGGCCTCTCTCCACATCAAGTCTGCTAGCCTTCCTTTGGCCAAAGAAAGTCACGTGGCCATGCCAAATTCAATGACACAGGAAGGTGCATTCCACCCTCAGTGGGAGCAGGTACATTGGATGATGGTCCCAACTACCACAATAAGCCCACGACTCGACCAATTGAAGCTACAAATATGAAACTCAACTGCTGAAAGCCCTAGTACTAAAAAGAAGAAAAACAAAACCTAGCTTATTAGCCCCCAATGTCTACCATGCTGAGGACAGACAGAATGAAGAAAGATTGCAAAAACTGTGAATCGCTTCAGCGAACAGGGCTAAAAGGGCTGCCAAACACTGCATGTTGGGTTGGAGTGTTTCTTCCTCATATATCCTTAATTTTCAAAATGGTTATAGATTCTTCTTGGGTATTATGTCTTAAAATGGAATATGGGTATTCATTTAGTGTAACTATGTAGGCACTGGCCGCTTGTACTGTAAATAAGTACGTCTGTCTCCCTTTAAACTGTAAGCTCCTTGAATATAGAGCTCCTTTCACCTCTATGTCCTCAGCACCTAGCATTGTGCCTGGTACGTAACAGGCACCTCATCGGTTCTTGGGAGAGTGAATAATGAGCCTCCTTGGCCTACCCCAAGGCTGTGATTGGCATTAAGGCTCCGGACTTCACGTGGATGGCCCTGCCTTTGGAAACTGCCTCCCCAGTCTAGATTTGAGTCATTGGGAGTTTCCAGTTCTATACAGAATGGCTCTCTCGCCAGGGCTTTAGATCCTGTCTCTTAAGACATCTCCTCTTAAACTTAAATTTGTTAAAACCCCAGACCCATTCTTTCTTTTAGCAAGACAGAGTGAGGCTCACTGACTTTTTTTCCGGCTTCATTTCCTCTTCTGATGAATCTGCCTTTGTCTTATCTCTGTCAATTCAATCCAACATTCACTGAGCACCTACTACATGCCTGACCCTTCCCTGGGAAACTGAAGATGGCACGATCAACATCTGTTTCAAAGGAAGTTACATCCTTCTATGAGAAATCATTCCTTCAACCTCTAAATAAAATGTCTCAGTTTACATTTGCAACCCTGATTTTCCAGGTATACTTATTTATTAGGTGGCAAAGATTTCCCAAAACTAACTTCTGAGTGGTTGCGCAACTAACATTCCTTTCTTCTAAAAGAGTCCTCTCTGATAGAAATATAATGCATACCACAAATGTGATTTTTAAACTTTAGTAGCCATGATAAAAAAAAAAGTAATAAGAAACAGGGGAAATTTAACTTACTAATATAGTTAATTCAACCCAGTATCTCTGAAGTATTACCTTTTAGTACGTAATCAATATGAAATAATTTTTTCCAGCCTCTATGTTCAAGATCATCGATATGAAATGATATAGTTTACATTTCTTCATATTAAGTCTTTGAAGTCTGATGTGTATTTCACGTTTATAGCATATCTCAGTTTGGACTACCTACATCTCAAGTGCCCAGGAACCACATGTGGCTACCATATTGGGCAGTTATTAAAAATCGGTGTATTCCTGTAGAGGTGTGTTCAACAGTTGTTCCCACTCAAATTTACTGACATGGCTATTGTTTCAAATGTATGTGTATTCATGTTAACTCTGTCACAGAGACTTGAGTACAGTTTTTCCATTTATTAATAGTAATTTCCTGAGAGCCTTAAATGGTAGATGTTTTAAATAAGTTATTTCATCTAAACCTAACTTAAAAGTAGATATAATTATTCTCATTTACAGATGGTAAAACTGAGACATACAGAGGTAAAAACTTGCCTAATATCATACAGCTAGAACATATCTTGCTTAAAATCTTGTATTCTTTCCTCCACAGCAGGTGGAGGTAATGTGGTATGCTGTGAGGTAGCTCCTCACAGGTAGCTCCTAGTTTAGCCTTTGTGGGCCATGCATTCATTGTGGCAACCTCTCAACTATGCTGTTGCGGTGAGAAAGCAGCCGTAGACAGTATGTGAACAGATGGGTGTGGTTGTGTTCCAGTAAAACTTTACCTACAAAAGCTGGCAGCAGGATGGATTCAGTCTTTGAGCTGTAGTTTGTCAACCCCGATCTACACCATGTTTTTACTTTATTTAACTCTAGAATTTCTCAAGACATTTGGAAAATGATTATTCTGGACATCCTAACAGTCGTCACTGTATGCACAAATTCTCAGAATGAAATGACAGACAAAGGCTTAAATTTTGAGACAGCTCAGAGAAATTAAAAAAAAAATCCCACTGAAGTCCATTCTTTTAAATATTATCTGACCTAATCCTTGATGGATGGGGTATCTTCCTATCCTCAGACTTCACCAGTGGGTGTTAAATTCTCATACCTTCACCCTGTCATCCACAGATTGAGTGCTCAGTTTGTGCCCATTCTAACACACATGTTCAGCACATCCTCAATCTGAGTGTGCTGGCCTCTCAGTTACCCAAACGAATAACTACCCAGAACTGAAGGTCATCATCTGAGAGTCAAACTGTGAATCAAGATACAAAAATTGGAGCAAATATCTATAAATTCATCTTAAAGATCCACAATGACTTGTAGGCAACATTAAAATATGCCTGACTTGTTGGCAGGATGGATGGATGGATGGATGGACTGACAGACAGATGATTGACAGATGATAAATCAACTGATGATAGATAGTTGATAGGTGGTTGATAGATGACAGATGATAGATACATAATTTATGATCAATAGATGATAGAGCAATTGATGCATATGTGGTTGGTAGCGAGATAGTTGATAGATGATTGATAGATACATGGATCAGATTAGGATGGACAGATAATTAGATAGATGAGTGGGAATATTTAACACTCAACACAAAGAGTGCTCAGCAACAGAGAAGAGAGTTACAAGGCAGTATTGGAGCTTCCCATCTCAGTGTCATCTAAGGAGCAAGCTGCCTTTTCACCTATCACAAAAATCTCATTCATCTGTCAGATACATCCCTGCTGTGAGGCTAGACACAGCAGACCAAAGCAGTAAACTTCCAGTCATACAACCAACTTCACTTTTTTCTCATTCCCAGTCATCTTCTGATTATACTTTGGTTTCCCATGAAGGTTTTTTGAACAAAAGAATGTCCTAATCAAGTCCTGCCAGCTGCCTTATCTCCCCAACATGTTTCTTATTATAAACCAATAAACTAGTATCTGTTCGACGCCTTGGTCTCTGACAGCCTTGTTCGTATGGCCTGTGATACTAGGTCAAGTTATCTCCGGCACAAACTCTCACTTCATAGTCTACAAAGATGGAAGAGAGATCCTATGGGGCTTCGAAGAAATTTACCAAGGTCAATGAAGAACACTTCAGTGCCTAGCTGTCTATTTCCAGGAGGAGGGTTTTTTTGGTTTCTGCATACTTTCCTTGATCAGAGAAGAACTTTAGAAGAAAGAAAGAAAAAAAAAAAAAAAACCCTGTTTCTTTTCCAAGTCTACATTTTTCTCTCCCTCTGTTCTCAGGAGATACTAGCAAAACACTTTAAGTAGTCCTAAAAATGGGTCCACCTGCCCCCTGGTGGCAGACATAAACGGATCCCCACAGTCACGGGTTTACAATCCCTCCTGCCTGAACTTTCTCTGCAAGGGGAATTATTTCCCCTCGTCAGCATGGGGAGTTCATTTATTTTAGTAAGATGAGCATTAGTTCCCCAAAGAAGGCCTTAGGCTTCCTGATCTGACTTAGAGGGTCTGCCTTATCTGAGATCTGCACTGAGCGCAAACACGGGCTTTACAAAGAACCAGGAAAGTGGGAGGCTAGAATGCCTTAAGAATGAAGGGATTGGAAGTCCACTGAGAAAAGCAACTGGAAGACACTTCTCTAATTTACCATGAAAAACACATGGCCTCGGGGCAAGAATTCGGAGAAGAATGAGAATCAGAGTAGGCCGCATTACAATGGTGTCATGATTGATTTTACCAATCTTACAATGTTATTTTTACACCTCCACATCTCTGCTGATTACTTCCCATTTGTCCCTTTGGGTCCGGCTACTGTGCCTTTCTCTGTCCCATGAGGCTGACCTGTGTGGATTACATCAGTGGGCTCTCTTGCCCTCTTGCTTCTTGGTACAGCCAATGAAAGTGACCGGCAGAGATTAGAGGGTAAGAGGAACATGAATCCGGGCAGTTATTGCCTGGGCTCCTCCCTGCTGGGTCACTGTTGCTGTGTCTCCCCATGGAAGGTAGCCCTGTGTATATAACCACCCTCTCTGTGCTCCTACAATGGCTTCCTCACCTCACCCATTCAGGCCTGGGATGGTAATGCTCCAGGTTGCTGCCATCCCCACTGTGGTTCCCTTTAACTCTTACCATACCTCTATAGATAGTCACTTCATTGATATCTACTCAAATTATGTAGATCAAATGGGCCATCTCTTCCCTACCAGTACCCTGACCTTATGCTTCTCTGCCAGAATGTCCCTCTCTGATCATCTGTCCCTCATTGGCTCTGACAGATACTTCGAGGGGGAGCATAAACATTACCTCCTCTGTGGGGAAGTGTAGTAAGTAAGAAACAGTGTTGACTGTTTCCTACAGATGGGGGACCATGCTCCATCTCTGCTCTGAGTCCAGGGACAAGTTCTATTCTCCGAAAATGGGGGTGACGGCACTCACCTTCAGGCTGTCTAGAGAATTATGCGTTCTGTAAATACTGCTCCCATCCCCATGACATTGGCAATGATCACACATTTCTTTGCTCCCATAGCATTTTTTAACAGCTTAATTGAGGTGTCATTCATATACCATGCAGTTCACTCATTTACAGTGCCTACCTTAATGGCTTTTAGAATATTCACAGAGTTGAGCATCTATCACCACAATCAATTTAAGAACATTTCATTACTCCAAAAAGAAACCCTACTTCCCTCAGCTGTCATCGTCCTGTTCTCTCTCCCCTACTTTACTTTCGGCCCTAAGCAACCACTAATCTATTTTGTTTCTATAGATTTGTCTGTCCTGATCATCTCATATAAATGGAATCATACACCATATAGTCTTTGCAACTGGCTTCTTCAACTTAACAGTGTTTTCAAGGTTCATTCATGTCATGCCATGTATTAGTACTTTGATCCTCTTTATTGCCAAGTATCTTCCATTGTATGGATATACCACATTTTGTTCCACTCATCAGTTGATGGACATTTGGGTTGTTTCAACTTTTTGACTATCATGAAATTGCTGCTCTGAACATTGATGTATCCCACAGCATTTTGTAGAGACCTACAGTAGAGCTCCTCCCACACTGTGTTATATCACTTGTTGACATGTCTGCTCTTTGTCCTGTTCCACACTCATTGAACAGACAGTAAGGTTGCTTCAGGCCGTGTGCATGCAGGGACCCCTCCTGGTATGCACAAGACCTACCACAGTGCCTGCCACATAACAGACATTCCATATCTGTGAAATAATGAATCTAGTCATTCCACCATCGTTGACAGCATCAGAAATATCCATGGCCAGGCCAGGCACAGTGGCTCACGCCTGTAATACCAGCACTTTGTGAGCGCAAGGCGGTGGATCATTTGAGTCCAGGAGTTCAAGACCAACCTGGCCACCATGGTGAAATGCCATTTCTACTACAAATACAAAAATTAGCCAGGTATGGTGGCGCACGCCTATAATCGCAGCTACTTGGGAAGCTGAGGCAGGAGAATCACTTGAACCCCGGAGGCAGAGATTGCAGTGAGCCAAGATCACACCACTACACTCCAGCCTAGGCAACAGACTGAGACCCTGCCTGAAAAAAATAAAATAAAATAAAATCCATGGCCATATCTGTGTTTGACATTGGGAAAAAAATTCTCTAGCCTGACGCTTCCTTCAGCTTTCTATAAGTCATAACCTCAGTAATTTCACAATCATATTTTAAAAGCTATTGACCTCAGAGTTTCTCATTACTTAATATGCAACTGTACTCACAAAGGTCTTTAATCTTGCCCAGTGTATCTGGATGTCTGAGATATTTTGTTAAACATTTGCTACGCAACATTAATAGCAAGCCACTATAGACAAAGCCACTATGAACTTCCGACATAGAAGAGGGTATCTGTCAGCCTCTGTATACCTTAGAGAGAATTAAAAACAATACTAATTGCTCTCCAACACTGGATCTTGATATGTCACTGTATATTCAAGAAGTAGAAAATAAAAATTAATGTGGAATCTGATGGGTCACATGCATCAAGACCAAAAAAAAAAAGTACAAAAAGACCAAAAAGTATCCTCCTAAGATGGGAAGATATTGTGTCTGATTAAATACCATATATGGAAAAGAACTTTGTATGAAGCGCTGTATATGATGATGCATGTATGGGATTATTTAGAATGTAATATTGTGATTGAAAGAGAATTCCTGAATCCAAATTAGACAAATGTCAGTTTTTAAAAAATGTACCAGAAAAAGATCTGAGCCTGTGGATCAGATAAAGAATGTAAATGTAAACAAAAAAGAGAGGTGAGTAGAAACTGGGGTGGCACTTGGGAAGAACTGCTGCAGCAGGCAGATCATAAACTCCCTTTTGGAAGGATAAGGGAGATCTATTGAACCTATACACTTGAGAGCACCTCAGTGTGCTGCCAGCCCGCCATCTTTCTCCATCTTTATGCTTATGAATCTGCAAGTATAAAACCATCCATGTTGACTCACCTCTCTTAATTAGAATCTGTGTGCCATGTGAAAAAAATACTGGATAATAAGATGAAATGATTTGTCTGACAATTTTCATATGTTGACTGTTGATGTCAACTGTTGAGACAGCAATCAATTGCTCTTCCTGTTTCTTGCCACAACCAAAGATAATTGGAGTCTACCTAAAGATGCCATGATGAGAAATTAAGAGACACTACAGAGCTCTCTGGAGTTCAAGAGAAAGGAGCAAAGTGCTAAGGAAACTTCAAAGAATATTTTCTTGTAAAGTAACAATAAAGGATGACTTACCCAGAATGTCCATGATCTGATCTCTTGCAGAATATTTCCAGTTTTACATACGTTAACCTCAAACAAGTAGAATGGTAAAAAGAAAAAATACATCATAGAACATTATGGGGCACGTACAGTATGGAAAAAAATATATTAGTGTTTTTTTTTTAATTTTCCTTGAGACAGTCTCACTCTGTTGTCCAGGCTGGAGTGCAGTAGTGCAACCTCTATCTCCTGGGTTCAAGCGATTTTCCTGCCTCAGCCTCCTGAGTAGCTGGGACTACAGGCATGCGCCATGATATCCAGCTAATGTTTATATTTTTAGTAGAGATGAGATTTTGCCATGTTGGCCAGGATGGTCTCAAACTCCTGACCTCAAGCGAACCACCCACCTCTGCCTCCCAAAGTGCTGGGATTACAGGCATGAGCCACTACACCTGGCCAAAAATATATTAGTTTTAAAGGCATGTATATCTTACAAGAGTTTTATCTAACATAAATGTATCATGCAAACTAGCTGAAAAATGTAGAAAATATAAATCACCAACTACACCCATAAAAAATCTGGACTAACTTGAAAATGGGAAAAACATAACTAAATATTTAGCAATGGAAACACAGCAAACATCTTTTACTTATCAAGCCTCATACAGAGAGAATTTGCTTGCAATGTTTCCTTTAAAAATAATACATACATAAAAATGACAAATTACTTTTTGAAATGAAGTTTTTATTTTCCAGGAAATCTTTGTTGATCTGAAGAGACAGGATCTGATGTAACAAACAGCAGCGCAGAAACCGAGGAATGAAACAGCACCACAGTGTTGAGGAAAAGAGCTGTCAACTGCTTTTTTTTTTTTTCTCTGCCTTTCTTTTTCAGGTTTCTCTTCCAGCTTCTACCTCTGACCCATCTTCTGTTCAGTAATCAGTACTGAATGACATTTGTTCCATAAAATGTGTAAGCTTCTCATGGTATAAAATGGAATCAGGTAAAGGCATCTTTTATCCATCTATTACAACTCTCACCTTCACTGATACGGCTCAGTGGAGCTCACCATCACCATGAACCATTCATTTCAGAAAATTATTCTTCAATTATTATAACATATTATTTTTAAATCTAGACAATAGTTTTTAAAAAGGACATAACACGTACATGACAATTCCATCATATACTCTTACATATAGACTCCCAGATAAATGATCTTCTACTAAACTTCATGAAATAATAGTTCAGAAAAGATCTACCTCTTATGTTCAGTGGGATATGACAGATATAATTTTTCCTTAAGTTAAACAATCTGACACAAACGGTCAACCCATTGAAAAACTAAAATTAAAAAATAAATGATCATATAGGAAAAGGTAAAAGAAAGACTTAACAGTGCCAAAACCTGATTAAATGATACTGAGAATTTAAGAAATATTAACAGACTGAATAAAAATAAAAAAGAAATATAGGCCGGGCGCGGTGGCTCACGCCTATAATCCCAGCAATTTGGGAGGCCGAGGCGGGTGGATCACGAGGTCAAGAGATCGAGACCATCCTGGTCAACATGGTGAAACCCCATCTCTACTAAAAAATACAAAAAATTAGCTGGGCATGGTGGCACGTGCCTGTAATCCCAGCTACTCAGGAGGCTGAGGCAGGAGAATTGCCTGAACCCAGGAGGCGGAGGTTGCGGTGAGCCGAGATCGCGCCATTGCACTCCAGCCTGGGTAACAAGAGCAAAACTCCGTCTCAAAAAAAAAAAAAAAAAAAAAAAAAAAAAGAAATATAGAAGTTGGCAGATAAATTGAATAGATCATAAAGACTGAACAAATGAATGTTTCTGCAGAAAAAAAGAGCAAATATATCAAACCAATAATTAAAAGTGTTATTATAAAACTTATACAAATTAAGCATTTTTAATTTTTATAATAATGAGATAACCAACATATTTCAGACAAAATTGACAAGTAAACATCCATGCCAAAGCATATAATGCTCAAAATTTTCTAAGAAAAATAAAATATTTTTAAGTGTCCTTCAGAGTAGACAACCCAGAAGTCAGGGTAAAAGTCGAACTTCTTGAAATGGCTGTCCACTCTGATGACTTGTATTTCTTTCCTCCACCTTAGTTACTAACTCTGTGACTTAGTCCTTATTATTTCTTTCCTCCACCTTAGTCCTTAACTAAATACTTAGTCCTTAACTAAACAGTCCTTGTATTTCTTTCCTCCACCTTAGTCCTTAACATTGTGACTTCCACTTTTTCCACTGAAACTGCTCTTACCAAGAAAAATCAGAGCCTTCTTGCAACTAAATCTAAAGAACACCTTTGAATCCCTGTCTTGTTTGATCTTGTGTGACTTGTTCATCTGCAACATGTGATACCATTGACTATTCTTTTTGAAAAATATACTTTTCCATGGGGTCAGAGCAGCCATATTTTCCTGGTTTCCTTCCCACTTTTTCTAAGTATTTTTACTTATTCTCCTTTCTTGAGAATAATGAACTCCAGACCCATATGCTGTATTTCCTGATATGACCAGACCTGACCTCCAAACTTCTCCCACTTCTTCTCCCATATTTGTTCCTGTGCCATTATCCCCTATCTCAATAAATGGCAGCATTATCTATTCAGTTGCTCAAACTAAAAATATCAGTTATTTTTGACTCTTTCTCTTGCATACACTCAAAAATCTGGTCCTGTTGATTCAACATGTTAAGGATTTTCCACATCTGTGTATTTCTCTTTATCCCCACTACTGTCTTTCAAGCCACCATTGTCTTTTTTTTTTTTTTTTTTTTTTTTTTTTTAAACAGAGTCTCACTCTATCACTCAGGCTGGAGTTCAGTGGCACGATCTTGGCTCACTGCAACCACTATCTCCTGGGTTCATGCAATTATCCTGCCTCAGCCTCTCCAGTAGCTAGGACTACAGGCGTGCACCACCACACCTGGCTAATTTTTGTATTTTTAGTAGAAATGGGGTTTCGCTATGTTGGCCAGGCTGGTCTTGAACTCCTGGCCTCAAGTGACCCACCCGCCTCAGCCTCCCAAATTGCCGGGATTACAGGCGTGAGCCACTGTGCCCAGCCCACAACTGTCTTTCACTGGGCTTCTGTAGTAGCCTCCAATCTAGCCGCCTAGCCACGACTCTTGTGTCTCACCCCCAAATCCATTTAATCTGCAATCAGAAAGATGTTTCTAAAATAGAAAGCTGGTCGTGTACTTACCCATGCCCACTACCCACAGCTATTTAAAACTTTTCACTTTGACTTTTGTAGAAAATCTTAAAACTCACAGGATCTTACAGAATCCTCCTTCCTGCATACTCTCTCACTCTCCCTTTTACTTGCCATCCTCCAGTATTCCTTGATGTGGCACCTGCTTCTCAACTCACGGTATTGGCATCTAATTTTTGCTTTGTCTATGTGTTTTTCTTTCTCTCCCACTTTCTGTCTCTCAGCCTGGCCAACGATAATCCAACATTAAAATTTTCTCTTTTGAGTTATCACTTTCTAAGGAGGGCTTCTCTTTCCTCCTTAGGTAGATTAAGTTATTCTAACAGTATATCCACCACAGCCCTCTTAACCTTGGTGACATTCATCATACTTTTTTTTTTTCAAAAGACACGGTCTCGCTCTTGTCACCTAGGCTGAAGTGCAGTGGTGCAATCATAGCTCCCTGTAACTGCCAACTGCTGGGCTCAAGTGATCCTCCCACCCCAGACTCCCACCCCAGTCTCTCAAATAGCCGGGACTACAGGCATACACGTTGCACACAGCTAATTAATTTTTGTAGAGATAGGGACTCACTAGGTTGCCCAGGCTGTTCTTAAACTCCTGGCCTCAAGTAATTCTCCTGCCTTAGCCTCCCAAAGCACTGGGATTACAGGCGAAAGCCATCACACGTAGACCACACTCTTAATTAATATTTAATTAATTCGTCATCCACTGACTAAAGTCATTGACTCAGAGCACTAGGAAGTCTTAAACTATTACCTTTTCTTTTTCTTTTTTTTTTTCTTTTGAGACTGAGTTTCACTCTTGTTGCCCAGGCTGGGGTGCAATGACACAATCTTGGCTCACTGCAACTTTCACCTCTCCAATTCAAGTGATTCTGCTGCTCACTCAGCCTCCTAAGTAACTGGGATTACACGTATGCACACCACGCCTGGCTAATTTTGTATTGTTCTAGTAGAGACAGGGTTTCACCATGTTGATGAGGCTGGTCTCGAACTCCTGACCTCAAGCGATCCACCGATCTTGGCCTCATCTATATTTTAAAGACCATTTTGTATTGCCTGGAGACTGTGGTGGGACTACACACTTAGAAAAGGAAGCCGGGCTGTACTATGAACTGTGTTGGGAGTCAAATTCCAAGGCACCCTCCGGCTTCAGAACTGACATGTCTGAGCTATGAACACTCAGGTGAACAGACACAGAAGGCTAAGGGCAGTTCTCGGAAATTACTCCTTCAATCCAATTACTCAATCACTCAAGATAAGGATGTGGACGAAAGAGGGACTTATGAGAAAAACGTTGTGGCCAAAAAAATTCTGGCCTAGATATTCTGATGAGAAAATAATTAAATCTTTTCCATAATACAGGCTTATTCCATTAAAATATGAGGAAATTTTGAGGAATATATCTAATGCACGGATGTGTTGGCCCACTTAATTGTTAAAACCTGGACAAACTAGAGAACTAAAAGAAGAAGATAACTAATTTTTTAATGTCTAAGAATACAGTAGAAAAAAAATCATAGTGGAAGCAAAGTTAAAAAGTATTTATGATGCTGCGGAGAATCAAATGAGTAGAGAACAAAGATTAAGAGAATGGGCTAGGCTCAGAAGCTCACATCTGTAAGCCCAGGACTTTGGGAGGCCAAGGTGGGTGAATCACCTTAGGTCAGGAGTTCCAGACCAGCATGACCAACATGGCAAAATCCTGTCTCTACTAAACATACAAAATTACTCAGGTGTGGTGGCACGTGCCTGTAATCTCGGCTACTTGGGTGGCTGAGGCAGGAGAATTGCTTGAACCCAGGAGGCAGAGGTTGCAGTGAGCTGAGGTCGCACCACTGCACTCCAGCCTGGGTGACAGAGTGAGACACTATCTCAAAAAAAAAAAAAAAAAAAAAAAGACTATCGAACTAAAAGCAATAATAATAGATATTAGAAAAGAAAATTTTATAGACTTAATAGACCATTTAATATTGTAGGTAGGCCAAGCACAGTGGCTCCCACCTGAAATCCTAGAACACTGGGAGATGAAGGCAGGAGGACTGTTTGAGGCTAGGAGTTCGAGACCAGCCTGGGCAAATAGCAAGTCCCTGTCTTTGAAAAAAAATTAATAAATAAATTAGCCAGACAAGGTGATGCACGCCTTTAGTTCTAGCTGCTCAGAAGGCTGAGGTGGATTACTTGAGTCAGGGAGTTCAAGGTTGCAATGAAGTATGGCTTGTGCTACTGTACTCCAGCCTGGGCAAAAGAGGAAGATCCAGTCCGTAAAAAGTTAAAACAAAATAAATTTGTAGACTGGAAGCATTGGTCATATCCTTAGACAATTTATTGAGTAGAACATACCAGGATACTGACTTGAAGAATGGGGAAAATTCTACAAGTATACTAGCAGAACAACAACAAAAAAATGTATTACCTTCAAAGGAATTAAAATCATGTTTGTCTCGTTCAATAATAAATTCTAAATGTTGGTAGAGACATTATTTTAAATTAAAAAACAGGAATGCTATACCAAAGCAAACTTATCATTTATCTTTAAAATCAAGAGAAAGATATTCTCATTTTCAAAGATCTAGGAAAAATTTTCATCTAATTATACTATTTTGAGAATAGTGCTTTAAAAAAATACCCTCCTGGTTGGGCACGATGGTTCATGCCTATAATCCCAGCACTTTGTGAGGTCAAGGCGGGAAGACTGCTTAAGTCCAGGAGTTTGAGACTAGCTTGGGCAACATGGCAAAACTCCATCTCTACAAAAAATACAAGAATTAGCCAGACATGGTGGCACGCGCCTGTAATCCCAGCTACTGCGGAGGCTGAGGTGAGAGTATCACTTGAGCCCAGGAGGCAGAGGTTGCACAGTGAGCTGTGATAGCTACACTGCACTCCAGCCTGGGTGATGGAGCCACATCCTGTCTCAAAACAAAAACAAACAAAAAACTTCTCCCAGAAATTCTATACATATATATAAATGAAACAAATATACAACAACAAAAAAACAATATTGACTATGACTATGTTGTTTAGCTATAACTTCAGCTAAAGATATACAAAGGGGTTAACCACTAATGGAAAAAGCGTTATATTTATTATCTATTTAACTTATTTAAATAATCAACATGTCCAAGAAAAATAATGAAAACCCCTAAAAATCTGGGAACATAGGAACGGTTTTGCTTTGTTTGTTTTAAATTCAAAGTTAGTGTTTCTACACTGTATTGTAATGAAAGATTAAACAGTATTACCCAGTTTCACTTTACGCCTTGTTGAAGTCATTGATAGCCAACCTGCCCTCCCACCATAAATAAATAGCAAACTGGAAAAGAAAATTAAACAGCTGATACAGGCAGTGTGAGGCGGTGATTTCTGTGGGAAGAAAAACACATGAGTTCCCTGCAATCTCCTGGCAATTCTAGACTCCAGCACAGGGAGAGGGAGAGCAATAGGGGAGGCTACGGCAACTTGAAAGATTGTATCAGAAAAGAGGAAGCTACACAGTGAAAGAGCTAAACAAGTCTTCATAAGAATCCCAGCTACTTTGGAGGCTGAGATGAGTCAAGAGAATCACTTGACCTCAGCTATGCAAATCCAGCGTAGGCAACATAGTGAGACACCATATCTTTTAAAAAAAAATTGCCTAAGAGTCTCACTGACTGTGTACATGAATGAATATTAAGCTGCATACTTTGTAAGGTCTAGGAAACTCTAAGTTCAAATATTCCTCAAATTGGAAGATTTTCAAGTTCTGATCACCAGAATGAGAAACTTTGTAGAACATCTACATATTTGTAGAACATCTATAGCAGATAGATATTTATCCTTTATGCACACACACACACACACACACACACACACACACACACACACTTTAAAATAAAGATAAAATAAATACTTTTTCAGACATACAAAATGTGAGAGAATCCATCCACAAGAAACCTGTACTGCAAAAAAGGTGTAAAAATGTCATTTAAGTTGAAGAAAAATGATACCAGATGGAAAGCCAGATCTACTAAAAGAAATGAAGAGCACCAGAAATAGTAAATATGCAGACAAATATAAAATTTGTGTTTCTCATTTTTTAATTTCTTTAAAACCACAATTAATTATTTAACACAAAAATAATAGCAACATATTTTGGGATTAATGTATGACATCAAAAGCACAAACAAAAAGGGGGAAATAAAAATATTCTGCTGTGTGGTTCTTATATAATATGTAAAGTAGTACATTAATCTAAAATAGACTGAGAGAAGTTTCAAATATGTATATAATAACTCAGAGAACAATCTCATTAAACAAAGAATAAGGAGACACAGCATATAAGCTAATAGCTAAGATAAAATAGAATACTAAATAAATAAAACCCAATTAATCTAAATTAGAAAAGTTAGAAATAAACCAAGAACAAAACTGGAAAACAAGTACTAAAACGAAAGCTAAAAGAGAACCATATCAATAATTACATTAAATGTAAATGCTCCAAGCATTCCAATTAAAACAAGTAACGGACGAATAAAAAAAGAAACTTCAACTATATGCTACAAGAAACTATATGTCTCTAATAAATGAACTTTAAACATAAAGACACAGATAGTTCAAAAGTAAAAGAAAAACACATACCATGCAAACATTAAGTATAAGAATGCTGGAGTAACTATGTTAATAATAGGTAAAGTAAACTTTAGGAAAAGGTGTATCACTACAGATAAAAGGAAACATTTCATAATGTCAAAAAGTTCAATTCACAAGGAAGATATAACCATTTTTTAAATGTACACAATTACAGAGCTTCAAAATACATGAAGAAAAAAACTGTCAAAACTGAGAAAATAAATACGTACGTAACAATAGTTTTAAAGTGTAGTATTCTTGTCTCAGTGCTTGATAGAGCAAAAAGAATATCAGCAAAGAAGTAAATGACTGGAAAAACACCATCAAGCAACCCGAACTGATTGAGATTTACACAAAACTACACCCAACTATAGTCAAATACACATTTCTTCAAGTGCACATGGAACATAGCCCATACAGACCATATGGTGGGCCATGCAAAATAACTCAATACATTTATAAGAAATGAAATCATTAGAGTACATTTCTGATCTGATCACAAAGGAATTAAAATAGAACTCAACAGAAAAAATATTTGGAAAATCTCCAAATATTTGGAAATTAAACAGCATGCTTAGAAAAAATAAGTCAAAGAAATAATCACATAGGAAATCAGAAAACACTTTGAACTGAACATCAATGAAAACAAAAATATATAAAAATTGTGGAATGCAAATAAAATACTTAGAGAAAAATTTATAGCTTTAAATGCTTATATTAAAAATGTAAATTTCTAAAACCAATTCTTTAAGAAGTTAGAAAACAAAATTAAATTCATTCAAGGTAGGAGAATGCAAATAATAAAAGTAACAGAAGAAACAAACAGAAAATAGACAAACACTTGAAATCGATAAAACTAAAATCTAGTTATTTCAAGACGTGAATTAAAATAATAAATTCCAGATTAACTGACGAAGAAAAAAAAAAAAAGAACAAGAAAATTCCAATATCAGTAATAAAAATGAGATATAAGGACTCAGAGCAATAAAAATACAAATAAATACCAAGAAGAGCTCTCAAAATTACACAAAAACCTGGAAATTAAACAACTTGCTTCTAAATAACTCTTGGGTAAAATGAAATAAAGGCAGAAATTTAAAAAATTATTTTAAATTAATGAAAATAGAGACAAAGGGGCCAGGCATAGTGGCTCATGCCTGTAATCCCAGCACTTTGGGAGGCCAAGGCAGGCGGATCACAAGGTCAGAAGATCAAGACCATGCTCACCAACATGGTGAAACCCCATCTCTACTAAAAATGCAAAAAATTAGCTGGATGTGGTGGTGCATGCCTGTAGTCCCAGCTACTCAGGAGGCTGAGGCAGGAGGATTGCTTGAAACCAGGAAGCAGAGCGTGCAGTGAGCCGAGATCACACCACTGCGATACAGCCTGGGTGACAGTGCGAGACTCCATCTCGAAAAAAAAAGAAAAAAAAGAGACACAACTTATCAAAACCTTTAGGATACAGCTAAAGCAGTGTTAAGCGGAAAATTTATACCACTAAACATCATCATCAAGAGGTAAGAAAGATGTCAAATTAACAATCTAATATTGCAATTTAGAGGAACTAGAAAAAAATAACGATCTAACTCCAAAGCTATTAGAAGAAAATAACTAAAATTAGAGAAGAACTAAATAAAATTCAGACCCAAAGTCCATACAATAAACCAATGAAACCAAGACTTGGTTATTGGAAAGAATAAATAAGATTGATATACCATTAGCTAGATTAACAAAGAAAAATAAGATTCAAATAAGTACAAATAGAAATGACAAAGACGACATTACAACCAATCCCACAGAAATAGAAAAGATCTTCAGAGACTATTATAAACACTTCTGTGCATGCAAATTAGAAAATCTACAGGGAACAGGTGTACTCCTGGAAATAAACAACTTCTCAAGATTGAATCAGGAAGAAAGTGAAAACCTGAACAGACCAATAGGAAGTTCAGGAATTGGATCAGTAATCAAAAACCTACCAAAGAGCCCTGGACCAAATGGATTTACAGCCAAATTCTACCAGATGCACAAAAAAGAATTGATACCAATCCTATTGAAACTGTTCTGAAAAATCAAGGAGATGGAGCTCCTTAACTCATTCTACGAAGCCAGCATCATCCTGATACCAAAATCTGGCAGAGATATAACAAAAAAAGAAAACTTCAGGCCAATATCCCTCATGAACATAGATGCAGAAATCCTCAACATACTAGCAAACTGAATCCAGCAGCATATCACAATGTTAAATGAGGCTGGGTGCAGTGGCTCATGCCTGTAATCCCGGCACTTTGAGAGGCTGAGGCAGGTGGGTCTCTTGAGGTTAGGAGTTTAAGACCAGCCTGGTCAACATGGTAAAGCCCCGTCTCTACAAAAATACAAAAATTAGCCAGACATGGTGGTGTCCACCTGTAATCCCAGCTACACAGAAGGCTGAGGCAGGAGAATCACTTAAACCTGGGAGGCAGAAGTTTCAGTGAGCCGAGATCATGCCATTGTACTCCAGCTTGGGCGACAGAGTGAGACTACATCTCAAACAAACAAACAAACAAACAAAATGTTGAACGACCATGATCAAGTAGGCTTCATTTCTGGGATGCAAGACTGGTTCAACATACACAAATCAATAAATGTGATTCAGCACACAAACAGAATCAAAATAAAAATCATATGATCATCTCAACAGATACAAAAAAAGCCTTCGATAACATTCCTTCATGAAGAAAGTCCTCAATAGATTGGATATTGAAGGAACATACCTCAAAATAATGAGTTTGTGAAAAACTCACAGCCAAACATCACACTGAATAGGCAAAAGCTGGAACCATTCTCCTTGTGGACTAGAACAAGACAACGATGTCCACTGTCACCACTCCTATTCAACATAATACTGGAAGTTCTAGCCAGGGCAAGCAGGTAAGGCAAAGAAGCAAAAGGCATCGAAATAGTAAAAGAAGGAAGCCAAACCATCTCTCTTTGCAAAAAACATAATTCTACACATAGAAAACCCTAAAGACTCTGCCAAAAAGCTCCTGGAACTGATAAACAAATTTGGTAAAATCTCAGGATACAAAATCAATGTACAAAAGTCAGTATATGTATACACCAATAACTTTCTAGCTGAGAACCAAATCAGAAACACCATTTGATTTACATTAGCCACAAAGAAAACAAAATACCTAGGAATTTATCTAACAAGGAAGTGAAAGATCTCTACAAGGAGAACTACAAAACACTGCTGAAAGAAATCAGATATGACAAAAAATAAATGGAAATATATTCCATGCTCTGGGATTAGAAGAGTCAATACAGTTGAAATGGTCATACTGTGCGATGCTAACCCTGTCAAAATTCCAATGTCATTTTTCACAGAATTACAAAAATCTATTCCAAAATACATTTGAAACCAAAAAAAGAGGTCTAGTAGCCAAAGTAATC
Source organism: Sapajus apella (assembly GCF_009761245.1). Lineage (NCBI taxonomy): Eukaryota > Metazoa > Chordata > Mammalia > Primates > Cebidae > Sapajus > Sapajus apella. The sequence goes on from NW_022436955.1 coordinate 24,266,297, forward strand.
CTAAGCAAAAAGAACAAAGCCAGAAGCATCACATTGTCCAACTTCAAACTCTACAGTATGGTACTGGCACAAAAACAGGCACATAGACCAATGGAACAGAATAGAGAACCCAGAAATAAACCTGCATACTTACAGCCATCTGCTCTTCAACAAAATCAACAAAAATAAGCAGTGGGGAAAGAACTCCCTATTTATTGAATGGTGCTGGAATAAGTGGCTAGCCATATGCAGAAGAACGAAATTGGGCCTCTACCTCTCACCATATATAAAAATTAACTCAAGATTGATTAAATATTTAAATGTCCTAAGACCTCAAACTATAAAAATCGTAGAAGAAAACCTAGGAAATACCCTTCTCAACATAGGCTTTGACAAAGAATTTAACTTAGCCAAGTCTCCAAAAGCAATCACAACAAAAACAAAAATTGACAAGTGGGACCTAATTAAATTTAACCACTTCAGCACAGCAAAAGGAATTACCAACAGAGTAAACAGACAATCTATAGAAAGGAAGAAAATATTTACAAACTACGTATCTGACAAATGACTAATATGCAGAATCTACAAGGAACTTAAATAAACCAGCAACAAACAAAAAAAAAAATCCAAATAAAAAATAGGCAAAGGACATGAACAGATACTTCTCAAAAGAAGACATACAAGCGCCTAATAAATGCGAAAAATATGTTCAACATCACTAATCATCAGATAAATGTAAATCAAAACCACAGAGAACTACCATCTCACACCAGTGAGAATTGCTATTATTGAAAAGTCAAAAAAACAACAGATGTTGGCGAGGCTACAGAAAAAAGGAAATGCTCGGACATTGTTGGTAGAAATGTAAATTAGTTCAACCACTGTGGAAAAGAGTTTGGAGATATCCAAAGAATACAACTACCATTTGACCCAGCAATCCCACTACTGGGTACATACCCAAAGGAAAGTAACTCATCCTATCAAAAAGACACATGCATCTATATGTTCATTGCATTGGCATTGCTATTTATAATAGCAAAGTCATATAATCAACCTAAGTGCCCATCACACTGGATTGGATAAAGGAAATGTGGTATATATACATCATAGAATACTACACAACGACAAAAAAGAATAAAATCATGTCCTTTGCAGCAGCATGGATAGAGCTGGAGGTCATTATCCTAAGTGACCTACCACAAGAACAGAAAACCAAATACCACATATTCTCACTTATAAGTGGGAGCTAGACATTGAATACACATGAACATAAAGATAGGAACAATAAATGCTTAGGATCACTAGATGTGAGAGGGAGGAAGGGAGGGGGCGTAAGATGAAGAACCACCTGATGGATACTATGTTTCCTGTCTAGGTGGTGAGATCATTAGGACCCCAAGCCTCAGCATCACATAATTTACTCATGTAACAAACCTGCATGTGTGCCCTTTAATCTGTAATAAAAGTTGCAATTTTTTAAAAAACGATCTATCATTACAGATCTACAGGCATTAAAAGATAGTAAGAGACTATATTAACAGCTTATGTCAATATGTGGTAACTTAGATAAAACAGACGAGTTCCCTGAAGAACGCAAATTATCAAAACTGATGCAAGAAGAAATATAAAATCTGAGAGCCCCTTTACATTATATTCAATTTCTTAATTGAATTCATAATTTAAAATACTTCCACAAAGGAAATTCCAAGTCCAGATAGTTTTACTGATGAATTTGTGCAAATATTTAGGTAAAAAATACCAACCAGGCAAAACCGTCTCAGAAAAATAATGAACAAAGGAATACTTCCCACATTATTTTGAGGCCAGCATTACTCTGATATTACTCTGATAGCAAAAATGACATTACCAAAAAAAGTACAAACCAGTATTCCACATAAACATAAACAAAATGCTCCTCAACAAATATTAGCAAATCAAGTCCAACAATATATAAACATTGTAATACATTATGGCTGTTATGTGCTATATCCCAGAAATACAGTGTTGTCTTATCATTAAAAAATCAAGAAATAGAATTAGCCATTTTTACACATGAAAAAATAAATCACATGATTATCTCAATAGATGCAGGAAAAGCATTTGACCAAACTCAACACCTATGCATGACAAAACCTGTGATAAGTCTAGGAATCGAAGAGAATTTTCTCAAAGTGATGACAATAAGCATTTAAAAATCAATACCTACCCTTATACTTTATAGCAAAAGGCCATAAAATTTCCCCCTATGATCAGGAAACAAGAAAGAATGTCTACTTCACAACTCCCAATCAACATTTTAATGGTGCTCCCAGCCAGCATAATAAGGAAAGCAAAAGAAATAAAAGTCATAAATCTTAGAGATAAAGTAAAATGGTTTTTTATCCACAGATGATATGATCATATTCATAGAATGTCATAAGAAATATTTTTTAAACTTATTAATTTAATAAATTTAATTATTAAGTAAATGTATCAATGTCAGAGGATACATACAAAGTCAGTTTTATTTTAATCTACTAACAACAATTTAAACTGAAATTTTTATGAAGATATTTATAAGTGTCAAAAACCATGAAATACAGATTTAACAAAATATTCACAACACTGCTACATGAAAAACTGCTGAGAAAATGTAAATAGTTTGAAATATACATCATGTTCATGTATTAAAAGATTCAATGTCATAATAATGTCAGCTTTCATAAAATTGATCTATAGATTTAATGTAATTATCATCAAAATATCATTGAAAGTTTTTGAAGAAATTAACAAGCTGATTCTGAAAGGAAAATGGCAATGTAAACAGCTTAGAATAGTCAAAATTATTTTGAAAAAAGAACAAAGCTGGAAAATTCATACTACCTGACTTTAAGACGTACTATACAGCTTCACTAATAAAAACAACTTTGTAATCGGAATAGAATAGAAGCAAATGGAACAGAACAGAGATTCTAGGAAGAGATTAACAAGTATCAAGTTAGTACCAAGCCAAGACGTTGGTTTTCCATTAAGATTCCAAAGTTCCAATTTAATTCAATGAAAAGAAATAGTCTTTTGAACAAAAGTTTCTAAAAGAACTAGAGCTCTATTGAAAATTAACCTTAACCCTTATCTCACATCAAACAGTTATTAACTCAAGATGGATCTTAGGCCTATATCTAAAAGATTTAAACTTCTTGAAGAAAAGATAGGAGAAGTTTTTGCAAACTGTGGAGTAGACAATGGTTACTTAGGATATAGAAGGCATGAAACATTAAAAACAGTTAATAAATTGGGCCTCAACAAAACTTTAAGCTTTTACTCTTTGAAAAACACTTGAAATCAAACACACAGACTAGAACAAAATATTTGCAATGTCTATATCTAAACAAATATTTATTTTTTGGTTTTAAGTTCTGGGACACATGTGCAGAATGTGAAGATGTGTTACATAGGTAAACGTGTGCCATGGTGGTCTGCTGTACCTATCACCCCTCTAAGCTCCACATAAATTAGCTGCTTATCCTGATGCTTTCCCTCCCTGATCCCCGTGACAGCCCCAGTGTGCGTTGTTCCCCTCCCTATGTCCATGTGTTTTCATCCGAACAAATATTTGCATCCAAAATATACAAGGAACCACTACAAGTTAATAGGAAGAACACAGAAACCCAATTTTTGAAATGGAGAGAACATCTGAATAGACACTTTGAAAAAGTTGTACATGCAGTAAACTAGTATATGAAATAATAAGAAGAAATAAAGTATAGCCTAACAACATCTTAAGAAACTACAAAAAGAAGAGCTAACTAAACATAAAGCTAGCAGAAGGAAGATTGGAGCAGAGATGAAGTAAGTAGATAATAGAAAGATAATAGAGAAAATCAACAAAGCAAAGTTAGTCCTTCAAAAAGGCCAATACAATTTACAAAACTTCAACTAGGCTGACTACACAAAGAAGAAAGAAGATACAATTATCTAAAAAAAAAATCACAATAAAAATTGGGACATTACTACCAAGTTTAAAAAAACTTAAAGACTTATAAGAGAATACTATGAACAATTGTATACCAACCAGTGAGATAACCTAGAAGAGATGGAAAAATATTTAGAAACACAAAAGTACCAAAACTGACCCAAGAAGAAATAAAAACTTGAACAGATCTATAGCAAGTAAAGAGATAAAAACAGTCATTAAAAGCTTTCCAAAAGGCGGGGTGTGGTGGCTCATGCCTGTAATACCAGCATTTTGGGAGGCTGAGGTGGGTACATCACCTGAGGTCAGGAGTTCAAGACCAGCCTGACCAACATGATAAAATGCTGTCTTTGCTAAAATACAAAAATTAGCCAGGCATGGTGGTGCATGCCTATAATCCCAGCTACTAGGGAGGCTGAGGCAGGAGAACTGCCTGAACCCAGGAGGCAGAAGTTGCAGTGACCCAAGGTTGAGCCACTGCATTTTAGCCTGGGCAACAAGAGCAAAACTCCATCCAAAAAAAAAAAAGACAAGAGGTCAATTAATCAAAAATACAAGGCAATTCCTAAACATTTATAATCCTAGTAACTGATCTTCAAATTCATGAAACAAAAACTGGTTGAACAAAAAAAAGAAATAGACAAATCCAAAATTAGAATTTATTTCAAAGTCCATCTTAATAATCTAGGGATGAAAAAGAAAATCAATAAATGCACAGAAGATTTGAGAAACAATACGAACCAACTTGATCTAATTGACATTTACAGAGCACTCTGCCAACAAAAGATCACATCTTCTTTTCAAGTGCACATGGAACACTTACCACATTTACCAAAACACATCATATTATGAGTCATGAAATAAAGTTCAATAAATTTAAAATATTCAGGTTACACAAAATACGTTCTCTGACCACAAATGAATTGTATTAGACATCAATAACAGAAAGATGTCTGGAAAATCCCCTACATATGTGAAAACTAAATAAAACATTTTCAATAATCCATGGCTCAAAGAAGAAATTAGGAAAATTATTTAAAAGAATAAAAATAAAAAGATAGCATATTAAAATTTGTGGGAACTGGGGAGAGGAACTTCAGCTCTTACCTCACAACACACACACAAATTAGGTCCTAAACCTACATGTAAAACTATAAAACTTGTAGAAGAACTCTTAAGAGAAAATCTCTGTGATCTCTAAAAAAAAAAATAAATAGAAATCAAAAGCAAAAGACAAGCCACAGACAGGGAGAAAATATTTGCAAAACACATATTTCATAAAAGACATATATTGAGAATATTTACAGGTCTCAAAATACAGTATGTTTAAAAGACTAATTTTAAAACTGAACAAAAAATCTGAACAAACATTTCACCAAAGAAGATATATACATATACTCCTCAACTTATGATGGGGTCATGTCTCAAATAACCCATCTTAAATTGAAAATATTATTATTTTTTAATTGCATTTTAGGTTTTGGGGTACATGTGAAGAACATGCAAGATTGTTGCATAGGTACACACGTGGCAGTGTGATTTGCTGCCTTCCTCCCCTTTACCTATATCTGGCATTTCTCCCCATGCTATCTCTCCCCAACTCCCCATCCCCTGCTGTCCCTCCCCTATTTCCCCCCAACAGACCCCAGTGCGTAGTGCTCCCCTCCCTGTGATCATGTGTTCTCATTGTTCAACACCCGCCTATGAGTGAGAACATGTGGTGTTTGATTTTCTGATCTTGTGTCAGTTTGCTGAGAATGATGGTTTCCAGGTTCATCCATGTCCCTACAAAGGACATGAACTCATCGTTTTTGATGGCTGCATAATATTCCATGGTGTATATGTGCCACATTTTCCCTGTCCAGTCTATCATCGATGGGCATTTGGGTCGGCTCCAGGTCTTTGCTATTGTAAACTGTGCTGCAATGAACATTCGTGTGCATGTGTCCCTATAGTAGAACGATTTGTAATCCTTTGGATATATACCCAGTAATGGGATTGCTGGGTCAAATGGAATTTCTATTTCTAGATCCTTGAGGAATCGCCACACTGTCTTCCACAATGGTTGAACTAATTGACACTCCCACCAACAGTGTAAAAGTGTTCCTATTTCTCCACATCCTCTCCAGCATCTGTTGTCTCCAAATTTTTTAATGATCGCCATTCTAACTGGCGTGAGATGGTATCTCAATGTAGTTTTGATTTGCATTTCTCTGATGACCAGTGATGATGAGCATTTTTTTCATATGTTTGTTGGCCTCATGTATGTCTTTTTTTGTAAAGTATCTGTTCATATCCTTTGCCCACTTTTGAATGGGCTTTTTAGTTTTTTTCTTGTAAATCTGTTTTAGTTCTTTGTAAATTCTGGATATCAGCCCTTTGTCAGATGGGTAAACTGCAAAAACTTTTTCCCATTCTGTTGGTTGCTGATTCACTCTAATGACTGTTTCTTTTGCCGTGCAGAAGCTGTGGAGTTTGATTAGGTCCCATTTGTCTATTTTGGCTTTTGTTGCCAATGCTTTTGGTGTTTTGGTCATGAAGTCCTTGCCTAATAAGCCAAAAATGCATTTAATACACTTACTCAGCCTGTGGAACAACAGAGCTTAGCCTATCCTACTTTAAATGTGCTCAGAAAACTTACATTAGCCTACAGCTGGGCAAAATAATCTAACACGAAGCCCATTTTATAAAACTGTGTTGACTATTTCAGGAAATTTATTGAATACTGTACCAGAATCCAACAATTGGTTGAAAATGAAAAATAGAATGGGCACACAGGTACTCAAAGTATGGTTTCTACTGAATTTCTATGACTTTCACACCATCAAGTTGAAAAATTTTAGTCAAACAAGTATAAATTGGGGATGTCTGTAGATGGCAAAACAGGCACATGAGAAAGATGCTCAACATAACTGGTCACTAGGGAAATTAAGGCCACTATGAGATGCCACTACACTCCTATTAGAATGACAATTTTTAAAAAACTATCAATACTAAGTGCTGGTAAGGGCATGGGGCAAATGGAATTCTACGCAGAGTTTACGGGAATGCAAAGTACAAAGTGCTACAGCCACTTTGGAAAACAGGTTTTCTTGTTTTGTTTTTTGTTTTTTTGAGACAGAGTCTCACTCTGTCACACAGGCTGCAGTGCAGTGGCATGATCTCGGCTCACTGCAACCTCCACCTGCTGGGTTCAAGAGATTCCGCTGCCTCAGCCTCCGAGCAGCTGGAACTACAGGTATGCGCCACCATGCCCAGCTAATTTTTTTTTTCTGTATTTTTAGTAGAGATGGGGTTTTACCATGTTGGCCAGGATAGTCTCGATCTCCTGACCTTATGATCACCCGCCTTGGCCTCCCAAAGTGCTGGAATTACAGGCGTGAGCCACAGCACCAGACTGGAAAAGTTTCTTATAAAACTACCCATGCAATTGCCATATGAACCAATAATCCCAATCTTATTTACCCAAAAGAAATAAAATACATGTCCCCTAAAAGACCTGAACACGAATATTTATAGCAGCCTGTTCATAATCATTCAAACCAGGAAAAAGCCCAAATATCCATCAACTGGTGAACACATAAACAAATTATGGTACAGCCTTACAATGAAATACTACATGAAAATGAAAAGGAAGGAATTACTGAGTACATGCAACAATATCAACAATCCCCAAGTGTACTGTGCTGAGTGAAACCAAAAAAAAAAAAGCCATACCCAAACATTTCATAATCTAATTCCATGTATAAGATTATCCACAAAATGTAAAACTATAGAGACATCAATCTGATGAAGTCATCAGGGGATGGGGCAGAGATAGGGGATCAACTAGGTGAGAGAATTTTTTGAGGTGATGAAAATATTCTGTATTACGGTTATAGTGGTGTTTACAACTCTATATATGTTAAAAATCACTGAACTATATATATAAATGACCTGAACGTTACTGCATACAAACTGGCCTTCCATAATCCTGACTTTAGAAAAGGAATAAAGGGAAGAAGAAAATATTAAAGACATATTGGCTTAATATTTTCTATGCTTTAAAGAAAGTATGAATCTTCATTTTGAATATTTGTTCTGAGACAAGAATAGGATAAATAAAAAGAAATACACATGAAATACAGTGCAGCGAAACTGTGGAAAGCGAACGGCAACAAGGTCATCTTAAAAGCCATGGCAGCAGCAGCGAGGGGTGCAGAAGGAGACGGCCAACAAGGTCACCTGTAAATGAACGACAACAGAAGACAGAAGATAATAGTGTATATCTTCAAAGTTTTGTGAAAAAATAATCTTAAATCGGTCAGGCATGGTGGCAAGTGCCTATAATCCCAACTACTTGGGAGACTGAGGCATAAGAATCACTTGAACCCAGGAGGCGAAGGTTGCAGTGAGCTGAGATCATGCCACTGCACTCCAGCCTCAGAGTGAGACTCCATCAAAAAAACAAAACAACAAAAAACTACCTTAAATCTAGAACCTTCTATTCATCTGAACTACCACTCAAAGTAAGAGTGGGGAAGAAATAATAGTGAGCAGAGAAGCTAGTAAACATATCAATAAAGGTAACAATAATAACGGTTGAGGAAATAAAAATGAAATAGCGGTGTACCAGATAGTAATAAAAAGGAACAAACTATTGATATACTCAACAACTTGGTTGGATGTCAAGGGCACTATCATGTGGGAAGAGAGTCAATCTCAGATGGCCACATACTGCATGATCCCATTCGCATGACAGTCTTGAGATGACCCAGTGATTAAAAGGGAGAACAGATAAGTTGCCAGGGTTAGGGATGATGAAACTGGGTAGGAGGAACAGGAATCTCTCTGTACTATCTTTGCAATTTCCTGTGAGTCTGTGATTATTTTTTAAATAAAAGATTGAAAAAAAAAAAAAAGAGATTACAGCTGAATTTGCTGGCGTGAAAGAATAAAGAACAAATAACAAAATGTAACCACTAGATAATAAAAACATAAATGATGTTAGGGGAGATCAGAGTTAAACCATTTTAAGGTCATATCACATACCTGGAAAAGAGTATAAAGACATTAATTTGAAATCCTCTGTCAAATATGTGCATTAAAAATTTAAGGAAGACATTAAAAGAATAGAAAAAAAGAATGCATAGTTTCTAAATCAGTGGAGGAGAACAGGAATAAGGAAAACTTCATTAATTTAACGGAAGTTACGAAAGAAAAATAAGAGCTTGCTAAAACATACACGTTCAAAAAATCAGTAACATTGCTTTAAAATTCGTAATAAATTTTAAACCATTTTTAAAAAGTAATTCAGTTCATAAATATAACAAAGGAATTGCAGTATCTGTAAAATATTTAAATGAAAACTGTATGACATACAAAGAAAACTATATTTATTGAACATGTTCTGTGTGCAGTTATTTAGCCTTGAGAAAGAAGGAAAGGAGAGCCAGTTCCAGATGTATTCATGAACAGCGTGTACTTGATAAGAAAGCAAAAGTAACCACGTTGTGCTGGTCTGCAAGTGGGAGCTGGAAGAATACTGTAGTTCCTAACGTGGGAAATGCGGACTGGCTGAGTGAAAGAAAGGATATGAGTCAATGAGTGTTCCTCGTACATAGATACCAGGAAGAAACAGTCTGTGCAATTTAATCCCTGTTTCTGATGGAATGAGCAGGGCGAGGGCTGTTAAGTTGAGGGCTCCTACTTCTTTCTGGTGCAGGGATGCAGCTCAAACAAGGTCTGGAGCCTGATCCAGGAGGGAAGGCTGGAGTGCTCAACCTTGCCTTCCTCTGCAACAAGCCTGGTAGTGGTACCCAGAGGTCAAGCCCAGTTTACATCACCTCCGCTGCCAGCCACCTCTCGTGCCAATGAAAATATCCAAATCAGGGAGGGTCTTGCTGTAGGGTCACCAGAGAGGGGAGAGGTTGATACTACTTCTATCTTGTTTATTAACACCCCCAGTAAGAGTCTCATCCTATTCAAGACACTAGTGAGAACAGCCAATTCAATGGTCCCATCTGGATGGATTTGAGGTGATCGGAATCCCTCCACCCAACTCAGGTCTTAATTGTTCTAGTTAATTAAGACTCCAACCACATGTGGGTAAAACTGCAAATGCTCATTGAGAAAATGTGCAATAGAACTTGAATAAAGCAAACTAAGCTCCTGAAAAGTGAGTGATCAATCTTCCCCAATCAATCCATAGGTTTGGTTGAATGTAATTGCAATCAATATCCCAATAGGATGAGGTTTGAACTTAATAAAATTGTGAGAATAACTAGCATGTTTAAAGCTTACTTTGTGCCAATTATTAATACGTGAGTGGTATGTACTTTACGAATTCTCACAACAACCCCCCTAAATATACTTTCTGTGTGCAGATGAGGAAACTGAGGCATAGAGGAAGGTCAAGCAACTGCCCAGGTGTTTCAGGGCTGGAAGGCATCAACTGAGGATTTGAATTTAGTAAGTCCAGCTCCAGAGTCCATAATCTAAACTCTTCTGCAACTTGTATTTTAAAATGAAACTGGAAAAATAAATAAGACTATCAAAGAATAACACTAATGGAAGCAAACCAGCCCTAACCTCTATCTCAAGGTACGACAAACAGTGTGATACTGTTTGAGACGAGGTCAAGGGAATTGGTGGAATAAAACCAATCACTGAGAAACAGAATCCATTATTTAATTCAAGGTGTTTCTGAATCAGAGATATTTTAATAAGTTTTATTAGCAGAACATGCTAACAACTGCAAGAGGAATGTAAAGATTCGCCTTCAATTGAGGATTTTTCTTTTCACCATCCACAAACAGAAACCCCAGCCGGATTAAACAATTAACGAAAACTATATCATAAAAATAGAACAAATATTATTAAATGTTTTTCAACTTCTTGAGAAGGAAAGACTGTGTAATAAATTATAAAGGGAAAAAGCCACTGACTTGATAACATACAAATGTAAACTTTCTATTCGCCAAATAGAAATGCAAACAAAAAAATCACAAAAAGTATAACTTTTTAGGTAACATAAAATCCAAGTGCCCTATTTTGTCAAGTTGTTTTCCATTTGAAACAGCACTTGGTACCTTTAAGATAGAAAGGGGGTCGTGTACTGTGGCAGATGCCTGTAATCCCTGCACTTTGGGAAGCTGAGGTGGATAGACTGAGTGGGCCTGGCAGAAGTTGCAGTGAGCTGAGACTGTGCCACTGCACTCCCACTTGGGTGACAGAGCTAGATCTTGTCTCAAAAAATAACAATAATAAAAATAAAATAAAAAGAATTTTTTTTCAGAAATCAGAAAATTAAAATACCAAAACCCATAGAAAGACCGGGATAAGCAGAAAACCTACAGAGAAGAGACACGAAGGGTGAATAAATTCATTTTTCATTTAATAATAGATGCAAATTAAAATAATAGGTCACTTTACATTTCCCCTTGTTGACAAATAATTCTTTTAAATAATGGTAGTTGCAATATAGATAAAAATTCAAGCAAACTCTGTAATGCAATTTAGCAAAACAGTATAGTTACATTTTGTATGATTTTAAATTAAGTAAATTTAAAAGTGAGATAAATATATTAAGAAAACGTTCCTTTATATGCAAAATTTGAAATAATGCAAAGCCCAGTAATTTTTTTAAATTTATTTTACTTTAGCTGCATACTACATCTAGCATTTCTCCCCATGTTATCCCTCCCCACCCTCCCCTCTCTCTGCGACACCCACTGTCTCTCCCTTACCCCCCCCAACTGCCCCCAGTGTGTGATGTTCCTCTCTCTGAGTCCATGTGTTCTCATCGTTCAACACCCACCTATGAGGGAAAGCCCAGCATTTCTAAAACTTAAAACATAGCAAAATTACAGAGCTTTCTAGCCAAGTGAGTTGTTAACCGAGGAGAAGCAGCATGGCAGGGCAGTTAGGAGTTTGGACTCTAGGGTTAAGCTGCCTGGGTTTAAATTCTAGCTCTGCCATTTATAAGCTGTGTGACCTTGGACAAACTGTTTTATCTCTCTGTGCCTTGGTTTCTTAGCCTATGATGTGAGACTAATAATAATCATGTCATATAATGTCGTAAGTATTAAAAGAGTTAATATATTTAAGTACTCAGAACACAGCCAAGCATACACAAATATTACCTAATATTTGTTATGGCGAGGATGAAGATGATGATGACGGTTGATGTTGCCACATGAAGGCACCACATTAGCAGAAAACAACCCACTATCCTTCGTCATTATCCTAAGTCTCATGCTGCTGTTAAACGCCAGAACTTCTGCAGATTATTTTGGTCAGCATTTGTTATTTTACTACAGTATACAGTAAAAATAGTGGCTTGTAGTAAAAAGTAGTTTGTTAAATTGTTTGTGTATTGGCCGGGTACAATGGCTCACACCTGTAATCTCAGCGATTTGGGAGACCACAAGGAACGAATCATTTGAGGTCAGGAGTTTGAGACCAGCCTGACCAACATGGTGAAACCCTGTCTCTACTAAAAATACAAAAAAATTAGGTAGGTGCGGTGGTACACTCCTGTAATCCCAGCTACTCGGGAGGCTGAGGCAGGAGAATTGCCTGAACCCAGGAGGTGGAGGTTCCAGTGAGACGAGATGGTGCCACTGCACTCCAACCTGGGTGACAGAGTAAGACCCCATCTAAAAATAAAAAAATTAACAAGTTATTTGTGTATTATAATAATTTTCATTAAATAATAATACCGTGACTATTGCTGAAAAGGTGCCCCTAAACTGCTCACTTCAAAACAGAAGTTCGACATGATACACCATTATAAGAAGGGTCAAAGGCCATCATGTTATATTAGGCCCTTAGAAAAAAGTATCAGAATAATACTGAAAAATATAGAATCATTCAAGCAAAACTAGACTATAGTGGTTGATGATTTATGCACACAAAGAATACACTCACACTTATCCCAATATAAAAGTCACTCGACAAAATAAAATGAAAATAAAAGAAATTATATAAAAGAAAATCAGTTTTAGATTTTCAGTCTTCAGAAACACTTCCCTAAGATAAAATGCAACTTCCTGGCAAAGGTAAACCAATAAATAAACAATAGTCAAGATTCCTTATGTACCAGCATCAAAACGTATAAAGCAATGACTATAAAAATCTCAAGGAAAAACTGACCAAGAATTAAACACACTTCATATTTTATAAAGGATGTAGATATAGATACCAATCATTTATTAGTCTTCAAAAATAGAATCTGTACAGACCATGTGATCTCAACATTCCACCACTTTGTAAAACAATGCTACATCTCAAAGAATGTAGTCAAAGCTGTATTCATCCATGCTTCCATGCTTTCCTTATTAAACAAAAACAGCAAAAAATAATCCCTTTACTAGGTAGTTGCAGAAGGCTGAGGTGGGAGGAAAACCTAAGCCTGGGAGGTCAAGGCTGCAGTGACCGGTGATCGTGCCCCTGCTCTCCTGTCTGGGTGATGGAGTGAGACTTTGTCAAGAGAAAGAAAAGAAATAGAGAGAGATGGACAGAGAGACAGAGAGAAAGAGAAAGCAAGAGAGAAAGAAAAAAAGAGAGAAAAGCATTTTATAAAATACAGCATTTATCCCAATTAAAAATCTCCCAAAAATGAAATGTATACTTCTCTAATAAATAATATCAATAGCAAATGGCAAGCCAGCAAGTAATAATACACTTATTTTTTTAAAGACTAAAGGTATTCTCTTCATTTTATTTAGTTGCTTTAAAGACAGGATCTCGCTTTGTCACTCAGGCTGGAGTACAGTGGCACGATTATAGTTCACTATAACCTTGAACTCCCAGCCTCAAGCAATTCTCCCACCTCAGCCTCCCAATTAGCTAGGACTACAAGCGCACACTACCATGCCCTGCTAATAAAAAAAAAAAAAAAAAAAAAATGTAGAGACAGAGGATCTTGCTATGTTGCCCAGGCTGGTCTCGAACTTTTGGCCTTAACCACTCTTCCTACTTCATCCTCCCAAACTGCTGGTACTACAGATGTGACCCACCACTCCCAGCCACTAAAGGCATTCACATTAAAATACACAAGACAAGGATGGCCATAATCACTTCTGTTATTTAAGATTATGGTGACAGTTCTGTGTATGTTTGCAATAATGCAAGAAAAGTGAGGCACCTAATGGAAAGGAAGCAGACACATACAATACAGGTATACATCTATGAAACAAAAATTTGCCAACAACTGAAACTAACAAAGTTTTCTAAAATGTCTTGTCACACTGGTTACTCAAAATTCAATGGCTGGGTACAGAGTTTTGGTTTGAGATCATGAAAACGTTTTCCAGATGGATAGTGGTGATGTCATTGTGAATGTACCTAATTCCACTAAACTGTATATTTTAAAATGGTTAAAATGGTAAATCTTATGTTAAATATATTTTACCAAAATAAAAGAATACCAATAACTTGGATTACATGGAATAAGACCGTCACTATACAAGTGTTCAATAATTATTTAAGTGTATGACTAGTTCTAAAAAGTGCATGGGGAAAAAAATATTCATTCATAATAGGAAGGCAGGAAAGAAGGCAGGGAGGAAGGGACGGAGGAAGGAAGGGATGGGAAAAAAGGGAGTAGGAGGAAGAAAGAGAGGAGGGAGGAAAGGGGAAGGGAGGGAGGGAAAGACAAAGATGAGAGAAAGAGGCATGACTCACATGAAGCTGAAAATGCTTATTAAGGGACATCAAAAACAACTTGAGTTTTTTTTAAGGCATATCATTTTCCTGGATGAAAACATTCAATATTGCAAAGAACGAAAATTTCCCCAAATTAATCTGTGAATGTAATTCAATTCCAGTCAAAATATCAGCAGGATTCTGCTTTCAGAATCTGACACAATAATTGTAAGGTTCATCTGGAATAATAAATGACTGAGAACTGCCAAGAAGATTTTGAAAATTAGTAACAGGGAAGGAGGAGTCACACCAGAAATGCATCAAGTGCTATACAATTTACTTTACTTCCTTCCAAAAGACTAGAAGTTTGGATTCCTCCCACATCGTTGTCCAGAGCAAACAAAGGATATTACTGAAAGCTGCCCCTGTTTGTTTTTCAATGGGCAATCGAAGATTTACTTTTATATAGAAATATCTTACTTTTTTTTTCGGAGACATTCTCGCTCTGTCACCCAGGCTGCAGTGTAGTGCAACCTCTGCCTCCCAGGTTCAAGCAAGTCTCCTGCCTCAACCTCACAAGTAGCTGGGACTATAGGTGTGCGCCACCATGGCTGGCTAATTTTTGTATTTTTAGTAGAGACGGGGGGGTTTCACCGTGTGGGCCAGGCTGGTCTGGAACTCCTAAAGAATTCAGGTGATCCACTCACCTCAGCCTCCCAAAGTGCTAGAATTACAGGCGTGAGCCATTGCACCTGGCAAAAAATATCTTACTTTCATAAATTGTGCCACAATACATCACTATCTTTAAAACTCAGAACCCAAATTACAGAATATCAAAATACTGAGTTAACACACTTCACACTTTACAGAGCACAGCTTTTCATGTCACTTCCAATTGTCATGTTCTATTTTCAAAATAAAACATAGAATATGTTAAATAATATTTTTATATAAACATGAAAAACACATCAATCAAGAACAATATTTTAAAGGGTGATGGGAATGGTAGCAAACCAACAGATTAATAAACAATAGAGTTTAGTACCTAATGTAAAAATGACAAGTATACAGTAAATGTAGTGTTTTAAGTTATTAGAAAAGAATAAATTATTCA
Organism: Sapajus apella; assembly: GCF_009761245.1. NCBI lineage: Eukaryota > Metazoa > Chordata > Mammalia > Primates > Cebidae > Sapajus > Sapajus apella. Next base: position 24,281,971 of record NW_022436955.1, read on the forward strand.
ACATTTGCCACTGAGGAGACTGACTAATCATTTGTGGAAGAAAAATAAAGCTATTCTCTAGATCAGAGCATACACTAAAAATGAATTCCAAATGGATTAAAGAGTTTAATTTGGCTGGGTGTGGTAGCTCATGCCTGTAATCCCAGCACTTCAGGAGGCCGAGGTGGGCAGATCACTTGAGCCCAAGAGTTTGAGACGCAGCCTGGGCAACATGGGGTGATACCCCATCTCTACAAATCATGCAAAAATTAGCGGGTATTGTGCTGCATACCTTCAGTCCCAGCTGCCCGAGAGGCTACGGTGGGAGGAACACCAGAGCCCAGGAGATCGAGGCTGCAGTGAGCCATGATCACACCACTGCACTCCAGACTAGGCAACACAAAAAGACCTTGTCTCAAAAAAAAAGACTTTAATTTCTTCATATATTTAACAAATATTTACCAAGTACAAAATTATTGTATTTCTATTATTATGTGTATTTACCAAGTACAATATTATTAATATATGCAAGACCACTGTAGGGGCAGTGAGGACATAACCATGGAGAAAACCTCCAGTTACTCCACAGTCCCGGAGTTGCAGCTTAGCTGAGACCTAACAGGATGGTCTGATGACGTCCACAGAACGGGGAAAATGTTCTATTGTTAAGTATCGGGTCTCCCATCACAGGTCCTCCGGGATTAGGTAGGGTTTTGCTCTCCAGTTTGGATTGCTTTATCTGGTGCACAGAGCCAGCAGGTGACAACCCTTTGACTCTTCCCCTCTCCCTTGGGGATAGTACACTTTAGGAGGTTTCCTGCTCACCTTTAAAAAATATTGGGTGGGGAGGTAATCAAGCACCAGGATGTTTAAAACCCAGTTTCTGCAGCATTTATTGGCAGATGCTGAAGAGAGAGAGCCACACATTCACAAGAAGGTGAAAGGGATCTTCCCGAACAAAGGGCAAAGGTAGCAGTAACGGGTAATTTATCCTGCCACCCCTGCTAACATTTCCCCCATCAGGGTCAGAATCAGTAAGAGGAGAGAAGAGAGATTCAGCCTAAAAATAAACGAATGCGCCGGGCACGCATTCCTAGCACTTTGGGAGGCTGTAATCCTAGCACTTTGGGAGGCTGAGGTGGGTGGATCACCTGAGGTCAGGAGTTCAAGACCAGCCTGGCCATCATGGTGAAACCCCAACTTAAAAAAATAAATAAAAATAAAATAAAATAAATGAATGCATAAGTCAGTCTCTCTGTCTCTCCCTCTTTGTGCTTGGACTAGGCTGTTAGTGGGCAGGTATGGTCTCAGGTGTGGTGTGTGGCCAATAAAACTGCCTCCAGTTCGGCCTTCCAATTGTTCTTACCTTAATTGACATGGCAACTGTAAAGCAGACATCAAAGGTTGAATTGCACAACCAGTTATTTAACTACCTTTGTGATAATGCCAGAGAAGTGCAGGGTCAAGGAATTCACAGAACACGGATCAGGTGAGGCTTTCCTGAGAACATCTAAGAGCTCTGAGCAGTGGGGCAAGAATTAAATAGGCAGAGGGGCTCAGGCAGAGGGTGACCATGTGTAGAGAAGACTGCGAATGGGCATGCGGTTCGGGGAATTGAAGAAAGGCCAACGAGGCTGAAGTTCAGAGATTGGGTGGGAGAATGAGGTCAGAGGAGAGAGCTCTATGTGATGGGGACAGTGACCATGAAGGGTCCCATGGGTCATGATAAGGAGGTTCATCTTTATCCTCAGAGCAATGAAAACCCACTGACAGGTAAAGCAAGAGGGTGATGTGACTATGCTAGCATTTTGAAAAGATCACACCGGCTCTAGAGTAGATTGGAAGAAGGCAAAGGCTGGAGTCGAGGAGTCCTGTAAATTCTAAGATAAAAAATGATGGTATAGGGGATGAAAGCAAGAGTAATTAAAGAATGAGAGAAGAACAGACGGTTAAGGATATTTCCAAGGTAGACCAACAGGAATTGGTCTTCTGTGCGGAGGAGGCGGAAGGCAGCAGGAGAGATGACCTCAACGTATCTGGTGGCGCCAGTCCACATCATGAACGTGGGAAAAGTCCAGGTTTGACAGTGGGAGGGCAAGGACGGAGACAGAGCATAAGCTTGGTTTTGGACTCATGGGTTTATTTGGAAGTGTCTGTAAGACAGCCATGGGGAGCTGAAAAGAAAGCGTTGGGTACTGAGCTCAGAAAAGGGTCAGGAAGGGAAATTTTAATTTGGACACCATCAGCTCAAACTGGTCCCTGAAGTCACACAAGTAAATGAGATATCCTAGATGGAATGGAGCGAGAAGATAAAAGAAACCAGAACCGAGTCTTGAGGAACTCCACAATTTAAATACTGAGTTGGAGAAAGATGTTCAGGCTAAGACAACCAAGAAGGAGGAGAATCCAGAAAGGGTAGGAGTAATAGCTACGGAGTGTGGAGTCTGAAAGCCAAGGCAAGAGGCAAAGGAGGCCACCTGTGCTCAGTGCTACAGAAAGATCAGGGAAGATGAAGACCAAAAAGCAAAACCAAGATAATGAAAGAACCATTTTTAAATAAGGAAGAATATTATTCAGTCTTTGGCCAGTATATTAGTCAGCTAGGGCTGCCATACAAGATGCTGCATACTACATGGCTTAAATAACAGAAATTTATTTTCTCACCGTTCTGGAGGCTGGGAAGTCCAAGATCAAAGCTCCAGCAGGGTTTGGTTTCTGGAGAGGGCTCCCTTCCTGTCTTGCAGATGGCTGCTTTGTGCACACCTTTTCTTTCACCCTAGCAAGGGTAGAGAAACAGAGCAAGCTCTCAGGTAGCTCTTCTTGGAAGGGCACAAATCCTATAGATCAAGGGTCTATGCTTATGATCTGATTTAGCCTTAATTACCTCCTTATAGGCACTGTCTCCAAATGCAGTTACATTGAAGGTTGGGAATTTAATATATGAATTTTAGGGGGGCACAGTTGTCTATAGCAGATGGAAAAGTCCCTTCTAATCATGAGGGGTGGATAAAAGGTAAAAATCAAAGCAGGCCCAGTGCAGTGGCTCATGCCTATAATCTCAGCACTTTGCAAGGCAGAGGCAGGTGGATCACTTGAGGCCAGGAGTTCAAGACCAGCCTGGCCATCATGGGGAAACCCCGTCTTTACTAAAAATACAAAAATTAACTGGGCATGGTGTCATGTGCCTGTAGTCCCAGCTACTCAGGAGACAGACAGGAGAATCACTTGAACCTGGGAGGCAGAGGCTGCCAGTGAGCCAAGATTGTCCAGCCCGGACAACAAAGAGAGATCCTGACTCAAAAAGAAAAAAAAAAAAAGGCAAACACTGATCATATAAAAATGTTAACTTTCTATGTTTCATAACTTCATAACAGAATCATGGCATGTTCTGGCTTTAGTGCTCTACTGTGTAACACATATCCCCCAAACTTAGTAGCTTACAAGAATTTTATCGTAAGCACATATTCTGTGGGTAAGAATTCTGGATTGGGAACAACAGGATTGGTTTGTTTCTGCTCCATGATGTCTGCATCCCCAGTGAGAATACTCAAAGGCTGCACATGACTTGACAGGTAGGGGCTGGAATCATGTAAAGGTGGCTTTGTTCACATCTCGCTGTTGATACTGCCTGTGGCCAGGGTCACAGCTGGGAATGTCAATTAGAAAGTCTACACATGGCCTCTCCATGTAGCTTGGGCTCCTTTCAGCATGGCCACCTCAGAACAGTCACACTTCCTGTATGGCAGCTTAGGATACCAAAGTTGAGTACTGCAGCAAAAAAGGGAGAAGCCACACTGCTCACTTTTTCTGACCTAGGCTTAGAAATTACAGAAAGAGCTGAAGAGCAGGCCAGAAAGGAACAAGAACAAAAAGCTGAAGAAGAGAGGATTCGTATGGAAAACATTCTGAGCGGAAACCCTCTCCTTAATCTCACTGGCCCATCCCAGCCTCAGGCCAACTTCAAAGTTAAAAGAAGGTGGGATGATGATGTTGTCTTCAAGAACTGTGCAAAAGGTGTTGATGACCAGAAGAAAGACAAAAGATTTGTAAATGACACACTGCGATCTGAATTTCACAAAAAGTTTACGGAGAAATATATTAAGTAGTACAGTTTTATGTGCTTAATTAAAGACTGTAAAACGTAAAAAAAAAAAAAAAAAAAAAAGAAATTACAGGTGAGTCTCAGGCCTGCTCAGACTCAAAGGGAGGTGATAGCAACTCACCTCTCTAGGGCAGAAGTGTCAAGACCATCTTTGGAAAATACAATTTGCCACATAAGGTAAATGAAAAACTTGAAAATTTAAAAACTGAAACAAAAGACAAATAGATAAATTTATCTTTTATAATATATAAATAATCCACAAAAAATGTTGAACACACCAATAAAAAGTCAGAAAAGGACATAAACTGGCAAGCCACAAAAGAAAACAAATAATTGCATATTCATTTTGGGAATTTATCTAATGAAAATAATTATTTGTACAAGGAATTAAATTGGTCAATATTTATTTTGGCAAGGTAATAGTAAAAAAAAAATTTTTTAATTTCCAACGATAACTGATTAAATAAACTTTTTTCATCCCTAAAATAGGAATGCTATTCAGCCATCAAAATAATAGAAAAAAGTCAATGTTATAGAAAAGATATTCATAATATTTTACTAAGTGGAAAAAAAGCAGAATATAAAGTAGCATCCATAGTACGATTTCATAGAAGACATATGTAGAAAAAAATGAGAATTATATAAACCAAAATATAAATGGTAGCATTCTTTTATCTTTTTGCTTATTGTAATTTCAAACTTTTCTACAATAAAAGGTACTGCTTTTATTTTCACAACAAATAATCAAATTCTTCTAATACATATTAATGAAATAAAAGTTTTATCACAAATAAGTAATTCAAAACAAAATTTTTTAAGACTGCCAAAATATTATACAATAACATTTGATATTTATGTTAAAATAATCCCGATAACAATTTAAAAAAAGGTGTGGGTGTGCGCGTGCATGCGCATGTCTGAGAGGCAGGGGATGGAAGTGCAGAGGACAGAAAGGGGTAGATAAGGCAAGATTGATAAGACATGCTAATTATTGAAGCTGGATAATCAACTTATATTTACCTGTATGCATTTTTGAAAAGTCCCATAATAATCAAAAGAAAATCTAAGAAAACTCTGGGATGAGAAAAAAAAACTGATAAATATTCATAGGAAGGAATTTTTTTTGACAAGTCAACTTTTGAGTAAAATGTTGCTTTACAATTAAAAAAATTAAAATGAAAAACACTAGATGCAAAAAGACTGGAAGTAAACCATACCTGTTTCCAAATAGGCACATGGTTAAGCATATTTTTGGAATTAGTGTCAGCAGGCGCATATTTTGCTTATGAAGAATATGAAAAAGTAAAGTAATTAAACTACCCAGATTTTGTCTCCCAGCCACCTACAAGTGTCATACAGTGATGGCTTTATGCGTCAATACTTGACTAGCACATGGACTGCCCAGATAGCTGGTTAAACATTATTTCTGGGTGTGTCTACAAGGGTATGTCTGGAAAAGATTAGCATCTGAATTGGTAGACTGAGTAAAGTAGATGGCATTCCCCAAGGTGGAGGGGGTATAGTTCGATCTTATCAGGGCCTAAATAGAACAAAATGGCAGAGGAAGGCTGAATTTTCCTTCCCACTGCTGACTGCTAAGCTGGGACGTCAGTCTTCTCCTGCCCTCAGCACTCCTGGTCCTCAGGCCTCCAGACTAAACTGGAATCTACACTGCTAGCACTGTCTCTCTCTGGCTCTCAGACCTTTGAACTACACTCCAGTTGGCCTGGATCTGCAGCTTGTAGATGACAGATGATAAGTTTTCTCGTATAATTGGTTCTGTTTATCTAGAGAACACTAACACAAATTTCTGTCTTAGCTCAGGCTGCTATAACAAAATACCACAGACTAGCTGGCTTCAACAATAGAGGTTTTTTCTCAGAGTTCTAGAGGCGGGAAGTCCAAAGTCAAAGCAGATCCAGTTTGTTGAGAGGTACTTGGTGTGCAGATGGCTGTCTTCTAAGAGAGATCTGGTTTGCAGAGGGCAGCGAGAATCTCTGTTGTGTCTCTTCTTATAAGAGCACTAATCCCATCCACAGGGGCTCCATCCTCATGATCCAATGACCTCCCAAAGGCCCTACCTCCAAATACCATCACACTAAGGATTAGGTTTCAACACAAGAATATGGGGGGATACACGCATTTAGTCCATACCACAAACCTTGTACTTTCATTATATCTAGTTTCATTTTTTCTCTTCTGCTGAGGCATATCACATTGTTTCTCCCTTACAGTTAACCTTTACCTGTAAGTTTTCAGATAGTGTTTTTAAATACTTGAAAAAATAATGTTATCAAATTAAGAAGAGTAATGTGTCCAGAATAAAATGCAGACATGGCTACCCTGGAGAGTTCTACAGAATTCACAGAAGTCTGCTTTTCTTGGCCATGACCTCATTCCAACTCAAAGTCTAGTATCTAGGGGTAAAAACTGATTCATGAATCTCTTTTCAAAGGTCTACTTATGTTCAAAATGTCCTATTCTCATCAATTCAGAGGAAAAAATGCAAATGACTAATAAATATGAAAAAATGTTCAGCACTCAACTAATCAAAGAAATGCAAATTAAAACAAGGTAATATTTTTCATCTATCAAATTTGCAAACATGTTTTAAATGCCAATACTAGGTGTTGACAAAGGTGAGGTACAACTCACGTAATAGTGCTCACAGTAGCATAAACTGAAAAATATTTTCACAAAATAGAACAAGAGACTTAAAAATAGTCATACCCCTTTGAGCCCATGAATTTTCTGACAGAAATCTATTGTAATAAAATAATGAGATCAGGGTTTATGTACAAGCCACTTGTGGTGGCTCATACCTGTAATCCCAGCACTTTGGGAGAGCGAGGTGGGAGAGTTTGAGACCAGCCTGGTCAAAAAACCAAGATCTCATCTAACTAACAATAAATAAAATAAAATAAAAATCAGCCATCTGTACGGGCACCTGCCTGTGTTCCCAGCTACTTGGGAGGCTGAGGAAGAAAGATCACTTGAGCCCAGGAGATGGAAGCTGCAGTGAGATGTGATTGTGCTACTGCACTCCAGCCTGGGCAACAGAGCGAGATCCTGCCTCAAATACACACACACACACACACACACACACACACACACATATATATACATACACACACACATACATACACACACACATACATACACACATATTTTTTTTTATATATTTATAGCAAAATATATATATTTATATATTTATATATATATATATATATATATATATATATATATACATATAGCAAAAAATATATATAGAGAGAGCACCCCGACTAGAATGTAAGATCCATGAAGAACCTATCTATGAATGATGTGCCCCAGATTCTTAAAACTAAGCACAGTGCTTGGCTCATATGGCTCATATTAGATATTCAATAAACAGCTGCTGTTTGCAGTAGATTTAAGAATTTTTTTTCTGATTGAAAACAAAGTTGAGCTCCACCCATTCATCCTTCCTCCCGCAACCCTTGGCAACTACTGCTTCGATCTGATCCAGTCGAGTACAGAGGATCTTTAGGGCAGTGAAACTACTCTGTGTGACACTATAATGGTGGATATATATGATTCTATGTTTGTCCAAACCTGTAATTTGTACACCACCAAAAGTGAACCCCAAAGTAAACTACGAACTCTGGGTGATAATGATGTGTCAATGTAGGTTTATCAGTTGTAGCAAATGGATCACTGTGGTAGGGGGTGTTGATACTGAGGGAAGCTATGCATCTGTGGGGACAGGGAGTATGTGAGAAATCCCTGTACCTTCTACTTAGTAAAGCCGAAACTGCTCTAAAAATAATAAAGTCTATTTTAAAAAGTTGAAAAGTGTTATAATTAGGATATTGACTAAAGACCATGGGTTGGCAAATAATAGCCTGTAGGCCAAACCTGGGAGCAGCCTGCTTTTGTAAATAAACTTTCATTGGGACACAGCCACTCACATTCATTCATTTACACATTGTCTGTGGTTGTCTCTGTGTTGCAATGGCAGAACTGAGCAGCTGCAACACAAATTATGTGGTTCACAAAGCTGTGAACCAGCCCATCTCTTCCCACCCCTATGTTCAGGGACATCTCTTTGGTAACTTGAAATCAGCAGTAGGATTATTTATACCACGGGAATTGGTAAATGCTACACATCAGGGCTCAATTTATTGTTTTGTTGATTAGGCTTAAAAAAGTGAAGAAGAAAAATGTTAATCATGCAGATTAAAATTAAGTGGCTGTTGTGTCTGTAGAAATGATAGCATAAAAAAATCAAGAAAATATTCTTCTAGTATCCAAAACTATTATCCAATTCGAAAAAGGAGCCACTCCTATTATTGGCATACATATGCCTTTGGTTGTTTCGCTTTCATCCTACTAATTAACATAAAAATAAATATCAACCAACATTTATGTTGGAATTACACTTGCTGGACAACTGCAATCATAGGTTGGCCGTAGATACAATAATTGGTTACAAATCAACAAAGGCATCCTGTGAATATAAATTGGCTACAAGGAATTTACAATGAAAAGTATATTTTATCGTTATTTATAAATTGCGTGTTACACATCCTTTATATCAGTAATACTGATAATAAACATCAAATAAACATGCATATACATATATACATTTTCTCAGGGAACTGGCTGTTAAACATTTACCGGCACACCACTGCTGAAAAATTTTTTCTCAATAGAAGGTTATCAAAATAAACATGATCTGCAAACCTAGCCAAAGGTAAAGTCATCAAAGAGGTAATGAAACGGAGATAGAATGCAAAAATATGAAGGTAAAGTGGAAGAGTACCTCTTTCCAACTAGGGCTAACAGGGAGTAAACAACTGATATTCTGTGCCCTACGTGGAGGGAAACTGTATGCTGTTAATTGTTCATCTGTCAGGTTCTGCCACATGAGAAAGTAAGAAATTTGAGAACAACAAGGTCAAAAGACCATCTCTCTAATTAACTTAAGCAAATTAAGGTGTGCACATTCCTAGAGGCTACACAGAAAGAAGTGGATTCCAACAGCATTCCCCAGATTTTCTGAACTCTCTGCTATTCATCCAATAAATTGCACTCTTTGGCCCCTAATTGGATTTCCATTTAATGTGGTAAACCTGATTCCCTTGCATGTAAACAATGCTTTATAATTTTCAAATATAATTATATTATCTCCCTGGATCCTCAAAACAATTTTATGAAGCAGGAATGGCTAAATTTCAAATGGAGAAAAAATTCTTAGGGAAAACTTAGGGTTTTGTGTGCTTAACCCTGCTTCCAAAGCCAAGCTCCAGAAAAACACTACTTTCACATTGCCTGTATTTCTTTTGAGTGCACTCGTATCTGGTTCCTTAAACATTTCAGCATGGCTTGGTTTCTAAAGCACTTGCCCTTTATCATTCGTCCTAAGAAAGACAAAATCAGCTGATTATAATTAACAAAAGCATAATCATGCATTTTTTAAAGCCTGGCCTCTGCCTTCATCACGAAATCGTCTGACAGGGAAAGAGATCATCTCTTTTCTAGTCTTGGATCTTAATGTTCTTCCTTTGTACAGACGCTTGTACACAGTAGGTACACAAGTAAATTAGGTCAGAATGGTTTTCCCAGGCTACCTTGGGTTACATGAAAAGTATGACGCTAGAGGGAAACTCTTCAGGACTGGTCCACGGCTATACAGTTCCCAAGCAGCCTTACGAAGAAGAGGGCCGCTTAGTCGCTGAGAAAATGAAGTGTTTACAGTTTATTCACACAGAGAGAGGGTGTGGGCAGAGAACCAAAAGGAAAGAAAGACACGTATTCAATCTCTACTATACCTTCCAGGAATTTTCATAGGCTTTATCTACTGAATCTTCAAGCAATCTGAAGAGGTGTCATTTATCCCCGTTTAACAGATGACAAAACTGAGATTCAGAGAGGTTAACTGCTTAACAACAAACTAGCTCAAGATGAATCTGTGTCTTCGGAGACGATCCTTTACCTCTGAACCAGTGACTCCGGACGTGGAGGGCCCAACCAGCAGCGGCAGCCTCACCTGGGAACTTGCTAGAAATGCAAATTCTCAGGGCTCACCTCAGCCCTGCTAAATCAGAAACCGCAGGGGTAGGGTCCAACAGGTGGTTTTAACAAGCCCTCCAGGTTATTCTGATGAACACTAAACTGTGAGAACCTCCCCCCGGGTCTACTGCGCAGGTTGTATTAGTCCGTTTTCAGGCTGCTGATACAGACATGCCGGAGACTGGGCAATTTACAAAAGAAAGATGTTTATTGGACTTACATTCGCACGTGGCTGGGGAGGCCTCACAATCATGGCAGAAGGCAAGGAGCAGCAAGTCACAACTTCCGTGTGTGGAAACCAGTAAAAAGAGCTTGTGAGGAGCAACTCCCGTTTCTAAAACCGTCAGATCTCGTGAGACCCATTCACTACCGCACAGCAAAGACCCGCCCCCATAATTCAATCATCTCCAGTTGACTCCCTCCCATAACAGGTGGGAATTATGGGAGCTACAAGATGAAATTTGGTTGGGGACACAGAGCCAAACCATATCACAGGTGCACAAAGATCTTCTGTAAAGGGCCAGATAGAAAATATTTTAGGCTTTGCAGGCCAGATGGTCTGTTTTGCAAGTACTCAATGTCACTGTTGCATGAAAGCAGCCAACAACAATGCATAAATAAATGAGCATGGCTGTGTTCCAATAAAACTTTAATGACGGACAATGAAACCTGAATGTTATATCATTTTCATGTGTCAACGAAGTGTTACTTTTCTTTGGCTTATGTCCCCCAATCATTTAAAAATGTAAAAAGCCATTTTTATCTCAAGGGCTACACCAAACCAGGGAGGAGGCTGATTTGGCCCTCAGGCCATAGTTTGGCAACCACTGAAACAAGACTATGCTACCTAGTAAATGGAAAAACTCTTAAGCGGGGCAATGACTCGAAGACGGGAAAATCTAATAGAAGGTAAAATGTTGTGAGTTACAAAACTGGCTATGGTCCAATGGAGGCAGGCAGCCCATTTGGCTCTGACAATTAGGAAGGCTTCCAATGAGGAGGTGACAATCTGTGTGGGCCTTGAATGACGAGTAGAAGTTCAACAGTAGAGACGCTGACTTGGCAACAGGGTGAAGACTGGTGGATACAGGGTACCCAATCCAAAATGTCTACTTCCACCCAAAATATTCCAACCTCTTGGGTTAAAAATGCTTTGAAAAATTATATTATGTAAAAAATATTTAATGCTCCTGTGAACCAACTAGGAGCACCAAGAAAGGAACAAATTGCAACTTCTGGACTAACAGCCTTACATGCGAAAACCATTATCAGTCATCTAGTCTTCTCTCCCTGCAGACCAAGTGTTGGAGGGAAGGTGTCTTATTTCCTACAACAAATTATTTCTGGTTGCAAATCTGACTGTATGAAATAAGCTCCCAAGTATCAGACAATGCAAGAAATCATTCTCTTGAGAGAATTTCCTAGTTATACAAATCTGTTCCCTTGAGAATTCCTTAGTTTTCCTAATTCGTTACATACCGTCCAATTGATTTCAAACACAAGAAATCCCTTTAAGATCATAAATTTCAGAGAAACTTTTTTTTCAAGTTACACATTTTCATTAGATTTACTTTGATACCAGCTATTACAAGGAAATGCAGTCTGGTCTGGCAGTATTTCCCAACTTCATACAGCAGAGCAGTATAGAGGCCAGGTTCTGCAGTCAAAGTCTCTGGGCTCAACGCCCTGCTCTCCCACTTAAAAAGCTATTTGACCTTGACAAATTACTCATCTCAGAGCTTCTATTTTCTTAAAATAAAGTGGGAAAAAGTAATAGTAGCCATTTCTGGTTGTGTATGTGTTTAAAAATACAGAAAAATAACTCAATATGTTTTGGCCGCAACTCTTATTTTCCACTGATCTCTCCCCTCCAAAACTAAACAAATGAGCTTTTTTTTTTAAGCTAAAATTATATTTCCTTTATGCTACCACAAGATACGGCAGCAAGTTTGGGACAGAACCTGACAAATAAGATCCTTCTGCTTCCTCCCTCCACCACCTGGGCCCTGGAGGGATCAGAAACTGCTTACCAAACTGGGGGAGGTAAAGGCAGAGAAACAGAGGCAAAACTGACCATACAGCAGCAGGCCCATTGTGGGGAGCAGGGCAAAAGTTGCAGCTTTAGGAAGGTCTGGATTTTGGATTCTTACATGGATGGGACACATCAATGACTGAAATGAGAGTTCTTTGGGATATAAAGTGAACCGGGTACTCGTATTATCTGAGAGTGGCTGGAGAAGCTTCTATCCCGGGGCAAGTGAAAGACTCCTGCCACGACATGGGTAAGAGTGTGCAGAGGGGAGCATGAAATAAAATTAATTTGATCGCACTCTATGAGGCTCAATTACATATGTATGTGTGCATGGACTGCATGTTTGGAGCAGGCAGGGAGATCTATGGGAAGGGCACGGGCCTTAGAGACAAAAAGACCTGAAGCTCCACCACCCAGTAATCTTGTTGAGGGGCAGTTTTCTCAACTAAATACTGAGGCCAAGAATTCGTGTGGTCCTACATAAGATGACAGATGCAGAGTTCTTTGTGCCATCCTGCAGACCAAAGAAACAACAGCTGCTCTTGGCATGAGTACCCACGTCCACTCCCACTCAGTGGTCACCTGCAAAGTCACTTTAGTATTCACAAACAGCCATACCAATTGCAGTGAGTGCTTTGATCTGTTGAATCACAGCCCAGCACAGCCCACTGGTGTGGTCCCCCCACCCCCCAAGTGACAATGACATTGACATTGACCTTCCTTTGCTCATGATAATTCTCCCAACTGACCTATTGGTCAGGAATGAAAAGTTCCTAGGGCTTGGAGGTGAGATGGAGAGCATACCACCCCACCCCTGCTGGGTTCCACCCCCCAATGGGTACCCCACGACACCCACTACTTCTTTCTTAGAACTCCTCAGACTTCATTGCCATTATCTCTTGAACTCAATGCATTCTCCATCCTGTAAATTCCTTCAGAACATGGACTGGATCTTTTATCCCTGGATCTTCACTGTCTAGCTTCTGGATTTCCCAAATGATTTAATGATATTATTTATTCAGATGTGAGAATAAACACCTTTTTAAAAAAACACACCAGCACACACTCTGTATAAATCAACGTTTGTCATTGTAAGAGTTCCTACAAGACCGTCGCCTCTAACCAAATGTTTCCTCCTTGATCTCTTTTATATTTGAACAGCAATCACCACAAAACTCCTCTGCACCCCAGCATAGAGTATGGCTGCTAACATCCCATTATGTAAAACAAATACAGGAGGCTTCCTAGAACGCCCTAAGTCATGTCCCCCAGTGGCCAGAAACAGGCACCACCATGCCCTGGCACCTACCTCCTCTGGAAAAGATTTCAATACAGGGAGGAATTGGATGGCAAAAAATAAGGATGCAAGAGCAAGTCACACAGCCAGTTCATTTTCTTTTCCAGATCTGCCTTCAAACAAGGGTTGCATAACTTCCTTGAAAGAGATCTCTCCACACCTTGTTATCCCGTAGACCCTGTGTATGTTCTCCAACTAAAGAGAAGGACCCAAGAGCACAAAAGCCTCCGCATTCCTGAGAGAATCACAGCCACCCAGAGTCATGTTGTGGCCTGCCACACCCCTTGTCCCCAGCCGTGGCAAGGCAAGAATCCTGTTTCCAAAGCAACTGTGACATCGTGCTTGCTAACACTGCAGGCAGAGTCCCATGCATACACACACATGCAAACAAACATGCACAGGCACACACATGCAAACATACACAATCACACACTAACACAGACACATAGGTGCAGACACGCCAAAGACACATGCACACACACAGACAAGATCTCCTGTCTTGTGGGAACATACAGTCTCCTAGAAATGCGAATAATGTCTCATTTCTTATTCTGGCTGGAGAAGTTAGCTTTCCAAGGATATATTTAGATAGTTTCATATCTGTCATTTAATATTTCTTACAGGAGCTTGGGGGAAATTGAAAATCTGATGTTCTGGTTGGCTGGTGTGTGCCTGTGTCTGCAATGCTCTCTATCTGTTTGTAGATGCCTGCTGATCTCGTTAGTCCATCTTATTTCTCACATGAGCTGCAAAGGGCCTAGAGGGCTGGAATTACTTCTGGCCTGAGACATGTGGCCCCTTTGTCTGAAGGCTCCAGTGAGTGGCCTCAGATGGGCAGTCCAGCACCCACACTATTCTTCCTCTCTTCTCTTTCCTGTTTTCCTTGTTCTCTAACATTCTGCTCTTGCTGGAATCCCCTCCCAGGAAGCTCAGAAACCGGAAACCACTCCTGGTATTAGATTCCGCCGTCTGAGCGTGAGCTTGGGGTGGGCATGCAGGATGCAGGCCAAAGAGAATTGTGGTGGTCCCCCAAAGTTCTCAACCTAAATGTGGCAGGCCCAGAGGCAAAGGGGGTTCTAGAGAGCTGGGCCTGCCAGCAGGGAGACTGAGGGACGGGGGGTGCCACCACTCGAGGACACAGCAGAGCAGGCTGGGACTGACCATGAGGGCACCTGTGCAGAAATCAGAACAGGGTACCCCCTCTGGAGTTGACAAGGGGAGCTGTGCTGGATGTGAGCCCCACCCACTCATATCTGAGGCTTCTGAGCTCCACTGTGCAAGGGCACAGGCTGGCAGCTTCCCCCACGGACCAGCGCGGCTGTGAAGTGCCAGGGCATACACAACTGTCTCTCCATGCTCTTTGCTCGTGTTTTCATTCCCCGGACCAAACATCCTTTTCAACCTCATGAATCAAACCAGGGGCCTTACAGCGACCTCAGTTCCCTGTGTGTGAAAAGGATCAAATGGGCCTGTGGAGCGGCAGCGTGGTTAGGAGCCCAGACTCCAAAGCACGGCGCCCTGAGTTCTTGCCCCTGCCAGGCCATTCTGGGGACATTGGGCTAACTACACCAGCTCCCGTCCTTGTCTTGCCCATCTGTACTCAAGAGGGCATAGCTCCTACCTCACAGTAACGCAGACAAAACGCAGTCAAACGAGGCAAGCACTTAGCACGTGCCACATCTTAGGCACTCAATGTTATCTACTGTTATTCACCAGAAATGACTCCAAATTTAACTAAATTTTTCACTGGCTGCTTTGTTTTCCTGTATATAAAAGAAAACGTGTCCCTCTCCATGTCTGCCCACCCTCACGCACTCAGCACATTTATTTTTCTTTTTCTTTTTCCTTTTTGGGACAGGATCTCCTTCTATTGCCCAGGCTGCAGTGCAGTGGCGTGATCTCAGCTCACTGAAGCCTCAGCCTCCCAGGGCTCAAGCAATCCTCCTACCTCAGCCTCCTGAGTAGCTGGGACGATAGGTGCACACCATCACACCCAGCTAACTGTTTAATTTTATTTTTTGTTGAGATGGGGGTCTCGCCATGTTGTCGGGCTGGTCTCAAACTCCTGGGCTCAAGCAATCCTCCCTCCCTGGCCTCCCAAAGTGCTGGGATTACAGGCGTCGGCTACCACACCCAGCCTAGCACACATTTTTAAGGCCTTCATTCTATAGGAAGGTCGTGGTTGGTGTCCATTAAGCGGGGCACATGGGTGAGGTGGACCTTGGGAGGTTTCAGTTGGAGCTTCCACATGGTGATAAACTCATCCATTAGGACATTGAACAAAGTCTTGACTACAAACTACAGACTCTTAGATGTGAAGGAGTGAGAAGCAATTCACCGCCACCCCATTTTTTTTTTTTTTTTTTTTTTTTTTGCTTTAAGTTCTGGGATGCATGTGCTGAATGTGTGGGTTTGTCACATAGGTATACATGTGCCATGGTGGTTTGCTGCACCTATCAACCGGTCATCTAGGTTTTAAGCCCCACACGCATCAGGTATTTGTCTTAATGCTCTCCCTCTCCTTCCCTCCACCCCCCAACAGGCCCCAGTGTGTGACGTTTCCCTCCCTGTGTCCATGACACAGCCACCCCATTTTTAAAGGCTGCCAATGAAGACATTTTGTACTGAGAAATGGAAAAACCAGCAAGTCAATGCCTTTCCGAGTTTCCTCATGTCTAATGCAATTGTGGCATTTGCCCATATGATAGGCACTTGGTGCACCTCAAGGCCATGGTTAAAGCCAACGTCAACCAATCCCCCCACCTAAGGTTAACATTTTGCATGCCTTATGTGTATGGCATTTCTTCCTGAAACTTTCCCTGAATTGCTGAGGCTGGGCTGGGTGTTCCTCTTCCGTGCTCCTATCTTTTCCTACTACCTCAGTGGGTTACACTGTTGACTCATTTCTACCCTGCACTAGACTCCAAGGACACTCTAGGCTGGCAGGGTCATTGTCTCCTTCTCAGCACTGTGTACATGGAAACACGGTAGGTTTCAATATTTTTAGAATGAATGAATGACAGTGAGAAAGAGGATGAGTCAGAGGTTTTCTTTGAGAGAATTTTAGAAGGTTGTGGGCAGTGAGTGGTATATCTAAGGGGGGATTCTTGGCCTGCTCCCAGCCAGTACTGGGCAACCAGACGAGGAGTCACTTCCACTCACAGCAAAAGTGGGCTCTGGAATTTCTTAAGTGGGGATGCCTATGTTAATGGATCAAACTAATCAATGCGCAAAAGAAAAACTAACTCACAGGCATTTCTAGAGCACATATCTACAATGCTAAGCATGTATGTCATAACACAAATCCCAGCTGTTTGTGTACGGTTTGGACCAAGAAACTCTGCACATATGCCAGAGCAGGGAGAGAAGCAGAGCAGGGAGGCCAGGCTGGACCCACTGCGGGCGGGAGGGAGGCCGGTGTGGATTTAAGACCGGTGCCAACATTCGTGGCTATGACTGGCTGCCATCCAGCTCTGGGCCTCCATCTGATAGGATGGAGTTCTCAGCGGTGATGTGGCTGGAGGCTGGGTGCAGGCAGGGCTGCCTCAAAGGCTCCTGGGAAGCACAAGTCTCCCAGAGGCAGTGGGAGGGGTTGGAGAGGTCCGTCAATAGGAGGAAGTTTAGACAGCATCGTTCCCTGGGGCATTGGCTGCTTTTAGGTCACAAGCAAGAACTCCTAGCAGAACAGAAACTTGGCTAGGAGAGAAAAAAATGTTTTTGAAGCTGCTGAGTGGACCTTTCATCTTTGAGTGCAGTCATTCGTTTGCCATAGTCTCAGAGTGGCCACAGGCAACATTTCTGTGCTGTCTTCAGAGCAACATTCTTAAGGCCAGGCCACTGGACAGAACTGGAAGGAGTGTCATTCTAGGACTTCTGACGGGACAGCCTGTTTGGGACAATGTGTCAATCAACACTGCTTGCTGAGAGCCTCTCTGCCACGCAGGCAGCTGTCCACAAAGAGGCTTCATAACAGAGTCCAGGCTTGAAGCAGCCAATGAACGTGCCAGGGAAGACCATGTGGCAACTGAGCCTCCATGGTGGGTGGGTTGTGTCACATTCCAGATGTTATCGCTGTGTTGAAAGTGTCTGCATGCAGACCCTTTCCTTTTAAAAACAAAACCCAACAAACTGTGCTGGGAAGTTCATGCGCTTGGGAGATGCGTCGGAAGTTGAGGTTGAGTGGATCATAGTGAGGAACTTAAAGTCAAACGTTGGATATCTTGTTCTTAAGATTCCCCGGCCTTTGCATCAGCAGGATCTCCAGTCACTTGACTCCCTGAGGGTCCCCCAGGCGGAGAGAGACCCCTGGCTCTCCTCACCTCCTGTCTTCCACCTGCCTCCTTCTATTTTTCTTTCCTCCCCTTCATTTCTTGATTACTCTGGAGAACTTCAAATTCCCTTCCTTCAATTTTGCAAAATAAAGAACTCTCCCCAGTTTTCACTTCCAAACTCAGCAAGAAGCCCATCCTTGAGACAACCCTGCTGAAATAATAATAATAATAATAATAATAAAGAACACCCCCTAAAATACCAAGTTAATAGATGCATATGTACATCAAGAATGTAACTTGGAATGTAAGCCTAACAGACGTTGACTTTAATGTCTACAGAATGTCCATTGCATTTGAGTCATCTGCAACTCAGTGTTTTTGTATGAACTGCATGTCACGTGGAATGGGGGTGCTTTTAATTATGATCAGTGTAAGAAGGGGCTTCACAAAGAAAGAGTGCCTAGGACCTGTGACTGGCCCTGACAGCTTGAGGCCTCGGTGCCAAGAGAGAATTCTAACCAGAATCCCTTGTACAGGTTTTGCAGTGGACTCCAAGCTCTTTACCGAACTGTGCCTTTGAGGGCTGCCTCTAGACCCCAGTGACAGGAATCACAGAGTCCAGTGGGCAGAAAGCCCAATTCCCCTTCCCCTTGGAGACCTTTCACGTCTATTGCCTGGGAAAACGCATCCTATTGGAGCACCCCAGGATGGAGCTGACTTACTGACCAGCACCTTGCAAGGGCAAAGGAGAGCAGGCAGTAGCTGGGGGCAAACGCCTCTGTTGGAAGCAGCCGATGGCACTTGGAAGTCACAGCTGTCACCCAGCTTCCTGGAGGGAGAACAATTGGGAAAGCTGCGATACTGTATTACCCTGTCAGTCACGGGGAAGCAGTTCTTCAGGTCAGCAGTCAGAAGCCTCCTTGGAAATGAGAAAAGAGCCTGAACACCAGGCCATTTAAAAAGATATTTATTGGGAAATGTGGAGGCAGCAGTGCCTTCCCTGAGACGCGGCAGGCACTCGGTATGAATTACGCCAGGTAAGTCCAAAGAAGCAGGTGGCAGGTACCTGGATATAAGCGAGATACAACCTCTAAATACCGCCACAAACAATGGCCCTGGGAAGAAAGCGGGGGTGGCAAGCAGGGGGGTGACCAGGGCTGTGGGAGGGGGCAAACAGGACTCCACAGCCTGGCGCAGACTACAGTCCTCAGGCTGTGCAGAGAGGGTTTTCGGCCCCACGTGAAGAAGAATGAGCCTAAATCCATTACCATGCAAACTGATAGTGACTTGTTGCTTCGAAATATTCCAGGGCTACATTGACAAAACAGGATTGGTAAGATATTGATAACTGCTGAGGCTAGATGATGAAGACTCAGGAGTTCATGATGATATTCTTTCTACCTTTGTGTATATTTGAAAATTTCAATACTGAACAGTTTGTTTGAAGAAAATGAGTCTTTTCCTCATGCTCATGGGTCTTATCTCTCTGCCAATATATACTTTGGAGCACGAGGCAGACACATTTTCTAGGCCTGATAACCTGCAAACTGCAAAATTATATTCTGAATTATATACACACATACATATATGCACATACAAGTGTGCATATAATGTCAACTGTATTTGAGTCATCTGCAAGTCAGTGTTTTTGTATGAATTGTATGTCATGTGGTATGTGGGTACTTTTAATTATGATCAATGTAAGAAGCAGTTCACAAAGTTATATATTATATTTTAATATTATAATTGCTACATTTACACTTACACCATATGGCACATCAGGTACGGTGCATACCATTCTACACGCATTTTGTTTAATTTTCATGACAATCACATGAGGCAAGGGACTCATTAAAGCATCTAAGATCAAAGAGGCAGTAAATGCCAACTCCAGGTGTCAGGCCCACCACTGTCTGACTCTAGGCCTGGAATCTTACCCACTCCACTGCTAAACACACACTCACCGATGCCACCGAAATCTCCAATGTACAATTACAAGGCCAACAGATATGGCTCCCATCTGTTAATAAGTCATGGTCAAAGGAATCCCAGCCTGGCCTGGCTGTCTCCAGTCCCCCTTCCCACGTTTCACATCAACACCATTACTCCCCCCCCCTTTTTTTTTTGAGACAGAGTCTTGCTCTGTTGCCCAGGCTGGAGTGCAGTGGTATGATCTTGGCTCACTGCAGCCTCCGCCTCCTGGGTTCAAGTGATTTTCCTGCCTCAGCCTCCTGAGTAGCTGGGACTACAGGCATGCGCCACCTGTAGTCCCAGCTACTGCCTAATTTTTGTATTTTTAGTAGAGATGGGGTTTCACCATGTTGACCAGGCTGGTCTCAAACTCCTGACCTTGTGATCCACCCACCTTGGCCTCTCAAAGTGCTAGGATTATAGACATGAGCCACCATGCCCTGCCTAACACCATCACTCCCTTCTTAAGTCCCTTTGGCAAGTCTATACACACCCCAGGCCTTCCAAAGACAGCCATGCAGGGGCAGCTTCTGCATGAAGAGCCTGCTCCATGTTCAGTGACAGCCCACTCTCACGTATCTGCTACACTTAGCTACCCAGTAAGATCCTTGAACTGAGTTTGGGTGCCAAAAATGTGACAGTGGGACGGAGTTTCCAAGCAGCCAATCCACTGTCATCTATTAAAAGAAATCGACTATGTTTGATTTTTCTGTTTATAAAGATCACTGGGTTCCACTGGAAGCCGATCTCAAGGATTTGAGTGCTCATAATTTTAAGGAAGCATCAGAAAGACAGTGGAGAAACTAATCATGGAATGGAAGGTGGTCAATAAAGGGTTGTGTCACTGAGCAGGCAACTGCCGGGGCAGCTGGGGCTCAGTTCTACCAGGAAAGTCTGAGAGACAACACAGAACATATGTCGGAGTCTTCCCGCCCAAGAGGCAAGGCCGAGGGGGTAGTATCCTTCAACTCCCACTTGCCGTTGGCTGCATGCTGCTCCTGGCATTAGGAACTCTTCAGCATTTCTAGCTTGTCCCCTGTGCACGGGCTACAGCAGGCCCTTTGGTGGAGAGGCACAGATACTGCAGAGATGCAATCTCTTCCCCCACATTTCAATCTCTGCAGAGTCCTCTGCAGATGCAGCCTCTGCAGAAGACTCTCTTTGCACACATTAGAACAGAGACCAGAGGATCTGGGCAGGGCATCACTAGCATTTGCTTCCCTGTAGAACTTTGAACCCACCTTCACCTAATTATGGTCCAGAGGAACGGGCATTCTCTATCCCTTCTGCAAATCATCCTGATGATGACCACCGGACCCTTCAATCTAACATGGTACTTCCTGAAATGCCTACACACTTCTACCTCCATCTCGGCTTGCCAAGAGCAAGCTGCATTGGGGTTCTTCACTGTAATTGCAATGAGGCTACTACTGGTTCCACACTGATACAGTTTGGATATTGTCCCCTCCAAATATTATGTTAAAGTGTGATCCCCAATGTTGGAGGTGGAGCTTATTAGGAGGCATTTTGGTCACAGGGTGAATTCCTCATGAAAGAATGAGTTCTTCTACTAGCTCATGTGAGAGCTGGTTGTTTAAAAGAGACTGACATCTCTCATGTGCCATGTGACGGACCTGTTCCTTTTCACCTTCCGCCATGACTGTAAGTTTCCTAAGGCCCTCACCAGGAGCAAATGCTGGCATTATGCTTCTTGTACCCTCCATAGACCCATGAGCCAAAATAAACATCTTTTCTTTACAAATTGCCCAGCCTCAGGTATTCTTTTAGAGCAATGCAAAACAGGCTAGTACAGGTATTGTCAGATGCTGGGGCTTCTACTACTTCCCTCACACACAACTGTGTTTATCTATGCCAATGACAATGCCATTAATTAGAGCAACACCACTACACTACACTATATGCCCTATGACCTTTCACATCACCACTGCATGCCCACACCTAGAATAGAGCCTGTCACCATAGAAAAACTGAACACATGTTTAAGGAATGGGCTAACTAATGCTCAGTAAATGCCTTGGTATATAAACCTTTGTCCACAATTTTTTCTTTAAGATGGATTTCTAGAAGCAAAATTACTGAGTCATCTGTCCAAGAATTACAATATCCTGTTTATGTCAATACCAAAACATTCTTTAGACCTTTCCAAAGTAACTGGTGCTGCCATAAAAACTTTCCTTAATCCCTAAAATCATTAACCCCTGTGTATACGATATTAACTTTCAATAGGTTGTTATAAGAAATGGTCTTGTGGCCAGGTGCAGTGGCTCATGTCTGTAATCCCAGCACTTTGGGAGACCAAGGCGCATGGATCACCTGAGGTCAGGAGTTCAAGACCAGCCTGGTCAATATGGTGAAACCCTGTCTCTACGAAAATACAAAAATTAGCCAAGCATGATGGCAGATGCCTATAATCCCAGCTACTTGGGAAGGTGAAGCAGGAGAATTGCTTGAACACAGGAAGTGGAGATGGCAGTGAGCTGAGATCGCGCCACTGCACTCCAGCCTGGGTGGCAGAGCGAGACTCCATTACAAAAAAAAGAAAAGAAAAGAAAAGAGAAAAGAAAACAAAAGGTCTTGAGTAACTGATTATAGCATTGTGGCAAAATCTGAGGCTCATTCCCCATACTACAGATAATTCCTCCAGGTTTGATTTTGTTTTGTTTTGTTTTGAAACAGGGTCTTGTTCTGTCACCTAGCCTGGGGTGCAGCAGCACGATCATGGCTCACGGCAGCCTCGATCTCCTGGGCTTAAATGACCCTCCCACCTCAGCCTTCTGAGTAGCTGGGACCACAGGCATGTATCACCATGCCTGGCTAATTTGTTTTGTTTTTGTGGAGACAGGGTCTCACTATATTGCCCAGAATGAACTTGAACTTCTGGGCCCAAGAGATTCTCCAGCCCCAGCCTCCTAAAGTGCTCAGATTACAGGCGTGAGCCACCACACCCAGCCTGGATTTGATTTTTCATAATTCTTCCATGTTACTCCATGTGGGGTTTTTTTGTAAGCTGATTCAAAATCCTTTGGTATATATCCATCGCAGAATATAAACAAAATAAGACAGAGAGCAGTTTCCTATTCTGCTGGCAGACAGAATCCTGCATTGGGTTTTACAGTCAATCCTGAGGAACCCGCCTACTACCCCCGCCCACAGGCTCCCAGCTCTCAGCACTGGAGAGAAGGTGCACAGAGTAATAAAGAATGCCACAGGCCAGGCGCAGTGGCTCATGCCTATAATCCCAGCCCTTTGGGAGGCCGAAGTGGGCAGAACACTAGAGGCCAGGAGTTCAAGACTAGACTGGCCATCATGGTGAAACGCCACCTCTACCAAAAATACAAAAATAAATTAGCCAGGCATGGCGGTGCACGCCTGTAATCCCAGCTACTCAGGAGGCTGAGGCAAGAGAATTGCTTAAACCCAGGAGGTGGAGGTTGCAGTGCACCAAGATCATGCCACTGCACTCCAGCCTGGGCAACAGAGCAAGACTCCATCTGCAAAAATAAATAAATAAATAAATATTAGCCATTCACGCTGGTGTATGCCTGTAGTTCCAGCTACTAGGGAGGCTGTGGCAGGAGAATCATCTGAACCCGTGAGGCAGAAGTTGCAGTGAGCCAAGATCGCACCACTGCACTCCAGCCCAAAGAAAAAAATGTCATGGACCCAGGAATTCTCAAAGTCCTAGCCCCGGCCCTGGCCCTTTTGCTGTGTGACAATTTGTTGCTGGATCTGACTTCAGGACCTCCACTTCCCCAAATGGACAGTAAGGAGGTCCCCATATGTCCTCAAACAGCCCTTCCAGGTGCATGCACGTCTGTTCAGGTTGACTTCGCAGAACAGATGGCCAGTTAGCTTCCAACGGCTTGAGTAATTCATGGGCAAGAAAGACCACGAGTACCTGACCAGCAGTGGAAACACGCTTTCTATCCGTCCCACCGTGGAGCCAGCACCCAGGTGGCCAGGCCTGGTCTCCACAGAGCCTTCAGCCTCCTCAGCTTGGCATGTCTCCACCGGTGACTCAGCACAGTGTTTCCCAAACTCATGTGACAAAACCACAGATTCCCAGGCTCTTCTCCTGGATTCGGATCTAGCAGGACTGAGAGGGTCCTGGAATCCTGACTGTTAACAAGCACTCCAGGCGATTCTCAAGACCAAGCACAGAGTCGAGACCGCGCCACTGCCCGCCAACCTGGGTGACAGAGCGAGACCCTGTCTCAAAAATAAAAGACCAAACACTGAGAAACAAGGAATCGGCAGAACCGTGGATTAGGAACCTGGGGGTCTAATCACCTGGTAGCCTCACAGAGCTGTCGAGTTTCCATCTTGATCTAGCTAAACCCACCAGGTAGATACTCCCTCTTCCTTCCACCTTCCATTGCCCTTATCAACTAGGGCAGGGTTTCTCATCCTTGGCACTATTGACATTTTAGACTAGATAATTCTTGGCGGGGGTGGGGGTGGCAGGTGCCCTGTGTTCTGGAGGGTGTTTAGCAGCATTCCCAGCCTCGACCCACTAGAGGTCAGGAGCAGCCCCTCCACCCCAGCTGTGTCAATCAAACATGTCTCCAGACGTTGCCAAATACCCCTGGGCAGGGGGTTGGGGAGTGAGCAAAATCATCACCACGCTGGGTACAACTGAGCTATGGTGACTCTCCACCCTAGTTTCTCCACGACTCTCTGGTGTTAGCGCTTAAAAGTCAGTGTCCTGGGGGACCCCTCAGTCTCAGGCATCTCAGACAGTTGCTTACCCTAAAACACATTCCTTTTGGAGGGCTGAGGGTGGCTCATGGGCCGCTGACATGCCCCAGGTTCCTGTGGGTACCAAATCAAGACGGCAGGGGACCTTGATATGCGGCTGTGGGTAAGAAGTTCTTTTTTTTTTTTTTTTTTTTGTGGCAGCGTCTCACTCTGTCACCCAGGTTGAAGTGCAGTGGTGTGATCTCCGCTCACTGCAACCTCTGCCTCACGGGTTCAAGCAATTCTCATGCTTCAACCTCCCAAGTAGCTGGGATTACAGGTACCTGCCACCATGACTGGGTAATTTTTTTTGTATTTTTAGTAGAGATGGGCTTTCACCATGTTGCTCTGGCTGGTCTTGAACTCCTGAACTCATGCAATCCACTCACACTGACCACCCAAAATGCTGGAATTATAGGTGTTAGCTACCACACCCAGGCAGGTAAGACGTTCTTTGGGATAACCCACCCAAGGGGCCCAGGGAGGGCTGAACACTCACCCAACTAGACTGAGAACTCCATGAGGGCTGAAGACCAAGTGTTTCCTGCTTCGATGATACCCCAGGCCCAGCACAGAGCACAAAAAACATGAACAATAAATAATTGCTGCATGGGTGGGAGATGGATGGACGGACAGATGGAAGGAAGGATGGGTCGCGAGATAAATAGGTGGATGGATGAACAGGTGTATGTATGAACTCTCAGGGACTACAGTTAGTTGTCCAGCCTTGCTAAACTTCAGCATATTAACACTCATGATGCAGATAAGAATACCTTTGAGTAGGGCCACTAGGAGGATTAAATGAGACGTTGAATTGCTGTGTGTGGCTTCTGGATTAAAACAACGCAGACCCTAGCACATAACAAATGCTGGCTCCCTCCTCCTTTTCTGGGATCCAGAAGAACTGAATTAAATTTAATTAAATGATTCTGAAAGATGAGGAAAGGTAGGCGAGGCCCTCACAATGCCCACAACACAGACAAGTGGGGAGGAGGAAGACTGCAAATGCTCTTATCTTTTATTTCAATCTTGTGGTCATAATTTCAAATTGTTCCTAATTCAGATAATGGAGCCAATAAATGAGATTCCACTGTGTCCTGCCAAGCACAGTCTGCCTTGCGCTCCCCGGCCTCTGGGAGCCTTTCATAACCAAGCCTCTGTGTGCTGGGCTGGTCCTGCCTGTGAGCCATTTGTGCCGTCTTGCTATGTGTTCACAAAGTGTTAATCCTCCCAGCCCTCTACAGACCAGAGGAAGACAGGAGGGCAGAAGGTCACCCAGCCTTTACTCAGCATTTTAAGCCAGGGGGCCCCTGAACCAGGTCCTTACTAAGATCAGCAGGTGATCGTGGGCTGGAGACCTCCTTGAAACTTACTTTCTTTCTCTCTCTCTTTTCTTTTTTAGCTTTTTTTCCCCGATTTTTTTTTTTTTTTTTTGAGACAGTTTCACTTTTACTGCCCAGGCTGGAGAACCTTTTTGTGGTACTCCAATGGCACGATCTGGGCTCACTGAAACTTCTGCCTCCTGGGTTTAAGAGATTCTCATGCCTCAGCCTCCCACGTAGCTGGGATTACAGGCATGTGCCACCACACCCAGCTAATTTTTTGTATTTTTAGTAGAGTCAGGGTTTCACCATGTTGCTCAGGCTGGTCTCAAACTCCTGACCTCAGGTGATCTGCCCACCTTGGCCTCCCAAAGTGCTGGGATTACAGACATGAGCCATTGTGCCTAGCCCTGATTTTCTTTTCTTCCAGTTTTTTTAGTATAAATGATAAATAAAAACTGTATGTATTAAAGGTATACAACATGATGTTTTCATTTTCATAAGCATTATGAAATGGTTACCATGGTCAAGCTAATTTATATATCCATTACTTCACATAATTACATTTGTGTGTGTGTGATAAGAACATGTGAGATCTACTTTCTTAGCAAATTTCAGTTATACAGCACAGTATTAACTATACTCACCTTGCTGTACATCAGATCTCCAGAACTGACTTGTCCTGCGTAACTGAACTTCGTACGCTTTAACCAACATCTCCCACCACGAAGCCTATTCTTTCAAGAAGACAGAGATAGAAGACAGATTTGTACAGACTGGCCAAATAGGGATTGAAAAATAACTTCAATGACCTTCAAATTTCAGGGCTCAAGGAGAGAAAACAAGGGATGGCCAGATGGAGATGATGTATCTCAGAAGGGGCTGGACGAGGGGACTTGAAGGGCTGAGAGTCTGTTCCCATGCAGATACCTTGCCCATCTCCTCGGATAAGGTCCTTCAAGGCCACCACCTGAGCCTCCTCTCTGCCACTCCCCCAACCGCCACCCACAGCCTTCCTAGGTTCCTGGAACACCCCAAGCTCCTTCCCACCTCAGGTGTTTCTGTGCCTGGCGCCTTCCTTTGGTGCCCATCAGACAGCACATGAAACATGGCACCTCTCTGGGAGCCTCTTCTGACCGCACCTGATCCCAGACAAGGAGCACCAAATACTTTTCCACTGTAGACTTTATTGTACCATAATTTAAAATGGTTATGAAACAATGTGCTTTATGTCTGCTACGGGCTAAGTTGTATACCACCAAAATTCACATGCTGAATCTCTAACCCCGAGTGCGACAGTATTTGGAGATTAGGCCTTTGGGAGATAATTAGGTATGGATGAGGTCATGGGTGGAGGGTATCCTCATGATAAAATTAGTGCCCTTATAAGAAGAGACAACACAGAATTTGCTCATTCTCAATGTCTCTGCACTATGTAAAGATACAGCAAGAAGGTGGCCATCTACAAACCAGGAAGAGAGCCCTCACCAGGAACCAAATTGGCCAGCACCTTGAGCTTGAACATTCCAGCCTTCAGAACTGCGAAAAATAAGCTACCCAATCTGTGGTAGGTTGTTTAAGCCTGAGAAGATTAAGACAATGTCTATGACTCCCAGACAGGCCATGTCTGTTGCATTATTGCTCCTTGATCACTCCCAGGTCTCACTGTAGACTGATGGCACACCTGGTTGAGTAGAGGAGAACTTATTTACACAAAGGAGTGGGTATAGGGGCAATAACCAGTACTTACCACCCTAGGAGGGGTCAGTTAAGGAAATCACAAAGGATAGAGTTGTATAGAATCAGCCCTCTGAGAAAAAAAGCTGATTGTCCATCATGTAGTCAAAGGGAAAGGGCCAAAAAAGAAACTGCCTGAGCCCACTCTCCCTCCTCCTTCCCATCTCCTGCTGGGAGACCTCCCCTCCCACTACTGGTCACCATTGGCCAAAACAAACCCTAAGCCAGAGGGCACTGGAGCCTGATGCTTTCCAAACAAGTCAGCCTCTGGAGCCAGAGCAAGATGGAGACTGGTAGAGAGCGAAGCGGGGTCTGAAGAGGCAAATGGGGGCTATCTGGAACGTTCCCCTGGGGCAGTCTGAGCACAAGTGTGCAATTATTATTTGTTGAATGAATGACCCTAAACTTTCTCTCCACACCTGGAGTCTGGCTACAGAGGCCGATCTTGAGGTCTTTGTGTACCCTCCTCCTTTGTTCTAAAGGGGAACGAACATGCAGAAGTGATTCCCATACTCTTGTTCTGCTACCATGTAACCTTCGATAATCAGTATCATTTTGTTCAACAAGCCTGTGACCCACTCCAAAGCCACCTAGTTAGTATTTTCGATTTAGACAAAAAAAGATACCTCGTCTTGGGTCCCCGTCTTGAAGACAGGTATTCCATGTCTGCTCCGTAGGAATGTGTTCTAAAAAAAAGCTGAACTCTCCATGGAGAGGTGAGTTTCTCCCCCTCCCCGATCACCCATTCTCTCAACCCTTTATTTAAACACATTTCTCTATTCAAGGCATATCAGTTGAGGGCCAATCTGCGATTTAGAGTATGGAGGCCACAGAAATGCATCACCCAGATCTCCTGCTAAAAGGAACAAAGTTGACTCATGTTCACACTGAGGCTATGCTTCTGCCAAGCTTACTCCACCCAATGAATGACCACAGCACAATTCAGTAACAACCCCTCCTTGAGGATGCGGAACTCCTTTAAGGGTAACTTTGGCTCCTCATCAGCCTGGAAAAAAGTGTTCTCAAACCTGTGCTGTGGTCTGAGGTTCTTCCTTCCTACTCCCCTTTCACAGGTATTGAAGGCTCATCTTGGCTCTTCCTGCTTCTCCAAGACCTGAACTGTCACCCAGAACCTGGCTGTCTGGCAAATGGATAGACTACTGCTGCCTACAGTCAGGTGTTTGCACGCCTATCAATGCAAGCAGGCTTTAATCTTTTTGTTTATATTCAAGTCGATTTGTTAGTAAAAGAAAATGGTAGGATTTACAGTTTGGAGATGGGGAAGAGCAGGTGGATGGAGGGGTTGCCATGGTGACTGTCTTCTTGCCTAGCATTAGAAGCCAGTTTTTAGCTTCCATGGAAGAATGGGTAATGGCCAGAAGTTGAAGGAGATGTGTTCAAAAAAGACTATTTGAGCGTAAGCAGTCCCACCTGACCAAAAGTTATGGTCAAGAAAAAGGACAGTCACACTCACAGGTGGTCACAAACCACAACACACCAGCAGAAGTGGCTATGCCCAGTGGGAATCATCCTCATTGAGGATTGTATTAGTCAGCTACTGCTGTGTAACAAATCACCTGAACACTCCAAAACTCAGTAGCTAAAATAACAATCATTCATTATCCTTCATATGCCTTCAAGTCAGCTAGAGTTTGGCTGATCTAGGCTGGGCTCCACTGAGGCACATCTGCTTCAGATATCTCTCATCTTCCTCTTTGGACTATCTGTCCAGCCCGGGCATGTTCCTCTCATGATGTGGTAAAAGATGAGGAGGAAGATCAACTTTCTCTTAACTTCTGATACTACTTTCTATTAGAGACACTCTGATGTTTCAATGGCCCTTTTCCAATGGTCCAATAAAGTCATGGAGATGGGCTTGGCAGCAAAGAATATAAAGTAGACTCTTAGCCAATTCCACTTAACACTGCCACAAACTTTCTTATTCTGCCAGTGTGCTGTGATGTGAACTACATGGAATTTTGGAATCACAGAGACCCGAATTCCAATTCTATCTCTTATCCTCATTAACTAGAGAACATGGGTGACCTATTTTAATCTCATGCAGTGGAGTTTCCATTTCCAGATGCATAAAATGGGGATTATAATACACACCTCTTGGGGTGGTTTTAACTTCGGTTGGTTGATCATGTAAAAATCTTTGCAAAGACTGTAAAATGCTAGTTAGTTTGGTATAATTATAAGGAAAATCATCTTCTTATGGGAGTACATTTATCTAGCACATTGCTTTCTGGAAATGGGTAGTTCTATATTTACTCACTCCGAAAAAGGGAAATTGATTCTTGGGTCTTTGTTGCGATGTTACACCCCTACAAATGTAAGGGCCAAAACCTCCCTGCGTGACTTGACGGTGAAGCCATTTCAAATGGAAGAACACAAAGCATCCTATTTTAGAGACAGTTTTTGCCACTCAGAAAACCTGTCATTAATGACCTGTCACCTGTGTCTACAGTCCTCTTTGATAAATTGTACAGGTGTTGAAGTCACAGTAGAGCAAATGTTCAATGCGCAAAGAGATTAAAAGAGACCAAGCAAGGGGCCGGGTTGGTCCCGAGCAAAGGCCTTAACTCAAAATGGTTAAGCAAAAAAGGGACTCATTGACATAAAACAGAAAAAAAGCGAGCAATGGCAGACAGAGGTGTGGCCACATTATGGTACTTGAACAGTCTCACTGACTTTTCTCTGCCTTTGTCTTCTGCTATACTGGCTACAGCTCAGGCAAATTTTCCCCTCATGTTTCCCCAGGTGCAAGTCTTGCAGAAAAAGAAAGAAATTCTCTTCCGTTTAGCTCCTGGGGAAGCTGTGGGCTTCACTCTGATTTGATCAACTTGGGTCGCATGCTGTCCTTCAACCAATCATTTGGCCAGAATAGGGCAATGCTGATTGGTGTGGGTCTAGGTCTTATGTCCATCATTGGAGGAAGAGAGATGAGGCCTCAGTCAAACATCTGGCCTGGAAATAGAGGTAAGAGTTGAAGCCCAGGTTGGCTCTGTGGCTCACGCCTGTAATCCCAGCACTTTGGGGGCCCAGGGCGGGCAGATCACGAGGTCAGGAGTTCAAGACCAGCCTGACCAACGTGGTAAAACCTGGTCTCTACTAAAAATACAAAAATTAGCGGGCATAGTGGGCGTGCGCCTGTAATCCCAGCTACTCAGGAGGCTGAGGCAGGAGAATTGCTTGAACCCAGGAGGTGGAGGTTGCAGTGAGCCGAGATCGCACCACTGCACTCCAGACTGGGCAACAGCCTCAAAAACAACAACAACAACAACTCCACACATTAGAAATGGGAGCTGATATTGACCTAAGCTGATCAGCCCTTCTCTTGCCACCGGGCTCTGGAAAACTATCAGGGGCATCGGCTACCAGTGCTGCAAAGGTCTGGAATCCACTGTCCAGCTCCCTCTCCACATCTAAGCAGTAACGTGAGCCCAAGGCTCTCAGGCGCCAGACTGGGCAAAGGAAGCTTGGGGCACAGATCTGCGTGGAGCTCGCCCCTCCCTGCCCCGGTGTAGACCAGACCAGAAAAAGATTCTGGAGAAATGAGACCAGCCACTTCCTCTGCAAAGTCTCGGGCAGCGGCGCTGGGCTTCAAGCCGGCTTCCGTATCACTCTGTCAGCCTTTCGCATAATAGATAAAAGGTGCTGCTCTAATGGATTCTGAACTCTCTCTCATGTGTAACAGGTGAAGATTTACTCCAACTCTGGAGAACCAGCTGCCCCGAAAAAAAAAAAAACAAAAAAAAACAGGCACTTCTCTCGCACAGGTCCCTCCCTCTTAAAAGATTTCTCTCCAACACTAGCCAAGTGAGGCCAAAGACTTCTGGAATGCTAGTACTAGACAGAGCCTTGAAAATCATTTCCAGTAAGAGGCAGAGGCAGGGGCAGGGCCAGGGCCAGGGCTCCTGCTCTCAGTCCAGTGCTCTTTCCATCCACGCCTTAGGGCTCCTCACATAAAAATTAAAAGACATTATTACACCAAAAAGATATCTTCACTTGTGTGTTTAACGCAGCACTATTCAATAGTGCTTTGCTATTACTACACAATAGCAAGGACATGGAATCAGCCTAAGTGTCCATCAACAGATTATCGGATTTAAAAAATCACATTTTCTTTCTAATATATATACATATATATACTCACACAAACATACCACATATATATCCATATATATATATATGCCACATATACAATCCATGGAATACTATGCAGCCATAAAAAAGAATTAAATCAACATAGATGGAACTGGATGCCATTATCTTAAGTGAAGTAACTCAGAAACAGAAAGCCAAATATGGCATATTTCACTTTCTACATACACAGCTCCATATAAAGTGGAATAATAGACACTGGAGACTTAGAAAGCTGAGAGGCTAGGAAGGTGGTGACGGGCACAATGTACACTATCCAGCTGACAAGTTCACTAAACGCCCAGGCACGTAACAAAGCTGCACTTGTGCCCCTAAATTTATTTCTTAATGTGGCATCACAATGGGGCATTCTGCCCCTTCCACTGTGGATCACAAGTTTATTAACTTGGAGAAAGGATATTGCTATTATTTGAATATTTGTCCCTTCCAAAATTCACATTGAAACTTAATTTCCAATGTGGCAGTATTAAGAGGTGGAACCCTCAAGAGAGGCAATTGGGAATGTATTAATCTATTTGTGGTTTAATGGATTAGTGGGTTAAGATGGCAGTGGGACTGGTGGCTTTATAAGAAGAAGAGGAAGCTGGGTGTGGTGGCTCACGCCTGTAATCCCAGCATTTTGGGAGGCCGAGGCAGGCAGATCATTTGAGGTCAGGAGTTCAAGACCAGCCTGGCCAATCTGGTGAAATCCCGTCTCCACTAAAAATACAAAAATTAGCCAGGCTAATTTTTAGTGGTGTGTGCCTGTAATCCCAGCTACTCAGAGGCTGAGGCAGGAGAATCATTTGAACCTGGGAGGTGGAGGTTGCAGTGAACTGAGATCATGCCATTGCACTCCAGCCTGGGCCACACAGCAAGCCTCTGTCTCAAAAAAACAAACAAACAAACAAACAAAGATGAGAGACCTGAGCTAGCTCACCCCTCACCATGTGATGTCCTGCACCCACCTCAGGACTCTGCAGAATCCCCACAGCAAGAAAGCCCTCACCAGATGCAGTCCCTCAGCCCCAGACTTCTCAGTCTCCAGACAACTAAGAAATCAATTTCTTTTTTTATCAATTACCCAGTTTCAGGTCCTTTCTTGTAAGCAACAGAAAACAAACTAAGACAGACATGTTTCCCACTTCCAGTTTGAAATCAGAAGCCCATTAATTTAAAGCAGCTTCAATGGGACATAAGAGTCTTATTCAACATCAGCAAATACTT
Source organism: Sapajus apella (assembly GCF_009761245.1). Lineage (NCBI taxonomy): Eukaryota > Metazoa > Chordata > Mammalia > Primates > Cebidae > Sapajus > Sapajus apella. The sequence goes on from NW_022436955.1 coordinate 24,314,867, forward strand.
AACTAGAGCCGACCAAGCTCTCAGAAGGAACATGAAGTAAACATGCGCTCTCTTCTAGCCACACCCCATTATGTGGATTTGTCAGTCATGGAACCACGTCCAGAGTACCCACTGAAGGTACCATGTAGACCACATAGGGGCAATTACACTTTATACCCGCAGTAGGCATAAAGAGGCACATGTCCTAATCCCCAAAACCTGCAAGTATATTACCCTGCATGGCAAGGGGGAAGTAAGGTTGCAGATGGAATTCAGGTTGCTAGTCAGTAAGTGAGGGAGTGTATCCTGGGTTATGTAGGTGGACCCTGTGTAATCACAGGTGTTCTTAAAAACAGAAGGAGGCAATGAAAGAGAAACATGAAGACAGAAGCAGGGTTAGAGAGACGCTTTGTTGCTGACATTGAAGGTAAAAAGAGGCCAGGAGCCAAGGAATGTGGGCAGCCTCCAAAAGCCAGGAAAAGCAAGCCAAGCCTCCAGCCTCCAGAGCCTCCAGCCTGCCATGGCAACCCACTTCCCATGCAAAGAGTGGGAGATTTCACTTTGAGGTAGCCTGTGGATTTCTTTTGTTGTATTCCTAGGCAAGGTTCTGCTTTCAGACTCCCAAGCCAAGTGCCACAGTGGCTGTTCCATGCCATGCAATGTTTTCTGCTTCCCAAGCCTGCCCCTCGACAGATGCCTCCAGGTTTCTGTCTTCATGACTCTCACTGCCCCCCCTTCCTTTTTTTAGAACACCTGTAATTACATTGGGTACACCTGGATAATCCACGTTACTCTCCCTATCTTAAAGTTACTAAGTAGCAACCTTAATTCCATCTGCAAGTTTAATTCCTCTTTGCCATGTAGGATACATATTTGCAGGTTTAGGGGATTAGGATAAGCATCTATATTCGGGAGGCCATAACTCCAGAGTTAAAAACTTGTGATTTTAGGCTGGGTGCAGTGGCTCACGCCTGTAATCCCAGCACTTTGGGAGGCCGAAGCAGGAGGATCACAAGGTCAGGCGATGGAGACCATCCTGGCTAACACAGTGAAAAATACTAAAAATACAAAAAATTAGCCAGGCACAGTCACACACACACCTGTAGTCCCAGCTACTCGGGAGGCTGAGACAGGAAAATCGCTTTAACCTGGGAGGCGGAGGTTCCAGTGAGCCGAGATTGTGCTACTGCACTCCAGCCTGGCGACAGAGCAAGACTCGGTCTCAAAAAAAAAAAAACAAAAAAAAAACACTTGTGATTTTGTTAGCACAACATCCAAACAACCCCAAACTGGTAAGAGCAACCCTAGATTTCCTTTGGAAGGATATCTTTTTCTGATTCTCAATCCTGGGGCTTGGGAAAGGCTAAGCTCCCCACCTACCCACCCCACTGCCCATCTCTGCGAGTGAGCGCATGGTAAAATCTAACCATTCGTCTTTCTGCCCCAGACCCCAGTGATTGAGTGAAGGAGTCCAGTCAAATGAGAATCAGCCCAAGACCTTCTCGGGAACTAATGGACAAGAATCTCTTTCTTTCTGCCAAGCTTATTGTTGGATATTAGATGAGTATTCTAAATCCTTCACTCTCTGCTGCCTGTGACCTTGCAGGAGGGTAGCTGGGGTTTGATTCCACCCCAAAAGTGACTTATTTTGGCCATTGGGATGTAGTCAGAAACGACAGTATGTGATTCCGAGTCAAACCATTGAGAGACAGACATCCCATGTTTCCACTGGCACTAGGGTTCCCACCTTGAGCCATGAGCAGAAGACTCCATGGACAGATACAGATGCCAGGGGAATACAGAGACATATGGAGCACACCTGATTCCAAGCTTTAGCCCTAGGGCCAAGTCCAGCCGATCCCCTACCAGGAGGAGAGCTGTCTCAGCCAAGTGGCAGAACTGTGAACCAGAAAAATAAATGCTCAGCCAGGTGCGATGGCTCACACCTGTTATCCCAGCAGTTTGGAAGGTTGAGGTGGGAGGATCCCTTGAGCCCGGGAGTTTGAGACCAGCCTGGGCACCATTTCAGGGAGACAAGAAACGTCAATCAACATATGTAAGATGAACATTGGTTCAGTCCAGAAAGGTGGAACAACTCAAAGTGGGGAGGGAGCTTCCAGGTCATAGGTAGAAAAGAGGAAAATGGGTTCATTTCTTTGAGATTCTGATGAGCCTCTCCAAAGGAGGCAATCAGATATGCATTTATCTCAGTGAGCAGAGGGGTGACTTTGAAAAGAATAGGAGGCAGGTTTGCCCTGAGCAGTTCCCAGCTTGACTTTTCCCTTAGCTTAGTGATTTGTGGGCCCCAGGATTTTTTTCCTTTCACATTGGAGTAGGGTGGGCACTAAGTCCAATGACTGCACCCCCATAAGAACTCTGTGTAGAGACACACACAGAGGAGAAGGTCATATGAGAACGCAGGCAGAGACCGCAGTGATGATGCCACAACCCAAGGAACGCCAAGGATGGCCGGCCACCATCAGAGGCGTGGGATCGTATCTCAGACTTCAGAGGGAGCATGACACCTTGTTTCCAGACATCTGGCCTCCAGAACTGGGAGAGAATAGAATTCTGCGGTTTTAAGCCATAAGTTGGTCACCATTTGTGACATTGGTCCTAAGAAACTAACACAGAGAGGCAGTGGGTGGTGGGAACATGTATTGGAGGATTTGGGGTACAGGAGTCAGATCACCTGATTTATGAACATATATATAAATATACAGAGAGAGAGAGAGAGAGAGAGAGATGGAGTTTCACTCTTGTTGCCCAGGCTGGAGTGCAATGGCACAATCTCGGCTCACTGCAACCTCTGTCCCCAATTCAAGCGATTCTCCTGCCTTGGTCTCCTCAGTAGCTGGGATTACAGGCACCTGCCATGAGGCCTGGCTAATTTTTTGTATTTTTAGTAGAGACAGGGTTTCACCATGTTGGCCAGGCTGGTCTCAAACTCCAAACCTCAGGTGATCCACCTGCCTCAGCCTCCCAAGGTGCTGGAATTACAAGCACCAGCAACCGCGCCCAGCCCAGATTTACAATTTAACATGATTTCCCTGAATGCTGTATAGAAATTACTGTAGGGCACAGGCACTGAGAAGGCCACTACAAAAATCTAGGTGAGAGACCATGGTAATCAGACTCCACATAGATCCTGAAAGCAGAGCCAACAAGAATTGCTGCCAATTGGATGTATGTATGAGAGAAAAAGAGGCAACAAGCAGGAAGCCAGGGATTTTGGCCTGAGTTACATGAAGATCGAGCTGCCATTAACTGAGACGGGAAAATTATGATGGAGTGGGTTCTGGTATGCACAAGGGCAACAGCAAGCTCTGTTTGGGACATGCTACATTTGACAGAGCTATTAGGCATCTAAGTGGAGATGCTGCAGAGGCAGTTGGATATTCCAGAGCAGAATTCAATACATAGGTCCCAGCTGGGGATGTAAATTTGGAAACTGTCAGCACATGGATGGGATTAAAACATGAATTTGGATGAGGTCATCTAGAAAGAGAGTATGGATAGAAAAGAGAAGAGGGGCCGGGCATGGTGGCTTATGCCTGTAATCCCAGCACTTTGGGAGGCCAAGGAGGACAGATCACTTGAGGTTAGGAGTTCGAGACCAGCCTGGCCAATAGGGTGAAACACCATCTGTACTAAAAATACAAAAAATAACCTGGGCATGATGGCATGTACCCGTAATCCCAGCTACTCAGGGGGCTGAGGCAGGAGAATCACTGGAATCCAGGAGGCAGAGATTGCAGTGAGCCAAGAATGTGGAGACAGAGTGAGACTCCGTCTCAAAAAAATAAAAGAGAAGAGGGGCACAGCCTGGGCTCTGGGAGACTCGAACCTTTAGAGAGTTGCAGAATGACAGAGATCAAGAAGACTCAAAAATCGGAGGACCAGGAGAGGAGGGTGTCCTGGAAGCCAAGAGAAGAAAGCTTGTCAAGAAGAAAGTGATCAACTGTGCCAAATGCTACTGACAGGTCACAGCAGATAGAGACTAAGAAAGGACCACTGGATTTAGCCACAAGGAGGTCACTGGGAATCGGGAGAAGTGCAGTGTCAGTGGAGTAGAGGTATAAAAACCTGATGAGTGTGGATTCAAGAATTAGTGAGATGAGAAAACTCTGAGGCAGCAAGGATGGACTGATCTTCCAGGAGTTCCTTGAACCCATAAAGTTTTAACTTTTCCTTAAGTTGTTGTAAATTGACTTTCTGTTGCTCATAACAAGAACAAAAGCCTGGACTAATAGAGGAGGAAGGCAGGAGGCAAAGGAAGTACCTACCATGTACCAGGGACTTCACATACATTATCTCATTTAATTTTAACTATCATAACCCTATATAGCAGATATTATTTATCCCCATATTACAAAGAAAACTGCGGCTCAGGGAAATCAACTCCTTTTGTTTTCAAACTTGCATCACACCCAGATCGGACTGCAGATCCCACAGCCCAGCTATTGGGAGACAACCAATATTGAAGAGATCAGAAGGTCACTGAGGCCCTGTTTTTGCATTGATATATACAAGTGCTTCTCAACCTTCAGAACCACCCGGAGGGCTTGTTACAACACAGGTTGCTGGGACCGCAGATTTAGCACCGAGCGGGAGAGGAGCGAACCTGCATCTCTCACAGGTGTCCAGGAGAGGCTGCTGGTCCAAGGGCCACACTTTGAGAACCACAGACCATCTATAACATTGCTCTCCCTTGCTCAGGCCCAGCATGCCTGCAGACCCCACTGAGAACTCAAACCTCTCCAGTTCAGCTTATTTCCAAGCTACTAGAGGGAACCCAGTAGCATCAGACCAGAACCCTGCAATCTCTTCTTTTGAATCCCTCCTGAGACCTGATTCCAGGCAGTCAGACAGCAGTTTATTTATTTTTTATTTCCATAGGTTACTGGGGAACAGGTCACATTTGGTTACATGAGAAAGTTCTTTAGTGGTGATTTCTGAGAGGTTTTTTTTTTTTTTTTTTTTTGAGATGCAGTTTTCACTCTTGTTGCCCAGGCTGGAATGCAGGGGCATGATCTTGGCTCACTGTAACCTCTGCCTACCGGGTTCAGGCAATTCTCTAACCTCAGCCTCGCAAGTAGCTGTGATTGCAGGCATGCACCACCATGCCCGGCTAATTTTTTGTATTTTTAGTAGAGATGGGGTTTCACCATGTTGACCAGGCTGGTCTCGAACTCCTGACCTCAGATGATCCACCTGCCTCAGCCTCCCAAAGTGCTGGGATTACAGGTGTGAACTACTGTGCCTGGCCAGTTTCTGAGTTTTTCATGCACCCATCACCTGAGCAATATACACTGAACTCAATTTGTAGTCTTTTATCCCTCACCACCTTTCCACCCTTCCCCCCAAGTCTCCAAAGTCCATTGTATCATTCTCATGCCTTTGCATCCTCACAGTTTAGCTTCCACTTATGAGTGATAACATACGATGTTTGCTTTTCCATTCCTGAGTTACTTCACTTAGAATAATGGTCTCCAGTTCCAACCAGGTGGTTGTGAATGCCATTAATTGATTCCTTTTCAGGGCTGAGAAGTATTCCATTGTGTGTGTGTCTGTGTGTGTGTGTGTCTGTGTGTGTGTGTGTGTGTGTGTGTGTGTACCACAGTTTCTTTTCTTTTTTCCTTTTTTTTTTTGAGATGGAGTCTTGCTCTGTTGCCCATGCTGGAATGCACTGGCTGATCTCAGCTCACTGCAACCTCCACTTGCCAGGTTCAAGCAAATCTCTTGCCTCAACCTCCCGCGTTACTGGGACTATAAACACATGCCGCTATGCCTGGCTAATTTTTTGTATTTTTAGTGTAGACAGGATTTCACCATGCTGGCCAGGCTGGTCTTGAACTCCTGACCTCATGATCCACCTGCCTCGGCCTCCCAAAGTGCTGGGATTACAGTGTAAACCATAGCACCTGGCCTCACCAGTTTCTTTACCCACTGATTGATGGATGGGCATTTGGGCTGGTTCCACATTTTTGCAATTTTTTGTGAACTGGAGACAACAGGCTCTGAGTTTAAAATGTCTTGTGTGACTCCCATATTTACCACCATATCGCATATAATTATTTACCAACATAATTACAAATATGAGATGTGGTCAGCAGAAACAGTTTCTTTGGGAAATGTGATCCGCATGGAGTCTAGGGAGATTGTTCTTCCCAGTTCCCACAGACTAGGCTGCTACAGACAAGACTTCCTGAAATGCATCCCCACGTCTTCTGGTTTGCAGCCTCTGTGGCCTTGCATGGGGAACTACCAATGAGTGCTTCGCCCAAAACTTACAAAGGAACCCTACAGCTGAAGAGCCCACATTCTTTTGCACTTTCCACCTATACCAAATGTCTCGTCCCTGAAATTGTATTAATGGTCCTCTTTGATCCTGCCTGTCCTTGTCGATCCATAGAGGAGGACTGGGTCTCTTTGAGGTGTTTGCATCAATAGGAAAGAATGTAGAACTAAAGAGTGCCTTGGGCTGGTATGGTGGCTCATCCCTGTAATCCCAGCACTTTGGAAGGCCATAGTGAGTGGATCACCTGAGGTCAGGAGTTTGAGAACAGCCTGGCCAACATGGAGAAACCCCATATCTACTGAAAATACAAAAATTAGCCTGGCATGGTGGTACATGCCTGTAATCCCAGCTACTAGGAAGGCTGAGGCAGAAGAATCGCTTGAACCCAGGAGGCAGAGGTCGTGGTGAGCCAAGATCTCGCCACTGCACTCCAGCCTGGGTGACAGGGCAAGACTCCATCTCAAAAAAAAAAAAAAAAGGGTGCATTGATTTGTCAGCTTCATTTTAATTCTATTTCACACTGAGCCACATAGTAGCTGTGTGCCCCTGGGCAAGTTAATTGGCCTCTCTGAGTCTCTGTGTCTTCTATAAAACAGAGACAATAAAAAATATCTTACAGGTTGTTGGTATTGATTATCAAAACTGTTATATGCCTGGAATGAAAGATCGTAATTGACAGAGTTGTTTATTCCTTCATGTAACAAGTATTCATTGAGGACTTACTATGACCCAGGCACTGTCTCAGGAGCTGGGGATGCAGCAGTAAAGAAAGCAGACACGGCTGGGCGCAGTGGCTCAGGCCTATAATCCCAGCACTTTGGGAGGCCGAGGAGGGTGGATCACGAGGTCAAGAGATTGAGACCATCCTGGTCAACATGGTGAAACTCCATCTCTACTAAAAATACAAAAAAAAATTAGCTGGGCATGGTGGCACGCGCCTGTCATCCCAGCTACTCGGGAGGCTGAGGCAGGAGAATTGCCTGAACCCAGGAGGCGGAGGTTGCAGTGAGCTGAGATCGAACCATTGCACTCCAGCCTGGGTAACAAGAGTGAAACTCCGTCTCAAAAAAAAAAAAAAAGAAAGAAAGAAAGAAAAAGAGAGCAGACACAAATTCCTACCCTCCTAGAGCATGACATCTGGTGGGAACAGTCAGACAATTAGCAAAAAATATTTTTTGAGACAGAGTCTTACTCTGTCACCCAGGCCTCAGCTTCCCGAGCAGTTGCAATTACAAGCACCGCCACGCCCGGCTAATTTTTGTATTTTTAGTAGAGACAAGGTTTCACCATGTTGGCCAGGCTGGTCTCGAACTCCTGACCTCAAGCGATCCATCCACCTTGACCTCCTAAAGTGCTAGGATCACTGGCATGAATAAGTTCTTTGAAGGGGGGCTGCAATGGTCAGAGAAGGCCTTCTGGAGAAGATGTTCTTTGAGCAAAGACTTGGAGGAGAGGAGGAAGTGAGCAGTGAAAACCCCTAAGGCAAGAGCACTTGGGGACAGAAACAGGCCCTGAGGGTGGGGCCTTCTGCGTGGCTTTGAAGATCAGCGGAGACCACAGGGCCAGAGCAGAGTGACCCAAGGAAAGATAATTAGCAGTGGGGTCACAGCATAATTATACGGGTTTTATTCTTGGAAGTTGTAAGTCAAAAGTAAATCACAGTTTCCCTAAGTCAATCCACCTGGTGGCAGCCACCAAAAAGTCACATTCTTAATATCTGTAACATTTTCTACTCGACCCAACAGCTCTTTTCAAGCATATTTGTGTGATGGCGTCTTTCCCTAGTTGCCAACTGTAATAAAAAGAGACCTTCACAAATACCAATAAAACCCAGATTCCCTGAGGGTGGAAATGATCTCAATGAACTTCAAGGGAAAGAGCAGCTGGATCTCTAAACTGGTTCCCAGCGGTGTCCACCAGCACTCTGGCCGCAAGGGGGCGTTGCTTCCCACCTAAGTCATTTAAAACCTCGACCGGCAGCGACCTCTCTTTAATGCCCTAGCACAGTTGGGTCAAGGCTGAAGCATGAGATCAAAGTTGCAAATACCAGGGGAGAGCAGAAGGGAATGAAGCCCAGGGGCCTTTAGGAGATGGGATCAACCGAGGCTCCAGGCCAGCGTCAGAATCAGCTCTCAGCCGGCCTCTCTGAAGCGGGCACCTTGGAGCACTTATTTGTTCATGTAACATATCTCTACTGGGTGAAAATCACATGCCAGGCACTGAGTTTTGCAATAGGCATGTATTTGGAATAAAATAGGCATAGATCTTATACTCAAAAAAGAAATCAGTCTGGATGCAGTGGCTCATGCCTGTAATCCCAGCACCTCGAGAGGCCAAGGCGGGCAGATCACTTGAGGTCAGGAATTCGAGACCAGCCTGGCCAACATAGTGAAACCCCATTTCTACCAAAAATACAAAAATTGGCCGAGCATGGTGGCATGCGCCTGTGGTCCCAGCTACAAAGGAGGCTGAGGCAGGAGAATCACCTGAACCCAGGAGGCAGGGGCTGCAGTGAGCTAAGATCGTGCCACTGCATTCCAGCGTGGGTGACAGAGCAAAACTCTGTGTAAAATATAAATAAATAATTTTAAAAAAAGAAGAAATCAATACATAATCCCAAAGTGGAAGAGGCCCATAAAGGAAATGAACATGAGGTGGTAACAGAGAATATCTGAACCAATTTAAGGTGAGCAGGAAGGGCCTCTTTGAAAGGGTGTCCTATAAGGTGAGATTTGAGGAGGAGTGAGCCTTGCAAAGACGGAAAGAAGATGGTACTGGGTGGGGTGGGGAGAGCCTGCGTGAAGGCCCTGGGTAGACCAAGACCTTGATGCATTAGAGACCCAGAAAGTCGGCCAGAGGGGCTGCTCAGTGGTTAAGGGAGAGGGGGACAGGCCACAGGGCATGGTGCTTGGGTTTTGTCCCCAGTGTAGAATGGAATCTCATCAGAGATCTTTGAGCAGGGGAGTTCCTAAATGACCACAAGATCTCCCAGTTGACATGCTCTGACACTGTGATACGCACACTCCCCCACATGAGAGGTGAGGTCCATATCCCCACACCCTCGGGTCAGGATAGTGGCCATGACTGCTCCCCACAAGGAAGTGGTGCTGTGTGACTCCCGAGAAGAGGTCATTAAAGGATACAGGTTCCTCTTGCTGTGCTCTAGGGAGCCAGTCATCCTTCTGTGAGGAAGCTCAAATGAACCAGGCAGAGAGAATCATGTAGAAAGAACCACGTGGGGAGGAACTGAGCCTCCTGCGCCCCATCCCCCAGCCAACAGCTGACATCAATTGCTGGACAAATGAGCAAAGGCGTCTTCCATGATTCCAGCCCCCAGCCTTGTAAGGCCAACCCAGCTGAGGGCCCACACACTGGGGGACAGACACAGCTATCCTAATTGTGTCCTGCTAGAATTCCACCCTGCAGGCTGGGTGCGGTGGCTTACGCCTGCAATCCCAGCACTTTGGGAGGCCGAGGTGGGAGGATCACCTGAGGTCAGGAGTTCGAGACCAGCTTGGTCAACATGGTGAAATCTCATCTCTACAAAAAATACAAACATTAGCTGGGTGTAGTGGTGTGCACCCGTAATACCAGCTACTCAGGAGGCTGAGACGGGAGAATCGTTTGAACCCAGGAGGAGGAGGTTGCAGGGAGCCAAGATCACGCCACTGCACTCCAGCCTGGGTGACAGAGCAAGACTCCATTAATAAAAGGAAGGAAGAGAGAAAGGGAGGGAGGGAGAAAAGGGAAAGGTGGAAAGTGAAAGGAGGGAGGGAGAGAGGGAATTCTGCCCCCGGAAGCCATCATTTAAAAATGCTTATTTGACACCACAAAAATATGGGGAATGTGTCATGCAGCATTGGGTAACTAGATCACATGGCTGTGTCAAGAATGCACTGGCTGAACGCAGAAGCAGTTTCCTAGACATTTCACTTCCTGGAAGTTGAGATCCAAAAGAACAAGACCCAGAAATTTAAAACAACAACAACAACAATAGGGCGCTCTTTCTTTCCTACCTGAGATTAAACTTCCAGCACGCTCTTCCCATCTAAGGACCCAACTCATACCCAGATGCCTGGGCCAGGGAAGAGCATCTCCCTTCTTCAGGCAGGAGCGGGCTGAGTGGAAACTCATGTTTATGAACCCTGTGGGATGAAGGGGAGCCAGCAGTCATGCGAATGGCCATGCACAGCCCGCACGGGGAGGCACCTCCCTCCTTCCACTGTGGAGCACTTGCGGCTCATCTGCCAAGGGCACGTCCACCTTAATTTCATATTTGTAACAAGTATTTGTCAAAATGCATTCATTTTTCCATGACATGTAGCATTTAGTTTCTTCAGAGTGTATCTGCTTCCTTTTAAATGTCATTTATTATTTTGCCGACTTTTAGCCTTTGAGAGACTTTTTTTTTTTTAGCCATTTCATTCACATACATCTATCTCTATCTCAGTTGGCTAAAAATCCTTCAAACGCGAAATGTAGTTAAGGAAAAATACATCCAGAAGAGAGAGCTGCCTCTGACCTTCAAGGAACAGCCCCCAGGGTTCAGTGTCTCATCTTTGTGATGCAAAATGCAAAATTCATTCTTTGTGGCCATAAAACGAATGATACATTTTTGATTATATTATTATAAAATAAAGACATCCTGATTGTTTAAGTTTTAGAAAATACATAAGCCAAAAGGAGGAAGGGAGAAGGATGACCAGATGAGGTAGAGAAAGGAAATGAGAAAATTAGAATTATACACTACCTCCTTAGCCAGAAAGTCATCATTTCTCATTAATACACCCTGGTAACCTATCAAGCCTTCATATGCCCATTTCATGCCAAGCCAAACTCTCCCTTGTTTTTGTTCCCTCATTCATTTTATAAACATTTATTCATCATCTATTCTGTGCAAGACTGTAGGCACTGAAGTTACAACAGTGAAGTAATCCCAACACAGACTGACACCTGCCAGGAGGGCGCATGGGAAGCCCCCTACCCTGATGGCTTTTTGTTTTTTTTTATTTTTTTGAGATGGAGTCTCACTCTATGGCCCAGGCTGGAGTACAATGGTGTGATCTCGGCTCACTGCAACCTCTGCCTCCCAGGTTCAAGCGAATCTCCTATCTCAGCCTCCCAAGTACCTGGGATTACAAATGCATGCCACCACACCTGGCTAATTTTTGTATTTTTAGTAGAGACACTGTTTTTCCATGTTGGTCAGGCTGGTTTTGAACTCCTGACGTCAGGTGATCCACTGGCCTCGAGCTCCCAAAGTGCTGTGATTACAGGTGTGAGCCACCGCGCCCCTCTCCCTGACAGCTTTGAGGACCAAGAAGTGCTGTCTTCCCAGACTTAAAAAAAATGAGGAGGAATTAGCCAGGCAGTGAGAACAAGGTGGGGGATGGGCTGGGAGGCAGTGCAGAGAGTGGCCCACGTGTTGGAGTAGATGAATGAAGGAGATTGATCCTGGCTGGAGCCTGGGTCACCAGGAAGAAAAATATAGAGCTGGGCTAACTCACCTAGGTGAAGTCATGAAGAGTGTTTATCCCAAGAGAATGTGGACCATCGGTGGCTGTGGAATGACTGGATTTGAGGAGGGATGATAATGAAGGCAGGGAGACCAATGAGGAGAACCCTGCACCCTCTGTGCCTGGCTAGAGATGCCAGAGTGGGGTGGAGAGGAGAAGGAGAGAAGGGACACCTCGGAGAGGCACTCGGGAGGCAGGACCAGCAGGACACAATCATGGCCTGCATGTGGAGGTGAGGAAAGGGGCAGTGTCGAAGGCCATGCGTGATTCTCCAACACAACCAAGTAGATATACTGGTGGTGTTAGCCACTAAGAGAGGGGACCCCAGGGAATGTCACAAGCTCAATATTTGACATGCTGAGGTCCAGGTTTCTGTGGGACATCCAGGGGGAGCTAATCAGTGGGGAAGTGAATGCAGATTGTGCTTCTGTCATTAGTGGCTGGTTTCCAGGCTCCCTGCAAAGCGTGTGTCCCGGTTCAACACCTCCATGCCGGTAAACAGCTGTTTCTCTGCTTGGATACTGGGATTTGGATTCTGAGCCTTACCTAATTCTGAAGCAAATGGTTACAAAGAGGAAAAGCTAAACAACTTGTTGTTTTATCTGCATGGTATCAAGAGTTGAAAAAAATCACCTAAAACTAAAACTATGTTGTGGATTCACACAGGCATGTGGGCTTAGGCTGGCTCCACCCACAGCATCTGCCAACACAAAAGGCCTTCTCTGCGTTCCTTATTCCAGGAACCCAAACTATCTATTGAGGGGCCACTTCAGTAGCTCTGCATTCCAGTGAGGCTCAGGAAGTCACACTGCCCAGTTAGTGGCCTCAGGTTAGGCTGAAAATACCAAAGCCATGAGGACAACCTCATACGCCATAGCTGGCTTAAGACTGAGCTGCCAATGCGGGCCACCAGACATCTTACAAGGAAGAAACAAAAGCCGAAGATGTGGAAGGAGTCTGTCAGGGTCTATTAGTTCATTTTCATGCAGCTGATAAATACATACCCAAGGCTGAGTAATATATAAAGAAAAAGAGGTTTAATGGACTCACAGTTCTGTGTGGCTGGGGAGGCTGCACAATCATGGCAGAAGGTGAAAGGCATGTCTGACACGGCGGCAGGCAAGAGAGAATGAGAGCCAAGAGAAAGCGTTTTCCCCTTATGAAACCATCAGATCTCACGAGACTTGTTCACTACCATGAGAAAAGTATGGGGGAAACAGCCCCCATGATTCAATTAGCTCCCATTAGGCCCCTCCCACAACACATGGGAATTATGGGGGGCCACAATTCAAATGAGATTTGGGTGGGAATACAGCCAAACCAAATCACAGGGCTCACAAAATACATTCAGGAGATTTGACCATGCTTTATTAAAATAATAGCCCAGTTAGTGACACCTTCTTGTGCCAAGAGCTTGTTTTATGTCTGTTCATCTGAATCTCTCCATCCCTCCCATGAGTCCCATCTTAGGAGAGGACACCTGTCAGGCCGAGCCCAGCTTTTCTAAACCTTTACAGTCTATGTGAACCACACACAGATGCTCCACACTTGCTGGGTTATCTCCACATGGAGTATTTGGAATTTCCAAACCACCGCAGCTCGAGGCTGTTTGTGTTCACTTTTCCTTCAGGTCTTCAGCATCTTGAATACTGCAGCCGAAAGCTTTTGGGGTGGCCTCACTGTCCTCAGCTCAAGTTCTTTTCCTAACTCAAATCCTGCTGCACTATGAGAGGGACATGATCTGCTTCCTGATTGTATTTATGTGATGCATGCCTTTGTAGTTCAGAAAAATTAACCAAAACATTTTCAGTTCCTTAGTTTGTCAATCCATCCATTCATCCACTCATCCATCTATCAATCCATGTATCTAATAAACATTTATCAAGCACACACTCTGAAAGTATTAATAAAAACAGACACAGCCTCTGCCCTCATGGAGGTTACAGTCTAGCAGTGATGATAAGCATTAATTTAAAAACCACACAAGGCTGGGCGCAGTGGCTCACACCCATAATTCCAGCACTTGGGGAGGCCGAGGCGTGTGGAACACTTGAGGTCAGGAGTTCAAGTCCAGCCTCGCCAATATGGTGAAACCCCGTCTCTACTAAAAATACAAATTAGCAAGGCATGGTGGTGAATGCCAGTAATCTCACCTACTCAGGAGGCTGAGACAGGAGAACTGCTTGAACCTGGGAGGCGGAGGTTGTAGTGAGTCATGATCGTGCCACTGCACTCCAGCCTGGGCAACAAGAGTGAAACTCCATCACCAAAAAAAAAAAAAAAAAAAAAAAAAAACCCACACAAATGAATGCATAATTATAAACTGAGACAGATGTTTGCAAGAAGTGGAATTTGTTCTGTGAGGCAGGAAATAAAAAGATCATGACATAAGTCAGGGGATCAGGGAAGGTTCTACTGAAGAAATATCTGACTGAAGAAAGCTAAGACCGCCCTTGGAGCCCAGTGTCCTATTCAGAACCATCCTCTACAGAGGGAACGCGCTGTGCCAAGCCACAACTCAGAAGGGCTGCAGCTGGATGAAAACTAAGCCAGGTAATAGATTCTCTAGTCCTCCTAGGCAGGTGATGCAGAGTTACATATCTCTTTCCTCCCAAGAAGCACCCAGGTAAGGTGCGCTGGCACGTCCTTTCCCCGATGTAAATTCTGTGCAAGATGAAGAGCGAGCCCAGAGGAACCTGCTCCTTCTTGAGATTTTCCACAGATTAACAATTTACAGATGCAGAGGCCTGATATCCCTAATATTAACCAAAAAGAGGTCTTTTATTCAACCAGCACGGAAATGAACTCAGATGAAGAAAACGAATTCTGCCTTCTTCTCCTTTCTCTACCAGCGATCCCACCTAATCTCAGGAATTGCAAATGGCCCTACGTTTGCAGGAACACTTCTCCACTGTTAACTGCTAATTGCCTTAGGACACCTCTAGTGGTTAAAGTTCAGGTCCTTCTCATGAGAAATCTTGTCTAACTGATTTGGAAAAGTTAGGTACTTGGATCATCATGTTGAAATTAGTGACTAGGTTTTTTAGGCAAAGATTCCAAGTCATGTTCAATTATTTATTCAAGTGTCAGCTGTGCACCAGGCACCGTTCCAAGTACTGGGGGTATAGGTCAGGTGCAGCGGCTCACTCCTGCAATTCCAGCACTTTGGGAGGCGGAGGTGGGCAGATCACTTGAGGTCAAGAGTTCGAGACCAGCCTGGACAACATGGTGAAACCCCGTCTCTACTAAAAATACAAAAAAAAATTAGCAAGGCGATGTAATCCCAGCTCTTTGGGAGGATGAGGCAGGAGAATCACTAGAAGTTGCAGTGAGGTGAGATGGTGACACTGCACTCCACTCTGGGCAACAGAGCAAGATAAATAATATTATCCCCAAAAGAAATAATAATAAAGTAATAAAAATAAAATAAAATTCAACAATTATTTCCACTTCACTATACTGTAGTTTTTTTGTATTGAATTCAAATAAAATTAATTAAAACGAATACTTTTAATGAAAAAGCAACTATCTGCAGTCTCATTTTTATAAAATATTTATATCCTGTAACTCTGTGTATACATAAAAATATATCTGAGTAGCATGCATCCAGTGTTAACTGAAGCTATTTCTCAATAGTGGGATTTTTCTCTTTTTTTTTCATATGTTAACTTTTCTACGTCTTTTGATGTCTTTGAAACAGGCAGGAGACCTCTTTAAAAAGACAACAGACTGGTTGGTTGTATTATTAACTACTGCTACCAGAAGTGAACGTGCCGATGTTAAGAGGAGAGGAAAGAGGGGAGGGTGTCAGATGGACGGAGTTGGGGAGGGGGTGGCAGGAGGCGAGAAAGGGAAGAGGAGCAAGAGAGGAGAGGGAGGCTCCAAGGATGGAGAAAGCGAGGGAGAGGGCAGGAGGCGAGAAAGAAGAGGAGCCCGAAGAGAGGAGGGCGCTGCAGACCCGGGGGAGGACGAGGGCGCCGACCGCAGGCCGGAGAGGCTGCAGGAGACTGCAGGCCAGGGGCGCGGGGGAGCCGGCAGCGCCGCCTCGGACAGAGCACGCCGCACGCTGACCTACTTTCTGGGGCCGATGAGTTTGCAGCCAGAACTACCGCGGAGCCAAGCCCTAAGTCTCGGGAAGCCGCGAGCGAGCGCAGCCTGGGAGGAAGCCGGCCTGGCTCCACGCCAGCCCTTCCTCCGCGCGCCAAGACCTGTCGGTTTCATCCAGCCCGGCTTCCCTGGAAAGGGGGGATCCCTCTGCAGATTTCCAGGTTTCTTGGAAGAGGACCGGCTCGTCTATTAAACCCGAGTCGCTCCACGGGCTCTCCGGCCAGAGGACAGGCTGCCTTCCCCCGGGAGAACACTGGACGTGGCAGCGGCCTGCGCAGAGCCCGGCTCCCGGGCCCTCCCGGCCAGAGGGGGACGCACGTGGAGGCCGTGCGCGCGCACACGCCCGGCGCCCTCCTGGTGGCGAGGTGGAAGGAGCCTGCGACAGCCAGGCCCAGGCCGTCATAATTTACGCTCCGCCACTTTCCGCTCGTGTCCTTGGGCAAGTCACTTGACGCTTCCAAGCCCCATTTTTTCCTGATTTTTAAGATGGAAAAAATGGCATTCACATCTCAGGGTCAAGGTGAGGATTATAAATAAAACAACGTGTTGGAAAGTGCCTGGCAGAGCAGCCGGCACGTGGTGCGTGCTCAGTAGAAATGTTAATTGATCCAGTCGGGAGGAAGCTGCTTTGCAGCAGCGTCATGACATCCAGGAGGGGGCCAACGGTGCTCTATGATCGTGACCGGGTTATGGTCATCACTGAACGCTGGTCATAAGCGATTTGTGTCACAGTAGTGCCTCACGCCAGGGGACAGGCTCAGGGAAATGCCTTTTTTCTGAAACATTTCCTATGAAATAGTCTGGCTCCATAGCCACTAAAGAAGGATGCAGTGGATTACTGGTATAAATAGAAGTAATAAACACTTCAAAAACGACTGCTATGATGCAAACAGGGAGTGCCAGAGCTTTAGGTAAAATCCCTCAGGCAGCCTCTGGGCAGTGCCAGGGGCAGGTGCGCTCATCACGAGGACAACTGAGGCTGAAATAAACAGTAAAGTAACAAGTGGATATTTGTCATTTTGGTGTCACTTGGCATGCCCTTCCTCTTCATAGGGTGAATATCTTTATTTCTTCTCGAGAAATTCCTTGTCCCCACTGTGCCATCTTAGCTAGCTGAAAATCAGAGTCTCTTGCTCTTTTGAGTCAAGAGTGGGCCCATGGCCGAGCGAGGTGGCTCACGCCTGTAATCCCAGCACTTTGGGAGGCCGATGCGGGTGGATCCACCTCAGGTCAGGAGTTCAAGACCAGCCTGACCAACACTGTGAAACCTCATCTCTACTAGAAATACAAAAATTACCCAGGTGTGGTGGCACATGCCTGTAATCCCAGCTACTCAGGAGTCTGAGGCAGGAGAACTGCTTGAACCCAGAAGGCGGAGGTTGCAGTGAACCAAGATTACACCACTACACTCAGCCTGGGCAGCAGAGCGAGACTCTGTCTCAAAAAAAAAAGAGTGTACCCACTTCCCTTCCCCAGGACATGGAATCTTGAGGGGAACATGCAAGGACAGAATAACACAATAATGATAATAGTAACAATCACAGGGCATTTTCTTGCCAGTGGTGACACTCTGTCTAGAGTATCACTGCTTGCACACCACCACCCCCAGTCTACAAGCCTCATGGGCCCCTCCAGACCCACCCCTCTCCAGATCATCCAGACTCAGGAACCCAGCTAAGGTCAGGACAGCTTCAATGTAATGTTCCAAGGGCACTAACATATGTAAGACTGAACTCATCATTTTCCCCTCAGCTCCAAACCTGCACCTCTCCCAGCTAGTGCAGACCACCACCGTTGACGCAGTTTCCCAGTGGAGAAACCTGGGAATCATCCTAGACCCTTCTTTTGTCATCCCCATCCATCTAGTCCCCAGGTCTGTCCATTTTACCCCCAAAAGGGTTCGCAAGTCCATTCCTTCTCTGCCTGCCTCAGGTCAACACATCCCTTTTCTCCTGGAAGATGGCAGTAGCTTCTCAGATGCCTCCTGCCTCTAGGGCTTTCTCCTCCAAACCCATTTTCCTTGTAGTCAGGTTGATCTTTCTAAACACCTACCTGGTTATGGCAGTGGCTTAAAACTCTTTAGTACCCTGCCAATTGCCCCGGAGTAAAGCCCAGACTCCACATCATGACAACAAGCTTTGCATCCCTTCCGACACTGCCCCATTCTTTGCATCTCCCAGCACTCCTATGCAACCACCCTCCTCTAGCTACGTGAAATCTTACACTGTTTCCTGGACACTCCTTGCCTTTTTGCTCCTCTAAGCCTTTACACGTGCTATTTCCTCTGCTTAGAATGACGCTTACCCTCCTCTCTACCTAGAAAACTTCTCATGCTTCAAGAACAAGCTCAAATATCCCCCAGTGAGGGAAGCCTTATTTGACTCCCCCAGGCAGAATGTAGCCGTCCTTCTTCTGAGTCCCCCACTACACCTGCTCCCCGTCTCTGCCCCAGCACATACTTTACTGCACCGCCCTTACCCGATGACTTATATCTCCATCTGTCCCCTCCACCCACTGTACCACCTCCAGCAGAGTAAGTGCTCATTAAGTGATCACTAAGGATGAATGGCTAAGTACATTCTGGTTAGAGATGGGGAAGGGAGATTATCTTAGGTTTGCTTTTGCCCAAGCAGATCATGGGAAGCTGATCTGCTGAACTTCTTTATGTTTCTGAGAATGAATAAGGGTAAGCCGGGAACTGCTGGCAGCTTCCCTGCCCCTACGAGGAAAACACTATCAAAACAAAGGAAGATGGAGTTTGGATCTTGAATGAGAACAAGTTCCTATGGCATCTGAGCCCACAGAAATGGCTGTGCCCAAAATCAGTCATGACTCTTGAACTTGTTAGTTGTAAGCCATTCCCTCTTTCTGCCTAAGCCATTTTGTTTTATCGTGTGGGTTTTTTTTTCGGTTTTTTGTTTTGGTTTGTTTTTGAGACAAAGTCTTGCTCTGTTGCCCAGGCTGGAGTGCAATGGCATAATCTCAGTTTCCTGCAACCTCCACCTCCCAGGTTCAAGCAATTCCCCTGTCTCAGCCTCTCAAATAGTTGGGATTTCAGAAGTGCGCCACCATGCCCAGCTGATTTTTATATTTTTAGTAGAGACAGGGTTTCACCATGTTGGTCAGGCTGGTCTCGAACTCCTGACCTTAGGTGATCTACCCACCTCGGCCTCCCAAAGTGCTGGGATAATAGGCACAAGCCACCAGGCCCAGCCCTGCCTAAGTCATTTTGAATGTGGACTTTCCATCTATTGCAAGCAAGAGAATCTTCATGCTGCTAAAGAATGTTGAAATAAGAATATTCTTTTGAGAGAAAAACTTTAAAACCCGTTATGTCCTACATCAAAATAGAAGTATGGGGTCAACTTGAAGGGGCAGAATAGCCCTTTGGAAGGCAAGACTGGATTGCAAAGACTTATTGAGAGCATATGTCATTCCAAGATTCTAAGTTACCTGACAGAATGTGTCCATCAGAAGGAAGGCTGGTCAGATGTGAGTGCCTGGACAAAGAAGAGTCGTGGAGGAAGAATTGGCAGTGCTCACCAAAGCACCATCAGGTTAAGTGGACACAGGTATTATAGTCTCCATCTGGGATCACATAACTGGCTTCCTGGAGTTTTAGGAACCTCCTAAAATTCTATGTGCAATTAATTGTGCATTTTTTTTTTTAAATGGAGTCTTGGTCTGTTACCCAGGCTGGAGTACACTGGCATGATCTTGGCTCACTGCAACCTCTGCCTCCTGGATTGAAGCGATTCTCCTGCCTGAGCCTCCCAAGTAACTGGGATTACAGTCACATGCCACCACATGCTGCTAATTTTTGTATTTTTAGTAGAGATAGGGTTTCACCCTGCTGGGCAGGCTGGTCTTGAACTCCTGACCTCAGGTGATCCACCGGCCTCAGCCTCCCAAAGTGCTGGGATTACAGGTATGAGCTACTGCACCCAGCCTCAGCATCTTTCTGAGGAGAGTGTCTATAGCTTCATTCAGATTCTCAAAGTGGTTCATTACACCTAGTAGGTTAAGAACTGCTAAGATCGCAAGTGAAAGTGTTTCAGGCAAACTAGCTGAGAAAGTCTCTCAAAAGCACCCAAATTCTTGCGTATGTCTCAGTCTCATTGCCACCTCTGACAATCTGGCTTCCCAGGTGACTCACCACCAGGAAGAGAATCCAGGGAGCTACTGATGGGAGCACTCAGTCACCTGAGAGCTGTAGCTGTCACTGCAAAGTCAGATGCTGCGAGACAGGCTTGGGGACTTGCCTTCTTTCTGAAGCATTTCCTATGAAATAGTTTGACTCCATGCCCAGTAACTAAAGAACTATGCTGTGGATTACTGGTGTAAATAAAAATAACAAACACTTAAAAAGTGATTGCCGGCCAGGCACAGTGGCTCGTGCCTGTATTCCCAGCACTGTGGGAGGTAAAGCCTGGCAGATCATGAAGTCAAGAGATTGAGACCATCCTGGTCAACAGGGTGAAATCCTGTCTCTGCTAAAAATGCAAAAATTAGTTGAGCATGGCGGCATGTGCCTGTAGTCCCAGCTACCTGGGAGGCTGAGGCAGGAGAATCACTTGAACCCTGGAGGCGGAGGTTGCAGTGAGCCAAAATCCCACCACTGCACTCCAGCCTGGTGACAGAGTGAGACTCTGTCTCAAAAAAAAAAAACAAAGTGATTGCCTGGCTAGGCCCAGGTTCAAGTATAACTAATCTTGGGGAATAACAACTAGGATTTGTTAAGCCTACATTCCAGCTGTTTTCATATGTTACCTCATCTCCTCATCATAAACCTGAGAGAGATAAATTATCATCTCCATTTCTACATGAGGAAATCAAGGTTTATTAAGAGGAAAACATTTTCCCAGGGTCACACAGCTGCCTGCTTTCCAAACCCACGCATTTTTCATGCTGCCACCAACGGCCACAAGCCACTTCTCAGTTACGGTGATCACGCACTGGTCTTTGTGATACCCCTGAGCACTCTGCTGCTGTCTTGATACCCCCTCCACATGTTTCTAGCAATAGACTCTGCCTCTACCATTCACAACAGGGTATGTAAGCCCCGTCACAACTGGCTAGGATACCTCCTGAACGGAGAGACTGACTGAGGGCTGCAATATGACCCAAGTCAGGCCCATCAGAGTTCTTCCCTGGGTTGCTGTGAACAGAGACAGCACAGAAAGCCCTTTGCCTCTGTGGCCTTGGAGGAAGCTCCTCTACACGAGGAGGGAATAAAGTCCATGAGAAACCAGAAGGGGTGAGAGCTGGGCAGCAGAAGTGCCAGCAGCACCAGGCCTCCAGTTCCTTTCTAGAAGTTCCTCCTTCCATTCTGTGCACTTCCCACACAACATCCTGGACAGTGAGAGTCCGTTCATGCATGGGAGTGAGAGAACAATAACTCATGGGAAGTCCACATTCAAAGGCAGTTTAGCATAACTAACTACCTTAGAGTTATTCTAACCACCTTAGGTATGCTTTGACAAAATGAGGTAGGTGTTCATAGCCAAAAGATAGATATTCTTTGCCAAAACGAGGAGGGTAAGGAACAAAATAAGAGAGAAATTTGCCCAAGGTCACACAGAAATGAGTGGCAAAGAATTTGGGAGTCAGGGCTCCAACTCAATCTCCATCAACATGAGAGAATGGATGTCAATATCTGGACCGTGTCAGTGAAAGCAGGCTGAGGTTATGCCTCAGTTTGAGGAGGGAGCTGGAAGCAGTTTGGTTACCTCCACTGAGGCATGTTTGCCCCAGGAGATGTAGGGTCTCCTCCTGGCTTACCTAAAGAATCAATGTGTTAGGATTCTGTTATAACCCAAACTCCAAAACTCTCCGTGGTTTACAACAGAGGTTTAATTCTTGCACTCAGGTCTGCAGCTCAGCGGCCTCTGCTCAGCTCTGCTCCACGTCTTCTCACCCCAGGACTCAGGCTGAAGAAGCACCAGCATCTGGGACCTGTGGATCTTACCGCAGACAGCAGGAAGGCACGAGGCCAAGCCAAACTATGCAATCTCATTGAAAGCTTCTGGTCAGACGCAGCATAAATCATGTCCGCTCACATTCCACTGGAAGAAGCAAGTCACAAGGCCAAACCTGCCAACATATTCCCCTTATTGGATTGCTCCTGGAAGTCACATGGCAAAGGGTGTTGGATGTGTAACACTCTCAGAGACAGAAGACAGTCGCAAACAGTAACATAATCAATCATACCAAGAAACAAACAAGTGCTGGAACAATGGAACTCATAACAAATCTACCTTTCACCGCTGGGAGCCCTCCAGTGGGGCAGATGGAAGAGAAATATAAAGTTCCCAGACTCTTGAACTGAACAAAGACAGAGTCTCAGCTGCAGACAGGCTGGGTTCCAGTGGCAAAAACAATGTCCTGAGAGCCAGAGCTTCCAACATCTGGAGCCCAAACCAAGACCTAACAAAAGATCAGAAGACAATGACCCCGGGGGATGCCTGACCGAGTATATCGCAAGAATAATCCTTGTCTCCGGGCACTGGGTTATTAAGTAATATCCTCTTCTGTTTTCTATCGAGTTACTGTGCTACTTTTTAATTAGGAAGCATTTAAAAAAATTATTTGTGCCCTCTCTGGAGCCGAAAACAGCATGGGGCAGCAGAAGAGACTGCTTTTCTGTGCCAAAACTCACATTGTGGAGAAAGGTTTGTGTATCTGAGGACGCACCAAAGGTGTGTAATTTCAATCTCCTGGGGCAAATGGTCCTGCCACCTACTGTAATGACTAGCAAATGGGGAAGCAATAATGAGCACAATCTTTTTTTTCCTCAGGTGTTTTTTTGTATGTAGGTGGGGGGTGGGAGTGATGAATCAGTAAACAAATTAGACTTAACTAAATCCAAATGCCCCTTGGATTTTTCCACTTGCAGATTCTGTCTGAGGTTGAAGACAAAGAAAGGCCACCATGAGTTCAGTATCCAGAAGGTCCTGGATTTCTTTCTGGCTCAAGAAGGGAAATTAGGCAACATGGGTTTAAACATGTCTTCACCAGCATTGAATCTGTGAGAAGTTAGCCTCATGATTTTGGTAATACTAAGTTAAATACTAGTTTAAAATGAGTTTGAGCCGATTTGAGCTCAATTTTATGTGATATGCACAGGGACTTAGGCCCCAGACTTTTTTTGTTTTGTTTTGAGAAGGAGTCTCGCTCTGTCACCCAGGCTGGAATGCAGTGGTGCGATCTTGGCTCACAGCAACCTCCGCCTCCTGGGTTCAAGCAACTCTCCTGTCTCAGCTTCCTGAGTACCTGGGATTACAGGTATCCACCACCACACTAGCTTTTGTATTTTTAGTGGAGATTGGTTTTCAACGTGTCGGCCAGGCTGGTTTCGA
This sequence comes from Sapajus apella, assembly GCF_009761245.1. NCBI lineage: Eukaryota > Metazoa > Chordata > Mammalia > Primates > Cebidae > Sapajus > Sapajus apella. Next base: position 24,338,128 of record NW_022436955.1, read on the forward strand.
ACCCCTTACCTCAAGTGATCTGCCCGCCTCAGCCTCCCAAAGTGCTGGGATTACAGGCATGAGCCACCATGCTGGGCCGGCCCCTGGCTTTGGACCTTGGCCCTGCTGTTTGACAGCCCTGCAACTGTGGACAAGAAACTTAATTTCTTTGTGCCTCAATTTTCTCCTTGAAAAAGGGGATAATGATAGTATCTACCTCACTGGGATGTGTTTTAGGATTAAATATACACATCTAAAGCTCCTAACATAGTACTTGTCATATAGTGTGCAAAGAACAAATTTTGTTATAAACACTAACGTAATGTGGATTAAAACGATTAATATATGGGTGGTCATAGCTTTTCCCCGCCCTCTCCTATTAAAAGCCAGTATTACTTGGTCAGCAAAGCCTCCTTCAGCCCCTTCTCCCACACTGTCCTCTGCTTTGGGGTCTTCGTGGGGAATCTGGCGAATGAGTGGGAAAAGAACCAGAGAACAGGAATGGGGATTTGCAACAGAAAACTCTAAACAGAAGAAAAACAAGAATAAACAAATAATGAACAAGAAAGAAAAAGAGAATCACAGAAGGAAAGGGAAGACGCAGCAGCAGTATTTGTGAAGGTTTGAAGAGTGCAGAACAAGAAACAGGATGAGAGATCTCGGGGCCATCACATAGTTGTGAGAGGTGGTAACTGAGATAAATCAGGAAGGAGACCGAATTAGTGATCCACTGCTATCTGATACATTACCCCAAACTTAGCAGCTAAAAGCAGTCAACATTTGTTATGATATCTCACTGTTTCTATGGGTCAGATATTTGGGAGAGGCTTAGCTGTGTTATTCTGTCTCAAGGTCACACATCAGGTTGCAGTTTAGATGTCAGCTAGGACTGAAGTCATCTGAAAGCTCAAAAGACTGGAAGACCATCTTAAGGTTGGCTCACTCATGAGGTTATTGGCAAGAGAACTGTTTCTCACCACAATGGCTCTGCATAGGGCTGCATGAGTGTCTTCAATGACATGACAGATGGCTTCCCCAGAGCGAGTGATCAGACAGAGAGTAAAGAAGAAACTGCAAGGCCTTTTATGACCTAGTCTTGGAAATCACACATCATCACTTCCACAACATTCTGCTCATTAGAAGAGAGTCAGTAAGCCCATCCTACACTGAAAGGGAAGGAAAATAGCTTCTGGCTTTTGAGGAGTGTCAGAGAATTAAGACATTTAAAACCAAGACAGGGACTATTGTGAGTATTTCTGTGGATCGCTAATTTGATTCCCTAGAGAACTATTGGGTGACTGCATGTGAGGCTTGGAATTATTTTTCATTTTGACTACACAATTGTGTTACTGTTGTTGCTTTAATATGGCCTGGTCCTAGACTGGTCTATAATGTGCCCATGGATATATCTGGGTAACATTAATAATAAGTTTTATTGTAGACTGATGTTAAGAAGGAAAAAGTTTCAGGTAATTTATCATCTCTAATAATCACTGGAAACATAGAACAAAGAAGAAAATGATTGAATATTTTATCCTGTAAACAAAGCCTGCCATTTAGCATACAGTAAGTTGTCATGTAATAAGTACAGTAGGTCCATGAAAACTTCAACTTTAAGCAAAACAGCATATAATGAAACCAGTTGTACCATAGGCTAATTGATATAAACAAGAGTTAAGTTCCTACAGCATATTTCTGCTCACAAAAACATCACCAAACTTCTCAATAAAGACCCAAACACTTCTAATATTAAATATTGAAATAACTGTGAGCTCTATGTACATTTAAAACAACATTAATAAAAATAAGCAAGTTTTTGATTAGTTAAAGAGTGACAGTGATTGCAGTGGTGGTGGGTTAAATCAAGGAATAAATGTTTGAAAAATGAAAATTGTGGGAGTACCTCCTACTACCATGCACTTCAAAAAAAAAAAACAGGCTAAGACAATCCAAGATGGCCAAACAGGAAAAGCTCTGGAGTGCAGCTCCCAGCGAGAATGCAGAGGGTAAGTGATCACCGCATTTCCAAATGAGTTTTTACTGCCCACAGGAGATTCCCAGGGGGAAAAGTGCCACGAGTCTCCAGCACGGCTGTTGCAGCCAGCACAGCGGGTCTCCACACAAAAATTCACACAAATCTGGGTAGCCATTTCAACTGGTGCCTGGAATGCCTGGGAGACAGAGCCGTTCATTCAACTGAAAAAAAGGGGCTGAAACAGGGAGTCAGGTGATCTGGCTCAGCGCGTCTCACTCCCACAAAGACCAGGAATTTGAAATGCTCTGGGCTGAGAGTTTCACAGCAAGCACAGCTGGACCCAGGATGGTCCAGCTCTGTGAGGGGAAGGTCGTCCGCCATTACTGAGGCAGTCCGCCATTACTGAGGCAGTCCGCCACTACCAAGGCAGTCCGCCATTACTGAGGTAGTCCACCACCGAGGCAGTCCACCATTACAGAAATAGTCCACCATTACTGAGGCAGACCACCATTACCGAGGCAGTTCTAACTATACCTCTATAAACAAAACCACAAGGAAGCTCACACAGCAGCTGGGCAGAGCCAACAACAGCTCAGCAATGCCTCTGCTGGCAGACTGCGACTAAGCTGCCTCCTTGCTGGGCAGGGCATCTCTAAAAAATGGCAGCAGCATGTCAGGAACTTATAAATAAAGCCCCACCTTCCCAGGACAGAGCACCTGGGAAAAAAAGCAGGTTATGAGTTCCGCTGCAGCAGACTTAAATGTACCTACCCAGCAGCTCTGAACAGAACAACGGAGCTCACAGCTCAGCACTTGAGCTTCTATAAGGAACAGACTGTCTCCTCAAGCAGCTTCCTGACCCCTGTATATCCAAAGAGATACCTCATAAAGGAGAGCTCAGGCTGACATCTAGTGGGTATCCTTCTGGAACAAGGACAACAGAAGAAGAAACTGGAAGCAACCCTTACTGTTCTGCAGCTGCCACAGGTGATCCCCACACAATCAGGGTCTGGAGTGGACCTCCAGCAGTCCTACAACAGAGGGGCCTGACTGTTAGAAGGTAAACTAAAAAAACAGAAAGAAATAAATTCATCATCAACAAAAAGGATGCCCACTCAGAGACCCCATCTCAAAGTCACCAACTACAAAGACCACAGGTAGATAAATCCACAAAGATGGGAAGAAACTAGTACAAAAAGGATGAAAACACCCAAACCCAGAATGCCTCTCCTCCTCCAAGGGATCACAACTCCTCACCAGCAAGGCAACAAGGCTGATGGAGAACGAGTCCAATGACTCAACAGAAACAGACTTCAGAAAGTGAGTAATAACAAAATTCTCTGAGCTAAAAGACCATGTTCTAACCCAATGCAAAGAAACTAAGAACTTTGAAAAAAGGTTTGACGAAATGCTAACAAGAATAAACAGCTTAGAGAAGAATATAAATGAATTGATGGAGCTGAAAAACACAACATGAAAACTTCGTGGAGCATACACAAGTTTAAGTAGCCAAATCAACCAAGCAGAAGAAAGGATATCAGAGACTGAAGATCAACTCAATGAAATGAAACAAGAAGGCAAGATTAGAGAAAAAAGAGTAAAAAGAAATGAACAATGTCTCCAAGAAATATGTGGTTATGTGAAAAGACCTCATCTGTGTTTGATACGTGTACCTGAATGCGATGGAAAGAAGGAAGCCAAGCTGGAAAACACTCTTCAGGATATTATCCGGAACTTCCCCAACCTAGCAACACAGGCAAGTATTCAAGTACAGGAAATACAGAGAACACCACAAAGATATTCCTCAAGAAGAGCAACCCCAAGGCACATAATTGTCAGATTCACCAGGGTTGAAATGAAAGAAAAAATGCTAAGGGCAGCTAGAGAGAAAGGTCAGGTTAACCCACAAAGGGAAGCCCAACAGACTCACAGCAGATCTCTCGGCAGAAACCCTACATGCCAGAAGACAGTGGGGGCCAATATACAACATCCTTAAAGGAAAGAACTTTCAACTTAGAATTTCATATCTAGTCAAACTAAGCTTCATAAGTGAAACAGAAAATCCTTTACGAACAAGTAATTGCTCAGAGATTTCATCATCATCAGGCCTGCCTTACAAGAGCTCCTGAAAGAAGCACTACACATAGAAAGGAGCAATCAGTACCAGCCACTCCAAAAACATACCAAATGTATGTTTTGACACAATGAAGAAACTGTGTCAACTAATGGGCAAAACAACCAGCTAGCATCAAAATGGCAGGATCAAATTCAAACATAACACTGTTAACCTTAAATGTAAATGGGCTAAATGCCCCAATCAAAAGACACAGACAGGCAAATTGGATAAAAAGTCAAAACCCATCAGTGTGCTGTATCTAGGAAACTCACCTCATGTGCAAGGATACACATAGGCTCAAAATAAAGAGATAGAGGAAGACTTACCAAGCAAATGGAGAGAAAAACAAAGCAGGAGTTGCAATCCTAGTCTCTGACAAAATAGACTTTAAATCAACAAAAATCAAAAGAGACAAAGAAGGGCATTACATAATGGTAAAAGGATCAATGCAACAAAAAGAGCTAATGATCCTAAATATATACACACCCAATACAGGAGCACCCAGATACATAAAGCAAGTTCTTAATGACCTACAAAGAGACTTAGACTCCCACACAGTAATAGTGGGAGACTTTAACACTCCACTGTCAGTATTAGACAGATCAACGAGACAGAAAATTAACAAGGATATCCAGGACTTGAACTCAGACCTGGACCAAGCAAACCTAATAGACATTTACAGAACTCTCCACCCGAAATCCACAGAATATACATTCTTCTCAGCACCACATCACACCTACTCTAAAACTGACCACATAATTGGAAGTAAATCACTCCAATTATGTGGTCAGCTTTACAGTAAATGAAAATGCAAAAGAACAGAAATCATAACAGTCTCTCAGACCACAGTGCAATCAAATTAGTACTCAGGATTAAGAAACTCGCTCAGAACCGCACAACTTCATGGAAACTGAACATCTGGCTCTTGGATGTTGACGGGATAAACAATGAAATAAAGGCAAAAATAAAGATGTTCTTCAAAACCAGCAAGAACAAAGACACAACATACCAGAAACTCTGGGACACATTCAAAAAAGCATCTAGAGGAAAATTTATAGCAATAAATGCCCACACGAGAAGTGAGGAGAGATCTAAAATCGACACCCTATCATCAGAATCGAAAGAGCTAGAGGAGCAAGGTAAAAAAAAAAAAACTCAAAAGCTAGCAGAAGACAAGAAACAAGATCAGAGCAGAACTGAAGGAGATAGAGACACAAATAACCCTTCAAAAAATTAATAAATCCAGGAGTTGGTTTTTTCAAAAGATCAACAAAATAGACAGACCACTAGCCAGATGAATAAAAAAGAAAAGAGAGAAGATTCAAATAGATGCAATAAAAAACAATAAAGGGGATATCACCACCAATTCCACAGAAATACAAACTACCATCAGAGATTACTACGAACAATTCTATGCACATAAACCAGTAAATATGGAAGAAATGGATAAATTCCTGGACACTTGCACCCCCCAAACCTAAACCAGGAAGAAGTCGAAACCCTGAATAGACCAATAAAAAGGGCTGAAGCTGAGGCAGTAATTAATAGCCTACCAACCAAAAAAAGCCCAGGTCCAGATGGGTTCATAGCCGAATTCTACCAAAAATACAAAGAGGAGCTGGTACCACTCCTTCTAAAGCTATTCCAAACGATACAAGAAGAGGAAATCTTTCCCATATCATTTTATGAGACCGACAACATCCTGATACCAAAACCTGGCAGAGACTCAACAAGAAAAGAAAACTTCAGGCCAATATCCATGATGAACATAGATACAAAAATCTTGAACAAAATACTGGCAAACCAATTGCAACAGCACATCAAAAAGCTTATCCATCACGATCAAGTAGGCTTCATCCCAGGGATACAAGGCTGGTTCAAAATACACAAGTCTATAAACGTAATTCACCACATAAACAGAACCCAAGACAAAAACCACGATTATCTCAATAGATGCAGAAGAGGCCTTTGACAAAATTCAACAGCGCTTTATGAATGAAAAACTCTCAAGAAACTAGGTATTGATAGTACATATCTCAAAATAATAAGAGCTAGTTATGACAAACCCACAGCCAATATCATACTGAATGGGCAAAAACTGGAAGCATTCCCTGTGAAATCTGGCACTAGACAACGATGCCCTCTCTCATGATTCCTACTCAATACAGTATGGAATTTCTAGCCAGAGCAACCAGGCAAGAAAAAGAAAAGATATTCAGTTTAAAAAAGAGGAAGTCAAATTGTCTCTATTTGCAGATGACATCATTGTATATTCAGAAGACCCCATCGTCTCAGTCCAAAATCTCTTTAAGCTGATAAGCAACTTCAGCAAAGTCTCAGGATACAAAATCAATGTGCAGAAATCACAAGCATTCCTACATACTAATAACAGACAGAGAACCAAATCATGAGCGAACTCCCATTTACAATAGCTATGACCTAGGAATACAACTAACAAAGGATGTAAAGGACCTCTTCAAGGAGATCTACAAACCACTGCTCAAGGAAATAAGAGAGGGCAAAAACAGATGGGAAAACATTCCATGCTCATGGTTAGGAAGAATCAATATCATGAAACTGGCCATACTGCACAAAGTAATTTATAGATTCAAGGCTATCCCCATCAAGCTACCTATGACCCTCTTCACAGAACTGGAAAAAACCACCTTAAACTTCATATGGAACCAGAAGAGGCCACATAGCCAAGTCATTTCTAAGCAAAAAGAACAAAGCTGGAGGCATCATGCTACCTGACTTCAAACTATACTACAAGGCTACCATAATCAAAACAGCATGGTACTGGTACCAAAACAAATATAGACCAACAGAACAGAACAGAGGCCTTGGAAGCAATGCCACATATCTATAACCATCTGATCTTTGACATACCTGACAAAAACAAGCAATGGGGAAAGGATTACCTGTTTAATAAATGGTGTTGGGAAAACTGGCTAGCCATGGGCAGAAAGCAGAAACTGGACCACTTCCTGACACCTTACACTAAAATTAACTCCACATGGATTAAAGACTTAAACATAAGACCTGAAACCATAAAAACCCTAGAAGAAAACCTAGGCAATACCATTCAGTACATAGGTATAGGCAAGGACTTCATGACTAAAACACCAAAAGCAATGCAACAAAAGCCCAAGTAGCCAAATAAGACCTAATTAAACTCCAGAGCTTCTGTACAGCAAAAGAAACAAATGTTAGAATGAACCAGCAACCAACAGAATGGGAAAAAATTTTTGCAATCTATCGATCTGACAAAGGGCTAATATCCAGATCTACAAAGAACTAAAGCAGATTTACAAGAAAAAAAAAAAAAAACAAATCCATTCAAAAGTGGGCAAAGGATATAAACAGACACTTGTCAAAAAAAGACATATATGAGGCCAACAAACATATGAAAAAATGCTCATCATCACTGGTCATTAGAGAAATGCAAATCAAAACTACATTGAGATACCATCACACGTTAGAATGGCGATCATTTAAAAATCTGGAGACAACAGATGCTAGAGAGGATGTGGAGAAATAGGATCACTTTTACGCTGTTGATGGGAGTGTAAATTAGTTCAACTATTGTGGAAGACAGTGTGGTGATTCCTCAAGGACCTAGAAAGAGAAATTCCATTTGACCCAGCAATCCCATTACTGGGTATATACCCAAAGGATTATAAACCATTCTATTATAAAGACACATGCACATCTTCATTGTGGCACTGTTTACAATAGCAAAGACCTGGAACCAACCCAAATCTCCATCAGTGATAGACTGGACAAGGAAAATGTGGCACATATACCCCATGGAATACTATGCAGCCATAAAAAACGATGAGTTCATGTCCTTTGTACGAACATAGATGAATCTGGAAACTATCATTCTCAGCAAACTGACACAAGAACAGAAAATCAAACATCACATGTTCTCACTCATAGGTGGGAGCTGAATGATGAGAACACATGGACACAGGGAGGGGAGCATCACACACTGGGGTCTGTTGGGACGTACTAGGGGAGGGACTGGGGAGTAGGGAGTTGGGGAGGTATAACATGGGGAGAAATGCCAGATATAGGTGACAGGGATGGAAGCAGCAAACCACACTGCTACGTATGTACCTATGCAACAATCCTGCGTGTTCTGCACATGTACCCCAGAACCTAAAGTGCAATAAAATATTTTTTTAAAAAATGGCAGACTCATTGAGTGCTTTCATATTGCATCATTTATTGTAGTTCATTTGTATAATGATTGTACACTTGTTTATTTATGCTTGCTTTTTTCTTTTTCTTTTTCTTTTTTTTTTTTGAGAGGAAGTCTTGCTCTGTCTCCAGGCTGGAGTGCAGTGGCGCAATCTCGACTCACTGCAACATCTGCCTCCTGGGTTCAAGCAACTCTTCCACCTCAGCCTCCCAAGTAGCTGGGACCACAGGTGCGTGCCACCATGCCCAGCTAATTTTTTTGTATTTTTAGTAGAGACGAGGTTTCACGGTGTTGGCCAGGATGGTCTTGATCTCTTGACCTCGTGATCCACCCACCTCGGCCTCCCATAGTGCTGGGATTACAGGCGTGAGCCACCGCGCCCAGCCTGCTTTCCTCGTTCTTTATATCTTTTTAGTGTCAACCTGTGTCTTAATGTTCAAATGAATCTCTTGCAGACAGCATATAGTTGAGTCTTACAATAATCTCTTCTTTTTATAGAGTGTGCAGTCTACTTACATTTAATTGCTGATATGAATGGTGATATACTTTGCATATTTGTCCCTGCCCAAGTCTCATGTTGAATTGTAATCCCCAATGCTGGAGGTGAGGCTTGGTGGGAGGTGTCTGGGTCATGGGGGCAGATCCCTCATGGCTTGGTGCTGTCTTCATGATAGTAAGGTCTCGCAAGATCTGGCTGTTTAAAAGTGTGCGGCACCTCCCTCTCTCCCTTTGCTCCTGCTTTCGCCATGTGATGTGCCTGCTCCCCTTTTGCCTTCCACCATGATCAGAAGCTTCCTGAGGGGTACCCAAAAGTAGATGCCACTATACTTCCTGTACAGCCTGCAGAACTGTGAGCCAATTAAACATTTTTAAATATAAATTACATAGCCTCAGGTATTTCTTTATAACAATGCAAGAATGGCCTAATAAAAATGGGTTTATGCTGCGTGCAGAGGCTGACACCTGTAGTCCCAGCAATTTGGGAGGCCAAGGCAGGCAGATCACCTGAGGTCAGGAGTTCAAGGCCAGCCTGACCAACATGATGAAATCCTATCTCTACTAAAAATACAAAAATTAGCTGGGCATGGTGGCACAGGCCTGTAATCTCAGCTACTCAGGAGGCTGAGGCAGGGGGATCACTTGAATCCAGGAGGCAGAGGTTGCAGTGAGCTGAGATCATGCCACTGCACTCCAGCCTGGATGACAGAGTGAGACTCAGTCTCAAAAAGAAAAAAAAATGGATTTAGGTATTCCAATCTGATATCTGTTTTCCATTTGACCCTTCTGTTTCCTTTCCTTTATTGCTGTTTACCTGACTTTTTTTGGGTTAGCTTTTTTTTAAGTGTTTCATTTTATTTTCTCTATTAGCTTCTTACCTATATCTCTTTGAAGATTGTAGGGGTTTTTCTGTTGTTGCTTTATAGTGATTGATCTAGGGCTAACAATATGAACTTTTACTTATCAAAAGCTATTTATAATTAATGCTGTACCATCTCCCACTTCACACATAGACAACAATAAAATTCAACTTATCCACTCTCCCTCATCCTTTGTACAACTGTTGCCACACCACTTACCTCTGCATACAGTATAAACCCCATATTGCAGTGTTGTTATTTTGCTTTGAAAAGTTCATTGTTGGCCGGGCATGGTGGCTCACGCCTGTAATCCCAACACTTTGGGAGGCCAAGGCAGGTGGATCATGAGTTTAGGAGATTGAGACCATCCTGGCTAACATGGTGAAACCCCACCTCTACTAAAAATACAAAAATTAGCCAGGTGTGGTGGCATGAACCTGTAATCCCAGCTACTCAGGAGGCTGAGTCAGGACAATTGCTTGAACCAGGCAGGAGGAGGTTGCAGTGAGCAAAGATGGAGCCACTGCACTCCAGCCTGGGGACAGAGCAAGACTATGCCTTAAAAAAAAAAAAAAAAAAAAAAGAAAGAAAAAAAAAGTTAATTGTCTTTCAGAAAATTACCACAAAGGAAAACCTAACACTGTATATTTACCCACTTATTTCAGTTGCTCTTCACTCTTTCCTATAGATCTAGATTTCTATCTAATACTATTTGTCTTATGCCTGAATGATATCCTTTAGCATTTCTTGTAATTCAGGTCTGCTAGTAGTGAATTCTCTCAACCTCCTTTTTAGAAAGAGATGTTCACTGGATATAAAATTCTGGGTTGGAAGTCGTTTCAACTTTTTAAAGATATTATGTTTTTGTGTTCTGATCCCATAGTTTCGGATGAAAATTCAGCAGTCGTTCTAAACCTTGTTCCCCAGTATGTAATGGATCTTTTTGGCCTGGCTGCTTTCAAGATTTCTCTCTGTATTTCTGATTGTGAGCAGTTTGACTATAGATGAGTCTAGGTGTAGCTCTCTTTATATTTACCCTGCTTGGGGTTCATTGCTAATTATACCTGTAATTTGATGTTTTTCATTATGTTAGGATGAAAGTTTTAAGCCATTATTTATTTAAATGTTTTATTTGCCCCAATCTCACTCTTTTCTCCTTCTGGTACTATATATACATATGGTTATGTATTACACATGTATATATTTATGTATTTTTACATATTACATTTATTTACATATTCATATATAAGACTATTTGATATTTTCACACATATCCCTAAGGCTCAGTTCATTCTTAAAATCTTTGGCCAGGCAAGGTGGCTCATGCCTGTAATACCATGACTTTGAGAGGCCAACCCAGGTGGATCACCTGAGGTCAGGAGTTCAAAACCAGCCTGGCCAACATGGAGAAAACCCGTCTCTACTAAAAATACAAAAATTAGCTGGGCGTGGTGGTGCACATTTGTAATCCCAGTTAGTTGGGAGGCTGAGGCAGGAGAATTGCTTGAATCTGGCAGGCAGAGGTTGCAGTGAGCCGAGATTGTGCCACTTCACTACAGCCTATCCAGCCTGGGCAACCAAGTGAGACTCTGTCTAAATAAAAAAAAAAAAAAAATATATATATATATGTTTTATATGGGATAATTTGTACTGGTCTGCATTCAAATTCCCTGACCTTTTCCTGTGCCATCTTGAATTTCATGTGAAATACCAACATTTTTTACTTTTCACTTCTGGCATCTATATTTGGTTTTTTGTGGTTTTGGAGTCTCCATGCTTTTGCTAAGATTACCTCTTTTTACTTTTTAAATTCATTGAACATATTATAATAGCTGCATTTAAGCTTTTACACTCTGAGTGCAATGTCTGGGCCATCTGGGGCTTCATTTTTATTGCCTTTTTTCTTCCCAAAAAATGAAACTTTTTTGTTTCTTTGCATGTCTAGTATTTCTTGTCTGAAAATGGGCATTGTGATTAACACACAGTAGACTATGTATTATGTGTTACTGTACACATGTCTGAATTTTCTTATTTTCTCCTGGAAGGTACTGATTGTGCAGCTCAGTTACAGACTAACCATCTTGAACTTACATAGGTTTATGAGTGGTTAGTATGGATCTCTGGAAAGCCCAAAGTGTTTTCCAAGCCCCTCTAAGTTGAGGACTTAACTCCTAAACTCTGCCTTCACTGCAAATCTTGTCAGGAGTTTATTCAGGGTTTTGTTAGGTAAAGTACAAAGTAGGTCCTACTTTAGGGCAGTGGTTCTCATCTGGAGGCAATTCTGCACCTAGAGGACATGTGGCAAGGTCTAGAGACAGTTTTTAGTTGTCACACATTGGTGATGGAGTGTACTGGCATGTAATGAGTGGAGCTAGGGATGCTGCTAAACATCCTAAGATGCAAAGGATGCCCCCACTCCTCAAAGAACTCTCTTGTCCAAAATGTCAATACTACCTGGGAGAAACCCTGCTCTAGAGAAAACCCTGCTCCTTAGATGTGACCTTTCTGGCACCTCAGCTGGGTGCCAGGGGAATTAATCAGCCATCATGATCTCTCTCTACTCTGGCAGAGCTGAAAATCCACTGTGCCCCAGCACTGCTCGTCCTTAGCACTGCCCACCTTCTGGCACCTATATTCCACTCTCACCAGTGAGGCAGCCACTCTCTGATGAGCCTCAGGTGGTCTTGGGTGCACATGTATCTCTCAGGCACAGATTCAGAGATTCTCCACACACAGCTCCCTCTGGATATCTCCCTCCTGTCCAATCTCTTGCCTCACAGATTCTAACTTCTTCTGTTCCCCTGAACTCTGATCTCTTCCTCCTTCAGTCAGTAGGATCACTGTCCTTTGCTCAAATTCCAGTTCCTTATTCTACAACTGGAATAATGTCCCCAGCCAGGGAGTTGGACGATTATGGGAACCACATCATGAGTTTTTCTTCTTTCAAGAACCAAAGGCTTGCTATATCTATTATCCACTGTCAGGGAGTGGGGAAATAAAAAGCTGCCTTACCTATTTTGGCCAGGCCAAGTTGTTTGCATGGGAAGGATACCATATCAGTGACTCCATCACGACCAGAAACCAAACTCCAGTTTGTCTATCTTGAACTTTCCATTTCAAGTCAAAACATTGTAGAAACTGGTGAATCTGGAAGAATTGTGATAACACACTCATACTGTAGGTGTTTCCAACCTGTCACTCACTGACAACATTTCTAGTTCAGATTCTAACCTGACAGAAATGTCCTAAGCCCCTACCATGGGGAAAGTACTCTCACAGAAGATAAATCAGTTTATACTCATAACAACCCTGAGAGGTATACATTGTCATCTCCATTTTATAAAATAAAATTTCTAAAATGTAAAGAAAATAAAATTGATTCAGGATGAACACATTAATTCCCCCAAGATCATATGGAAATATGTCAAAAGCCTGAATTGGGTCTATGTGATTCCAAGTCCACTGATTTTTACTTCCTTTCCAATGTCCATAGCTGTCTTTCTGGGATCCCTCTACCACCTCTCAGAGGAGATTAAATGGCCTCAAAACATGACAATTTTTCCCTTCTCACATACATCTGCTCTCTGCTAATTTTATTCATATTTTCCTTTTCCAGAACCCCTGTATTTGATGCTGAGCCTCTTTGTCCACATTTGTCCTGGGACATATCTGAGGCTGAACATGGCCTCTCTCCCAGGGAGCCAGGAACTCACACTATCAAGAACATGTTGTCCAACACTTATACTGTACTATCATATTTCCTCTATTATTACCTTAAAAAAAATTTTTTTTTGTCTCTCAAGTGTTACCTAAGCTGTTATCCAACTCGGCTAAAAGAAGACAGTGTTTTCTATGGAGCACCAGTAAATACTGATCTATTTTTTCCTATTTGTATGAATCAGGAACCATTTTTCAAGTTGAAAAATAAGACCATGTTATCTTTTTGCATTATAAAATCAAAACAAAACGCTGGGCCTGGTGGCTCATGCCTGTAATCCCTGCAGGGATTTGGAAGGCTGAGATGGGTGGATCGCCTGAGGTCAGGAGTTCAAGACCAGCTTGGCCAACATAGTGAAACCCTGTGTCTAATAAAAAAATACAAAAATTAGCCAGGCATGGTGGCACATGCTTGTAATCTCAGCTACTTGGGAGGCTGAGGCAGGAGAATCGCTTGAACCTGGTAGGCAGAGGTTAGGGTGTTCCAAGATCGTGCCATTGAACTCCAGCCTGGGCAACAAGAACAAAACTTTGTCTCAATAAATAAATAAAAACAAAAAACAACTGCATTATAGTTGGTTGAATGACGATGCCCTATACAGACATGTCTGTATCCTAATCCCCAGAACCTGCGAATGTGACTTTATTTGGGAAACTGGCCTTTGCAAATGTAATTAATTTAAGGATTTTGAGGTAAGATCATCCTGGATTACCTGGGTGGGCTTACATCCAGTGATAAGTGTCCTTATAAGAGACAACAGTGGAGAGACACAAAGACACAAGAAGAGCATGTAAAGACGGAGTCAGAGACCCGAGTGATGACAGCAGCTTCCAGAAGATGGAAAAGTCAAGGAATGAATGGAATTCCCCCTAGAGCCTTTGGAGAGAGCATGTCCTGCCAATCCCTTGATTTCAGACTTCCGGCATCCACAACTGTGAGAAAGTACATTTCTGCTGGTATAACCAAGTTTGTGGTACTTTGTTACAGCAGACACAAGTTAATACAATGGAAAATAATACACGTGTTCTCAGAAAAAGATAAGCTGACACACTAACCACGTTGGATTCATGTTTTTTCCATTAAGGTTGGTTTGTGTTCATGGGTTTCCTCAAAGGCTAACTCTTGCTAGTACTGATAGAACCAGCCAACCAAGCACGTACCAAAGTTTAAGTAAAAATAGAGAAAAACTTAAAATTGGGTGAATTAAGAAACAATTTTCCTGATGATTAGGAAATGATTGCTGTATGCTTCCATAGCAACCTACGTGGTGCATGTCTTGCAGACAATGGAAAACCTAAACCAAGGTAGCTTTAGCCTCAAGAACAATGCCTGGCTCACATTCTGAAAGAGCAATGGCCTCAGAACCAGGGTGATACAGTTGACATGGATTTAATCATCCCTCTACTCTGCCATTTACGGTGTCAGTTACTTTTTAAGGCTTTTCCTCTATTGGAGGAGGGTAACCATGGGCAAGCAGGGCAACATGCTTCCTCTTACATTCAGCAAGAAAACGGAGAGGGAGGGAGTATGGTGGGAACCAATCAAAGACAAGAATGATGGGTCATCCTTTTTTTTTTTTTTTTGTCTTCTGCACAATGATTCCCATGGAAGGGTCATCTTTCTTTCTAATAAGGCCATGCACCTTGAACCTGAGGGTAAATCAGCTTCCCTGAAGCCCCTGTAAGATGAATAAAGGGATGGGTAACTAAACAAAATAGATTTGCTGTAAGGACAAAGATAATGATGGATGGATGGTAGGTACTGTAGACAAATGATAATGCAATGTTACCAACGTGTTCACCATTCCATCTGCCTTAAAACATAAAATATAGCCATCGTTGAAGATCATTATATGCCCCTGACAATTATATCCCCTTCTTCCTCATCAATTACCTGCTCATTTGAAATTTAGGGTTTATCATTGTATTAGTCTGTTCTCACACTGCTAACAAAGATATACCCAAAACTAGGTAATTTATAAAGGAAAGAGGTTTAATGGACTCACAGTTCTACATTGCTGGAGAGGTCTCAAAATCACGGCAGAAGACAAAGGAAGAGCAAAGTCATGTCTTACATGGTGACAGGCAAGAGAGCTTGTGTAGGGAAACTCCCTCCTTTTTTTTTTTTTTTTAGACAGAGTCTTGCTCTGCCATCCAGGCTGGAGTGCAGTGGCATGATCTTGGCTCACTGCAACCTCTGCCTCCCAGATTCAAGCAATTTTCTTGCCTCAGCCTCCTGAGTAGCTGGGATTACAGGCACCTGCAAACACTCCTGACTAATTTTTGTATTTTTACAAAAAGAGATGGGGTTTCACTGTGTTGGCCAGGCTGTTCTTGAACTCCTGACCTCAGGTGATCCACCTGCCTCAGCCTCCCAAAGTGCTGGGATTACAGGCATAAGCCACCACAACTGGCTGGAACTCTCCTTTATAAAACCATCAGATCGTATGAGGCTTATTCACTTTCATGAGAACGGCACAGGAAACACCCACCCCCATGATTCAGTTACCTCCCACTGGGTCTCTCCCACAACATGTGGGAATTATGAGAGCTACAGTTGGAGATTTGGGTGGGGACACAGCCAAACCATACCAATCATTCCCATGTATTTTATTTCTACCACATATGTTTGTATGCCTAAGCAACATGCCATGTTTTCAAACTTAATATAAATGATACTACATATACTATTCTACACTTCTTTATTATTTTCATCAGATTTTCACCAGATTTGTTAAATATACCCACAAGAATATGTGGAGTTCCATGTCACACATTTTCACTGATGCATTCCAAGTATGAATGTACTACAATGTATTTATTCATTCTCCTGTTCATAAACATTTTCATTGACTCTTTTTTTTTCTTTAATACTACAAAAAACCTGTTGTAGACACTTCTGATTGTGTATCTCTAGGAGTTTCTTTGGGGTATGTACATAGCAATGGCATCATTGAGTCATAAATTTTGTTGTTCTCACAGAGTTTCTACCAACCTCCATGAACCATGTATGAGAGTTCCGCCTGTCTATATCCTTGCCAGTGCATGGGTCCAACTTTAAATTTGCTAATCTTGTACATTTTCCTTCAACCATCTGTCACTCTTGCTAGTCTCAAAATTCCACATGGGCAAGGATTTTGTTTATTTCATTCGCTCCCAGACCCTAGACAATGCTTAACACTTGGCGGGTTCTACAAGGGAGAGACAGTCAAACAGAGATTTTCCAGGGCAGGGCCCCAGCCTCTCTGCTCTTGCCTGTGTCACTCCTTTGCTATGCTGTTAACAATAAGAATGGAGGGAGGGTATAGTCTATTCACTGGGACAATCTTGCTATTAGCTAATCAGCACCCACACAGATTCTAGAGGATGGGAAAAAGATGTCTTTGCTTTTGCCCTTAAGTTGCCTATCAGTCCTAGTGGAGAGACCTCGTCCTCCCTTTCATCAGCCACAGTGCTCTGGGCCATTTCAACCCTTCCATTCTCACTCCTGACCAAGATCTTCCTCAGTCTCTGCCTCAGGTTGGCAGTGGTTAACATTCATGTGGTTTACCTTTTAATGGAGCTGGGGTAGGGGTGAGCAGGGAGGGGAGTGAAGGAAGAGACTGTGGAAGGCTGCCTCAGTGGGGAGCAGCTAAACACACCAACTTTCTACTGCTGAGATCAGCCACTTCTCAGTGCAGGACCCTGACAAATGGATTTGGTTTTCCCTCTCCTTTTTCAAATATCTACTTCTGCCATCCTAACTTAATATAGTCCAAATTCCTGGAAATAAAGAAAACTGCACACCACACCCAAGACAGAACTGGTTGGGGACTCTATCCAAGCTTTCCTGCTGTGAGTAAGTCTTCCCAGCAAGCAGTGGTTCTCAACCAGGGACAGCAGCGCCCCCTAGAGGCACCTGGAAAGGTATGGTGACATCGTTATGGTCCCCCTGCTTGGGAAGTTAGTGGGTCAGGGCCCGGCTCGATGAACAGCCTGCAACAGGCAGGATGCACTTGCACGACACGGAACTATCTAGGCTAACAGGCTGGCAGAGCCCTCACTGCAAATGCTGAGGCTTCTGGGGGGCCAGGGGTGAGGCCTGATATGTTCACAAAGTGTTTCCCTGACATTGCCCAGGGTCCAGCACAGACGGAGCTCAAGGAAAACTTCTTGAGAGAAAGAGTGCATGAGTGAAGACAACACTTCCTGGCACAAACTCAAAGAGCTCAAGGGCCTGCGTGAGCACACTGAGAGTGTTAACTCATCGGTAGTAAAAACCAGGCTAGGAATCTGAAGGACAAATATCCCCCTCTAAGGAAGCAAATGAAACTTTCTTTAGATGTGGGGAAGAGATTTTCTCTGTTCCTGGGAAGTTATCATGTCCCATCTTATGTCTCATTTAGAAACATGAGGGGGTTTGAAGAGATACAGTCACAGTAAAATAAATAAATAAATAAATAAGGCCAGGCACGGTGGCTCATGCCTGTAATACCAGACAGCACTTTGGGAGGCCAAGGCAGGTGGATCACTGGAGGTCAGGAGTTTGAGACGAGCCTGGCCAACATGATGAAACCATCTCTACTAAAAACAGGAAAACTGGCCAGGCGTGGTGGTGCATGCCTGTAATCCCAGCTACTGAGGAGGCTGAGGCAGGAGAATAGCTTGACCCAGAAGGTGGAGGTTGTAGTGAGCTGAGATCACAACACTGCGCTCCAGCCTAGGTGACAGAGCAAGACTACAACTAAAAAAAAAAA